>NC_089709.1:863274-1177811 GCF_031753505.1 Anomalospiza imberbis
GCGGGGAGCGGGGGACTCTGCGACACACACCCCAAATTCCGTCCCGCCCTCCCCAGGCAGAGGCAGCGCTTTTGGGTTCAGTCCTTTATTTGCTTCATCCAACATCCCCAAATCCGGGGGAGTCCGTAAGGGCACTTGTGGTTATTGGGGGGGGGGGATACACTCAGCCCCTCCCAGGGTCCTGGGAGGAGGGGGGGGTCACAGCACCGATCCCTTGTGCAGATGGGGAAACTGAGGCACGGCGCTGAGAGAGGCACTTTGGCACGTGGGAACAGGGGGTGCAGGGTGGGACAGGAATTCCAGGAGCGACAATGGGGGAATCGCAGGCCAGGCGAGGTCTCCCCTTGAGAAGGAGAACAGTTTAGACAGGGAAACTGAGGCACAGAGACGGGAGAGGCACTTTGGCACTTCGGAAAAGAGGATGCGGGGTCGGGGGAGGGGCACATGAATTCCATGGGATTCTCCGAGGTTGGGCTGCGGATCCCGGGCTGGCGGATCTCACCCCTTGACGAAGAGGATGGCGCTGACCAGCGCGAAGCCGGCCAGGATCAGGATGACCTTGGGGATGCGATTTCGGGGCGCCCCCAACTCCTGGGGCAGAATCTCCAGGAAGGTGACGAAGAGGAAGGTGCCGGCCGCCAGCCCCTCCAGCACGGCCCGGCACAGGCGCTGCCGCGGCCCCGCGCCCGCCGCCAGCACCGTGCCCACCCCGACGCCCAGCGGGGACATGAGGGCCAGCAGCACGAGGCACGAGGCCACGGCGGGCGGGCGCAGGCGGCTCCGCAGCAGCTCCAGCGAGAGGCCGAAGGCCACGGCGCCCTTGTGCAGCAGCAGGGCCAGCAGCACGCGCAGCGCGGCCGCGTCGCCCTCGCGCAGCCCCAGCGCCAGCCCCTCCAGCACCGCGTGCAGCGCCAGCGCCAGCGCCAGCGCCCCGGCCCGCAGCGCCCCGGGGCCGCCGGACACCGGCACCGGCGAGCCCACCGAGCCGCCGGGCGCCGCGGCCTGGATGGAGCCGTTGGGCAGCAGCGCCCGCGACTCCTCGGGAGGCTCGGCCAGCTCGCGCTGCGCCAGCGTCGCCTGCTCCAGCACCAGCACCAGGAAGAAGCCCATGGCCAGGATGAACTCCGGCAGGGGGAACTGCAGCTGCGGGAAGGGGGGGGTCAGTGCCAAGGGGAAGCTGCGGGCAGATGAGGATCTTTCCATGCGTCATGTGGGACACAAGGGGCTCCCGGTGCCTCGGGGGGACGTTGTCACCGGTCCGGCTGCTCCGCTGGCACCGCTCTGGCCCTGTGTCGCTTGTCCCTACTGTCCCTTCTCCGTTGCCCCAGCCCCTCTGTCCTTCCCCATCCTCAATGTTCTCAGTGTCCCATTCTCACTGTCCCCTCTGCACTGTCCGTCCCCTGTCCTTGTCCCTTCCTCACTGTCCGTCCTCTGTCCTTGTCCCTTTCTCACTTCCAATCCCCCCTGTCCGTCCCCTGTCCTTGTCCCTTTCTCACTGTCCATCCCCTCTGTCCTTGTCCCTTTCTCACTGTCCATCCCCTCTGTCCTTGTCCCTTTCTCACAGTCCATCCACCCTGTCCATCCCCTCTTGTCCTTGTCCCTTTCTCACTGTCCATCCCCTCTGTCCTTGTCCCTTCCTCACTGTCCATCCCCTCTTGTCCTTGTCCCTTTCTCACTGTCCGTCCTCTGTCCTTGTCCCTTCCTCACTGTCCACCCCCTGTCCTTGTCCCTTCCTCACTGTCCGTCCTCTGTCCTTGTCCCTTCCTCACTCTCCATCCCCCCTGTCCCCATCCCAGCCACCCCCTCCCCTCCAGCCCCTTTCCCAGCAGCCGGAGCTGCTGACCCCGATCCCAGGGACAGGGACACCCGTGGGGACAGGGGCAGGGCCAGCCGCCGGGGGTGTCCCGGGGGTCTCACCGTGATGCGCAGCCCCTCCAGCGCCGCAGCGATGCTGCCCAGGTAGTCGGGCAGGAGGTCGAGCAGGAAGGTGCCCATGAAAACACCGCCCGAGAAGCAGCTCACGAGGCTGAGCACGGGGCTGCGGGGGTCTGGGGGGGGGAAATTGGGGGGCTGAGACCCCAAAGAGACCCCCCCCTCAGCCCTGCACCCTGACAGGCCCCTTGGGGACAGCCCTGGGGGGGGACAGCCCTGGTCCCAGCCTGTTCCAGACCCTCGGGACACCCCCAGACTCCCCAGGACCCCCGGGAACCCTGAGACCCCCCCCCATCAACTCCATGAGCCCCCGGACAGACACCCACGACCCCCCCACCACCTCAGACTCCTCCGACTCCACAATCCCCTGAGGAATCCCCCACACTCCCAAAACCCTTCAGACCCCCCCCAAACCGCTGAGCCCCCCATTGCCCGGGATCCCCCGAACCCCTGAGACACCCCCAGACCCCCCCATTCCCGGTACCGGGGGGCTGTCGGAAGCACCAGAGGGGTGCGAGGCCGCAGGCGAGGGGCAGCAGCAGCAGCAGCACCAGCGACCCCAACTTCACCCCCAGCCCGGGCGGGGGCTGCGAGGCCGCCCCGGGGCTCCAGGCCAGCGAGGCCCCGATCCCGGTGTCCATCGTGCTCCCGGAGCTCAGCGCCCGCCGCCGGGGAAGCTCCGAGCCGCGCTGCGCATCCCCGGGAAGCGGGGCTGCAACGGGACGGGCCGGTCAGAGCCGCCCCCCGGGCCCGGTGACTCACCCGCCCCGGCGCCGACCCCCCCGGCCGGGCCCCGGGACACGGAGAGGGCGGCGGGGAGGGACCGGAGTGGGAACAAGGACCGGGACCGGAATCAAGGACCGGGATGGGGAACTGGGGGCCACAGAGCGCGTTAGAGGTCAAGGACCGCGACCGGGGACCGCGACCGCAGTGGCGATCAAGGACCGGGACCAGGACGAGAACCGAGAACCGGGATTGCGAACCGGGACCAAGGAACGGCACCGAGCGGGAATCGGGAAATAAGGACCGGGATCGGCTTTTCCGGGGCGAGGATCGGAATCGGGGTCAGGGAGGACAGGGACGGCCGGCACCGAGGCCGGGACCCCCGCTCGCCCCGCCGCCCCGCACTCACCGCCCGCCGCATCCCAACCGCGTCCCGGGAACTCCGGGGGGCGGCGCCGGCGCCGCCAGCCCAGCCAATAGTGACGCGGAGTCCCCGGTGGCGTCACTGATTGACGCGCGGTGCAGCCAATGGGAAGCGAGCGGGGCCCGCGCGGCCCCGCGGCCCCGGGAGCGCGCACGTGTCCGGGCGGGGCGGGGGAATCCTCCGGGTCCCCGCCGTGCCACTCCTGGGACGCCGTTACCGGCAGGATCTCCCCGTTCCTGCACTCCCGGAACCCGATACCGGGGGCACCCCCCGTTCCTCCACCCCGAACTCCGTTACCGGCGGTGAGGGTGGCACCGGCTCCGGTCCAGAGCCACCCGCGATCGCAGCGGAGCCGCCCCAGGCCCGGCTCCGTTCCCGGTTCCCCCGCGAGACCCTCCGGGACGCGGTACCGGGGCAGCCGCAGCCCCCCGCTGCCCCCCGCTGTCCCCGGTGCCCCGGTAGGGCGGCCGGAGCCCCGAGCCCCGCTGGGGGAGGGATGATCCCGGCCCTTCCCGGCACGGGGCGGGACTTGGCTGGATTCCCCGGGATCCCGGAGATCCTGGTGCCCAGCGCCGGCACCGGGCGGAGGCGCCGGCACCACCGGGGACCGGGGGACCCCGAGGAGGGGGCGCAGGGCGTTCATCCCCGGTTGTCGAGGCACGAGGGATCCCGCAGGGGGGTCCCCAGGGAACCCCAATGGAGGCACCGGAGCTCCCGGAGCCGGACGGGCTCTTCCCGGATCCCCCCTCGCTCCCGGTGCCGGTACTGGGCTTCCAGACCTTGACGCTCCCGGAGGATGATGTGAGTGGGGGTGGGAGCGGCGCGGGTGGGCAGGACCCCCACCGGGACACCGGGATGTCCCGGGGATCCCGTCACGTGTCCCCCGGCCCGGTATCCCCGCAGGGCAGCGGAGCCGAGGAGCTGCTGGGGCTGACGGTGAACCCCGACATCGCCTGCGGCCTCGGCACCAGCCCGGAGCCCCCCCGGCCCGACGGGCCCCCCCCGGTGCTGCTGGAGGTGGTCTGTGACCTCAGCGCGCCCCTGTACCCCTCGCTGTTCCCCGGCATCCAGCTGTCCCCTCACCCCGACCCCCAGCCCACGGTGAGTCCCCGCACACCCAGTTCACCCCCGGACCCCCCCACTTCACCCCCGGACCCCCCCACTTCACCCCCGGACCCCCCCAGTTCACTCCCGGACCCCCCAGTTCACTCCCGGACCCCCCAGTTCACTCCTGGACCCCCCCAGTTCACTCCCGGACCCCCCCACTTCACCCCCGGACCCCCCCAGTTCACTCCCGGACCCCCCCACTTCACCCCCGGACCCCCCCAGTTCACTCCCGGACCCCCCCACTTCACTCCCGGACCCCCCCAGTTCGCCCCAGCCCCTCCAGTCCGTCCCTGTCCCGCAGCTCCGGCTGACGGAGGAGGAGAAGCGGCTGCTGGCGCAGGAGGGGGTGACCCTGCCCGGGGACCTGCCCCTCACCCAGGTGTGTGCGGGGACACGGGGGCTCGGGGGGGCCGGGGGGGCACGGGAGTGACCCCCCCTGCCCCAGGCCGAGGAGCGGCTCCTGAAGAAGGTGAGGAGAAAGATCCGGAACAAGCAGTCGGCGCAGGACAGCCGGCGGAGGAAGAAGGAATACCTGGACGAGCTGGAGAGCAGGTGGGGCCGGCGTTCCCGTTATCCCGACGTTCCCGTTATCCCGACGCGCCCCACGTGTGTCCCCTTCCCGGTCACTGTCCCCATCTCTGTCCGGGCAGAGCGGCCGCGTGCTCGGCGCTGAACCAGGAGCTGCGGAAAAAGGTCCAGGAGCTGGAGACGAGTAACGGGTGAGCACGGGATGGGCACGGAGCCGGGAAGGCGGCACCAGGACGGGCACGGAGCTCACCCCCGTTCCCGCAGGTCTCTCCTGCGGCAGCTCCAGGAGCTCATCAAGGAAACGTCCACCAAGCCCGCGCAGACCGGCACCTGTGTCCTGGTACGGCCCCTCTGGGACCCTCCCGGGACCCTCCCGGGTGCCCCGGCCCCGCTCCGGGACTCACGGTTCCCATCCCTCCCCCAGATCCTGTTCCTGTCGCTGGGGCTGATCCTGCTCCCCAGCTCCAGCCCGTTCCGCCGCGGCGGCAGCCGGGACAGCCTCGGACCCACCGGAGGTAACGGGAGCGCCGGGATGGGGGTGGGGACAGCCCCCCGCCCGCCCCAGCGCCCCCCATCCCAGTCCCTGCTCCCGCAGTGACCTCCAGGAACATCCTGACCCTGGCGCGGCGGGAGCCGGGAGCAGCTGGAGAATCCCCGATCCCGCGGTGGATGTCGGGGACAGAGCCGGGACCCGGTGCGCAGGACGGAGCCGGGGGGGGGCCTGGGGATGGGATTCCCACCCCCTGGAGGGATCCAGGCACAAATTCCTCCAGGCAGGACATGGGGACACGGGGACATGGGGATGAGATGTGACCGGGAGACCTCAGGATGGGGGAACAGGGCAGAATAAACCCGCGCTCTGTTTGCACCCCGTGGAATGCCGGGGGGTCCTCCCCAAAAGGACAAACATCCCGGTGCGGCTCCAGCCACATCGATCAGGATTTATTCCACATTTCACTCCTGGGCTGGGTTCCCGAGGATTCTCAGCATGCTCCCAGGGTAGATCCCAGTGCTGCAGGAAACAGGGATCCCCCCAGGAAACAAACACAGCACCACTCCAGGAACGATGACCAGGATTTATTCCACATCCCTCTCCTGGAGTGGGACCCTGGGGACACCCAGGATGATCCCAGAGCAGATCCCAGTGCTGGGGGGGACGGGGATTCCCCCCAAGGGACGAACCCAGCGTCACTCCGGAGCAGTGACCAGGATTTATTCCACATCCCGCTCTGGGGGATCCCCTGGATGCTCTCCCAAAGCAGATCCCAGCAGGACTCCAGGTCAGGGCAGCAAGGCAGAGGCTGCCCCTTTGCCGCTCCGTGGCGAGCGGAATTCCCGGCTCCAAACCCTCGGGAGCCTCTGGCTAAATGGACTCGATCTGTTTGCGGACCTTCTCCAGCGCTCGCCGGTCCAGCACGCGCTGCCGCAGCACCACGAGCGCCGCCGCCGCCGCCGCCACGCCCAGAGCGGAGCCCACGAAGCGCCAGAACCGCTGCGCCTCCAGCGCGGCCGAGCGGCAGCTGCGCAGCACAGCCCGAGGGAATGCCCGATCACCCGGGAATTCCCAGCCCTGATCCCCCCGGGAGTGACCAGCCCCGATCCCACAGAGTTCCCAGCCCCAGTTCCCCGAGAATGATCAGCCCCGATCCCCCGGGAGCTCCCAGCGATGATCCCACAGGGATTCCCAGCTCCAATCCCCCAGGAATTCCCAAACCCAATCCCACAGGATTTCCCAGCCCCAATCCCCCGGGAATTTGCAGCCATGATCCCACAGGATTTCCCAGCCCGGATCGCACAGGAGTTCCTGGCCCCGATCCCCTGGGAATTCGCAGCTGGATTCCCCGGGAGTTCCCAGCCCCCGATTTCCCAGGAATTCCCAGTCCCAATCCCCCAGGAATTCCCAGTCCCGATCCCCCTGGAATTCCCAGTCCTGATCCCCCTGGAATTCCCAGTCCTGATCCCCCTGGAATTCCCAGTCCTGATCCCTCTGGAATTCCCAGTCCCAATCCCCCTGGAATTCCCAGTCCCGATCCCCCTGGAATTCCCAGTCCCAATCCCCCTGGAATTCCCAGTCCTGATCCCCTTGGAATTCCCAGCCCCGATCCCACAGGATTTCCCAGTTCCAATCCCCCTGGAACTCCCAGCCCGGATCCCCCGGGATTTCCCAGCTTCAATCCCACAGAGTTCCCAGCCCCAATTCCCCAGGAATTCCCAGCCCCGATCCCACGGGAATTCCCGGCCCTGATCCCCCGGGAATTCCGGGAATCCCCGGCCCCACCTCTTGTACTCATCCCGGTGGGACGAGGCGCAGTTGATCTTCTCGATGAAGCCGGTGGGGCCGCAGGCCGGGATCGTCTTCTGCCAACGGGGGGACGGAGGGGTCGGTCGGGGAGAGACCCCCGGGGCCAAGGCGGGGACCCCAAGCCCCGCAGCCGCCCCGGGCACCCGCACTCACCATCTCGAAGCCGGAGCACCGCGTGCACTCCTGGGCAACCACGAACTGCTCCACTCGCCAGCACGGCGTGGCCACCGCGGGGCTCGCTGCGGGGGGATCGCGTTACGGGGGAAGCGGCCGGGAGCGCCCCGGCACCGGACCAAGACCCCCGCTACCGGACAGACCCCTCCGTCTCGAGCCTCCCAGAGCCGGATCTACCCCGGTCCGAGTCGCCGGGACCGATCCGAGCTCCTCACACCCCGGTCCGAGCTCCCCACTCCCCGGTCCGATCCCCCGGGACCGAACCGAGCCCCTCACACCCCGGTCCGATCCCCCGGGACCGAACCGAGCCCCTCACACCCCGGTCCGATCCCCCGGGACCGAACCGAGCCCCTCACACCCCGGTCCGATCCCCCGGGACCGAACCGAGCCCCCCACACCCCGGTCCGAGCTCCCCCGGGACCGAACCGAGCCGCTCACATCCCGGTCCGAGCTCCCCACACCCCGGTCCGAGCTCCCCACACCCCGGTCCGATCCCCCGGGACCGAACCGAGCCCCTCACACCCCGGTCCGATCCCCCGGGACCGAACCGAGCCCCTCACACCCCGGTCCGATCCCCCGGGACCGAACCGAGCCCCCCACACCCCGGTTCGAGCCCCCCAGGACCGTCCCAAACGCCGGCCCGGCCCTGCTCACCGGGCCGCTCCTCGCTCGCCGCCACCGCCGCCGCCGCCGCCGCCGGGCTGTGGGCACAGAGGAGCTGCCGTGAGGGCCCCGCACCGGGCCCGTCCCTCCCACCCCCCGGTCTGCCCCGGTTCCCGCTCACCGCAGCCCGCCCGGCACCGCGCTCAGCACCGCCAGCAGCACCGTGAGGGCGCCGGGCTCCATCGGGGCGCCGGGATCCGCCGGACAGAGCCAGGAACCCCCGCGATCCTCCGGGAACTACCGGGCCCGGCCCCGCCGCGACCGCGGCGCCGCCGCCATGTTGGAAGTGCCGGGGGTGCCGGGAAGGGGAGGGCGGGGCCGGCGGGGGGGTGCCGGGCTCAGCCAATGGGAGAGGGGGGGCGTGACTCGAAGGCCACAAAGGGGCGTGGTTTGGCCTCAACGGGCGCGGCTTGGTTTAATTAAGGGCGGGGATATGCAAGAGAGATGGGGCGTGGCTCTGAGAGTGGGCGTGGTGTCAATCCAAGTTTGGTGTTGTGGGCGTGGCTTGGGCGCGGCCTCGCCGCCGCTCGTCCCGGTCCCGGTCCCGGTCCCGGTCCCGATCCTGATCCCGGTTCCGGTCCTGATCTCGACCACGATCCCGATCCTGGTCCCAGTTCCGATCGCAATCCCCACCCCAGTCCCGATCCCAGTCCCGGTCCCGGTCCCAACTCCGATCCTGATCCCAATTCCGGTCCTGGTCCTGATCACAATCCCGGTCCCGATCCCGATCCTGGTCCCGGTTCCGATCGCAATCCCCATCCCGGTCCTAATCCCAATCCCGGTTCCAGTTCCGGTCCCGATCCTGACCCTGTCCCGTCCCATCCAAACCCCCGTCAAAGACACTCCGGAGCCGGGACAAGGCACAGCGGGGCTTTATGGCACAAGGAGAGAGGGGGGCAGCCCCAAATCCCCCCGAATTCCCTCCCAGATCCCTCCGGAGAGGCGCCTGCGCTGCCCCGGGGGTCTCGGGGAGGTCCCGAGCCCCTACCCCAGCGAGCATCTCCCGCCGGCCTTCCTCGGAGGGCCGGGCTCCAGCAGGGCCCTGCTGCTGCTGCCGGGGGGCTGCGAACAGAGTGGGGGGTCAGGGGGGCGCAGGGGGTCCCTGGCCTGCTCCCCCAACCCCCAAAATCCCGGCCCCACTCACGGCTTTCCGGAAGGATTTGTGCAGGATGTCCCGAGCCAGCGTGCAGAAGGCCTGGGGGGGACAGGGGCTGCTCAAGGTGGGGTGGGGGGCAGTGCCCGGGGACCCCCCGGGAGGAAGGAGAGACCCGCCCCCGTCCCACCAAACCTGGGGGTGCGGTCCCCCCAGGCCCGGGACCCTCACTCTCACCTCCTCCACGTTCTCGCTGGACTTGGCGCTGGTCTCGAAGAAGCGAATCCCGTGTTCCTTCGCCAGCTGAGCGACCACGGCCCCCCCTGTGATCCCCACGCAGCCCCTCCAGCCCCCTGTGACCCCCCCAATCCCACTAACCCCCCCCCAACCCTCCTGCGACCCCCCCCATTCCCATAGAGCCCCCCCACTCCCAGCCCCACAGACTCCTCCGGAGTGTCCCCCAGAGCCCCTCAGCCTCAGAGCCACCCCCAGACCCCCCCGCCCCACAGAGCCCCCCCAATCCCAGCCCCGTGGACCCCCCCTCACCCCCCAGGCTCCCCCAGCACCCCCCCAGCCCTCGCCCACCTTCTCGGCCGCGTCCCGCTGCACTTTCCGCCTCCCCTCCATGTCACACTTGTTGCCCAGGAGGAGCCGCTCGACCCCGGCCGAGGCGTTCTGGGGAAAGGAGGATGGGGGGAAAAAACACGGGCAGGACCCCCGCGACCCCCGCCCGCCCCCCACCCCCCCCGCGAACCCCGGAATCCCCCCACCCACCTCCTTGATGCTTTTCATCCAGTTCTGGATGTTCTCGAAGGACTTCTCGTCCGTGATGTCGTACACCAGGACGATGCCCTGGGGGGATCGGGGCTCAGCGGGGGGATCGGGGCCCCCTGCCCGCGGTTTTGGGGTGGGGTCCTCGCCCCTGGAGCCCCACCCCGGGCTGCAGCCCCCTCCCCGTACCACGGCTCCGCGGTAATAGGCCGTGGTGATGGTTTTGAAGCGCTCCTGTCCCGCCGTGTCCCTGTGGAAACGGGGCGGTTTTGGGGATTTTGGGGGGAATTTGGAGGGGGGGTCTCCCACCCTTCCCGGAGCGCCCCCCCACCAACTCACCAGACCTGCAGCTTGATCTTCTTCCCATCGATATCCACAGTGCGGATCTTGAAGTCGATCCCTGGGGGAAAGGGATGGGGGGCGCTGGGAGTGGGGGAGCAGAACTGCTCCCAGTGCTCCCAGTGCTCCCAGTGCTCCCAGTGCTCCCAGTGCCGGCATTCCAGCGCCCAGTAACCATCTGGCTCCCCGGGAAAGGGGGGGGCAAAATCCGGGAGGGGAATCCCCGAGGTTCCTGGGAAGAACCGGGGTCCCGGCGGGGGGCTCTGGTGAGTTCCAGGGTGAGGCGTCCCGGGGATTTTGGGATGGGGCTGCTTGCTGAGTGCCAGGATGGGGGTCCCGGTGAATCCCACGATGGGGGTCCCGGTGGGTCCCAGGACGGGGGTCCCGCTGGGTCCCGGGGCGGAGGTCCCGGTGGGGTGTCGGGACGAAGGGATCTGGGAGGGGTCCCGGGGGGATTTCGGAGAGGGGAGGTCCCGGTGAATCGCGGTTGGGGGATCCCGGAGGGGTCCCAGGATGGGAGTCCCAGCGCGGGGGTCCCGGACAGTCCCGGTGGGTCCCGCTGGGAGGTCCCGGTGAATCGCGGAGGGTCCCACTGGGGGGTCCCGGACAATCCCGGTGGGTCCCCGTTGGGGGGGTCCCGGAGGGGGTCCCGGGGGGGGTCCCACTCACCGATGGTGGAGATGTAGGTGCTGCTGAAGTTGTCCTCGGCGAAGCGGATGACGAGGCAAGTCTTGCCCACGCCGCTGTCCCCGATCAGCAGCAGCTTGAAGAGGTGGTCGTAGGCCTTGGCCATGGCCCCCGCCACCGCCCGCCGCCACCGGGACCGGGCCGGCCCCCCCCCCCGGGCGGGGCCTGGCTGCGGCTCCGCCCCCCCGCCGTGACGCCACGCCCCAGTGACGTCACAGCCGAGGGCAGACTGACGTCAGGATGCCGAGATGCCACGCCCAAAACGGCGCGAGCGCGACCTGCTGGCAGCAGCGCAGGTGACCTTCCCAAGATGGCAGAGGCGTGACGGCCTCCCCAAGATACCGGCATCACGGGGACCTTCCCAAAATGGCGGAAACACGAACCACCATGAGGCGCCTTCCCAAACTCCAACAACGGAAACCCCCGCCCCCAAATGGCCGCGATGAGAGGCGCCTCCCCCAGGGTGACAAAACTTTAATCGCCGTCCCAAAAGGCGGCTCAGTGGGCGACCTTCCCAATATGGCGGCAACAGCCTCCCTCAGAGTCCGAAACCGGCACCGCCCCACTTCCGCCCCTGGGGCCGCCCCGCAGCGGAAATGGCGGTGCGGCGCTCAGCCCGTCCCTTTCCGGTCCCTCACGCCGCCGCCGCCATGCCCGTGAGTGCGGCCCGACCCTGCCCGGCCGCCGCCGCCCCCGCGGGCGCCGCGGGGCCGCGCCCGGCGGGGCCGGCGAGGCGCGGGAGGGCGCGGGGACGGCGCCGGGAGGGCGGCGGGGCCGGGGGCGCGCGGGGCGCTGCGGGCGGGGAGCGCGAAGCGGGGGGTGCTCCAAGATGGCGGCAGCGGCGTGAGGGGACGGGGTGGGGGGGAGCGGGAGCGATCGCGGTGCCTCCGGGACTGACCGATGGCGGTGTGCCCGCAGCTCGCCAAGGACCTGTTGCACCCGTCTCCCGAGGAGGAGAAGCGCAAGCACAAGAAGAAGCGGCTGGTGCAGAGCCCCAACTCCTACTTCATGGACGTCAAATGCCCCGGTGGGCACCGAGGGCCCCTCCCCGTGTCCCTCCGTGTGTCCCGGTGTTGTCGCCGCTCTCTTGCTGCCCTTCCTCGTGTCCCGGGGCCTTTCCACGTGTTTTATTTCCCCATGTCCCGACGTCTCGTCGTGTCCGTCCCCGTGTCCCGCCGGGCTCTCCCTCCATGTCCCCTTTCGTGTCCCTTCCCGTGTTCCGGTGTCCCCTCGTCCCCTCACGTGTCGTGGCGTCCCTGCCCGTGTCCCCCCGGTATCCTCGGCTCCCCCTGCCCGTGTCCCCCCGGTGTCTCGGGCTCCCCCTGCCCGTGTCCCCCCGGTGTCTCGGGCTCCCCCTGCCCGTGTCCCCCCGGGTGTCTCGGGGTCCCCTTGCCCGTCTCCCCCCGGTATCCTCGGTATCGGGGTCCCCCTGCCCGTGTCCCCCCGGTATCCTTGGCTCCCCCTGCCCGTGTCCCCCCGGTGTCTCGGGGTCCCCCTGCCCGTGTCCCCCCGGTATCCTCGGGGTCCCCCTGCCCGTGTCCCCCCGGTATCCTCGGCTCCCCCTGCCCGTGTCCCCCCGGTGTCTCGGCTCCCCCTGCCCGTGTCCCCCCGGTGTATCGGGGTCCCCCTGCCCGTGTCCCCCCGGTATCCTCGGTATCGGGGTCCCCCTGCCCGTGTGCCCCCGGTATCCCCGGCTCCCCCTGCCCGTGTGCCCCCGGTATCCCCGGCTCCCCCTGCCCGTGTGCCCCCGGTATCCCCGGCTCCCCCTGCCCGTGTGCCCCCGGTGTCTCGGCTCCCCCTGCCCGTGTCCCCCCGGTATCCCCGGCTCCCCCTGCCCGTGTGCCCCCGGTATCCTCGGCTCCCCCTGCCCGTGTGCCCCCGGTATCCTCGGCTCCCCCTGCCCGTGTGCCCCCGGTATCCTCGGTATCGGGGTCCCCCTGCCCGTGTCCCCCCGGTATCCTCGGCTCCCCCTGCCCGTGTCCCCCCGGTATCCTCGGCTCCCCCTGCCCGTGCCCCCCGGTATCCCCGGCTCCCCCTGCCCGTGTCCCCCCGTGACTCCGCTGTCCCCGCAGGCTGTTACAAGATCACCACCGTGTTCAGCCACGCCCAGACCGTGGTGCTCTGCGTGGGCTGCTCCACGGTGCTGTGCCAGCCCACGGGGGGCAAGGCCCGGCTCACCGAGGGTGGGTATCCCGGGGGCTTTGGGAATCCCGGCCGGCGGGGAGGGATCCGGGGCTGCTCCATGGGGAGGTGCCGTGCAAGGAGGGCTTTGGGGGATCTGGGAATCTTTGGGGTGGGGGGAGGTTGGGGGTCCCACTGGAGGGAGGTGGAAGCCCTGGAGGGGCTGGTTCTTCCTTGGGGTGGGGGAGTTTGGGATCCTAGGACAGGCTGATTCCCCCCTCGGTAGAATTTTGGAATTCTGGGGGAGGCTTGGAGTGCCAGGGAGAGCTTTGGAATTCTGGCTGGTTTGGGAGCCTTCAGCAGCGAAATTGCCCCGAAGTTTGGGTTGGGAGATGTGGAATTCCCGTTCCCAGAGGGATTCAGGGACCCTGCAGCATTCCCAGGATTTGTTTGTGCCCCCCCAGGCTGCTCGTTCCGGCGGAAGCAGCACTGAGCGAGCCGGACACCACGGAGACAGACGGGAATTCCGCCCAGTCCCTGTAGCCCCCTCCGCTTCCCACCAATAAATTTTGGATAAAATACCCAAAATGGGTCAGCTGTGGTTCTTGGCTGCGGGGACAGCGGGGTTTGGGGGCGTGGGGAGGGAATTCCTTCCCTGAGAGGGTTAAAGCTGTGGGAGATCCAGCAGAGCATCCCTTCCCAAACCATTCCCGAGGAATCCAGGTGCAGGGGGTGCCACCACCACCACCCTGGGTGGGACAAATCTCCTTCCTGTCCTTCTGGAGACCCTTGGGATGCTCCAGCTGGGCTCGCTTGGGAATTCCACGTGGATAAACCTTTTCTGTCTGTGGTTTAACTGGAAGAACTGGGAATATCTGCGCTCTGATCCCAACGTGGATCCCTTCCCATCCCTGTTTTCCCATTTGGGAGGGAATAACCGGGACGTTTTCCCTAGATTTGGGTCTGGTGTGAGTCAGGGCTGGGGTGAGCTGGGGGCTCGGCTCTCCCCATTCCCACCTGGAGCTCCCAAAATCCATCCTGAGGCTCTCGTGGGAGCCTCACCCCGGATTTTTTGGGGCGCTGGAAGGACGAGCCCCCCTCCCTGCCCGGCTGCTTCCTGGAGGCTCCGGCCCCGCTGGCCCCTGGGATCTAAAGCGAAATCGAAATCGGAGTTTCGGTTCCTCACTCCCTCGTTTCCTGGCTCGTGATTTCTCCCCACGGCACCGCTGCCGAGCGCCCCAAATCCCGGAGTTCCTGCGCTGGGAACGCTCCGGATCCGAGCCCGGATCCCCCTCCCCAGCCCCCCCGCTGCCGCTGGAGGTCGGAGTCAGCCCGGAGCAGCTTCTGGAGGTAATTTGAGTGGCTTTGATGTTTCAATCCCCGCCCCGGGAGCACTTTGAGGAAGTAAAACTCCGGGACAAGTGGATTTATGGGGCGTTTGGGGTCTGTCTTATCCCGGGCCTCCGCCTGGATTGTGAGATTGTCGGTCCTGGAGGGCAGCTGCTGGATAAAACCAGGGAATTTGGGGATTTTTGGGCGTGGATTTGTCCCAGCAGGGGGGTGGCTCAGATGTGTCCTGGCCTGTCCTCACGGACACGGGCACGGGGCTGGCTCCCGCATTCTCCCCTGCAGGGAATTTTGGGATGCGTGTCCGGGCGGGCCGGTGGCATCACCAGGTCACCGAGGTGTTGTCACCTCCCTGCCCAGACCGGATTTGTCACCGAGGGGTCAATCCCGGCTCCAAGTCCTCGGCTCCCGCTCTGAATCCCGGGATGGAGCCGCTGGCTCCTGCCGCCCTCCTGGCCCTGCTGGTGCTGGCACTGGGACACCCCGACCCCGCGCTGGACTGGCACTGGGAGCTCTGGAAAAACTCCTACGGGAAGGAATATCAGCCCCAGGTGGGAATGGCACAGGGGGGGAGCTGGGGATGTGCCAGGGATGTCCTGGGAATATCCCAGGATTTTCTGAGGCTCTCCTGGGGGGTGACCACCGGTTGGAGAAGATCTGATGGCGCTTCCAGGCATCCGCAGGGGTGACCCAACTGGGGCTCTCCACAGCTTTTACTGGGATGAACTGGGGTGGGATGGCTCCGGAGGGGCCAGCCCAGCTCTCACGGAGCCCCTCTGGAATTCCAGGAGGAGTCGCTCCGTCGCCTGACGTGGGAGAAGAACCTGTGGCTGGTGACACTCCACAACCTGGAGCACTCCCTGGGGCTCCGCTCCTACACGCTGGGGATGAACCACCTGGGGGACATGGTGGGTGCTGGGAGCGGGTTCCAGCCCTCTGGAATTGCCCCGGAGGGCGACTGAACCGGGATTTTGGTGGATCTGGGGTGGGAAAACTCCTGACATCACCCTCAGCCCATCCCAGTGGGATCCAGCAGCCAGGGACAGGCTGCTCTGGAATTCTGTGAGGAAAGAGCTCCTTGGGGTGGGATTTGGGGCACGGGAGCTGGGGCGGTCATTTGGGATATTTATGGATCATCCCTCTTCTGTATCCCAAATCTGGGGGGGGCAGTTTAAGACCCAACTTCCAGGGATTTGGGGAGCTGGAGCTGAGCTTTTCCTTTTCTGATGAAAACCTGGAAATTAGATGGAAAAACAAGGAGTTGAGGATCCCCCAAAGCCAATTCCACCTCAGAATTCCTGCTGTACCCCCGGCACACTCAGGTGGGGCTCACAGAGAGCAGGAATCACCCGCTGGGATTTTCCTTCCCACCAGACCAGCGAGGAGGTGGCGGCTTCGCTGACGAGGCTCCAGATCCGTCCTCGTCCCCGTCGGAATTCTGCATTCCAAGCCAAATCCCGGCCGGTCGGTGACATCCCGAAGGCGCTGGACTGGCGGGACAAGGGCTGCGTGACCGAGGTGAAGAACCAGGTGAGCCTCGCCCCGGGAGCCTCCCGGTAACTCCCTGGGGCAGCTCCTGAGCCTCTCCCGGCTTCTTCCCAGGGCGCCTGCGGATCCTGCTGGGCCTTCAGCGCCGTGGGAGCGCTGGAAGCGCAGGTGAAGCTGAAAACCGGGAATTTGGTGTCCCTGAGCGCCCAGAATTTGGTGGATTGCTCCGGGATGTACGGGAACAAGGGCTGCGCCGGGGGGTTCATGACGGAGGCGTTCCAGTACATCATCGACAACGGCGGCATCGAGTCCGAGGAGTCCTATCCCTACACGGCTCAGGTGGGCCTGGGAAGCGCTTGGGAAACCTCTTTTCCAGGAAAACGCATGGAAACGCCGCCCTGTTCCTGCTTTCCTTCCTCCTCTCCCACCCAATTCCCCCTGCCCCGGTTTCCTGGTGGTACTTCGGGATCCAAACCCATCCCAGGAACCTTGGGATTATTTGGAGGGGAGTGACTGGACCAGGAGCTGGAATTCCTACCTGGTTATTTCACCATTTCTTAGGCAACGAGCTGGAGGGGAGAGAAAAATGGGTCAGGAGCCTCCTGAAAACACGATCCCAGGAAATGGGTCAGAGCAACAACAGCTCAATCCAAGAAAAAGTGGGATTTAACTCTCCAAACATGGAGCTACAGAGGGAAAAGCTGCTGTTCCTGGGGTCTGGAGGGAATGAGAAGCATCTGTGGCTAGGGAGGATGAGGGTGGCGGCTCCAGGGAAGAGGAGGATGAGAATGGAGGCTTGTGCTGGATTTAGTTGGGACTGGGAAGGGGAACCAACCCCAGGCTGGGGTTGGAGTGATGTTTTTGAGGAAAAAGGGTGGAGAATCCTATGGGAAACAAACCAAGGACGGTGAAGGCGGGGTTCGGATGGGGCTCTGGGGGTCTGGGAACGCTCCAGATCCTGCTGGTCCATTCCCGTTTCCCGGCTCTTTCCCGTTTCCCGGCTCATTCCCTTTTCTTGGCTCGTTCCACTCCTGGCTCATTCCCATTTCCCAGTTCGCTCCCATTTCCCGGCTCATTCCTGTTTCCCGACTGGTTCCCGTTTCCTGGCTCATTCCCATTTCCTGGCTCATTCCCGTTTCCCATCTCATTCCCATTCCCTGGCTGGTTCCCATTTCCCGTCTTGTTCCCATTTTCCGGCTCATTCCCATTCCTTGTCTCATTCCTGTTTCCCGTCTCATTCCCGTTTCCTGTGTCATTCCTGTTTCCCATCTTGTTCCCGTTGCCTGGCTTGTTCCCATTTCCCGTCTTGTTCCTGTTTCCTGGCTTGTTCCCATTCCTTGGCTCGTTCCCGTTTCCCATTTCGTTCCCGTTTCCCGGTTCATTCCTGTTTCCTGGCAGAACGGGACGTGCCACTACAACGCCTCAGCCCGCGCCGCCTCCTGCTCCCGGTTCCTGGAGCTGCCCGAGGGCGACGAGGCCGCGCTCAGGGACGCCGTGGCCACCGTGGGCCCCGTGGCCGTGGCCATCGACGCCACCCGGCCCGGCTTCTTCCTGTACCACTCCGGTGAGGGCTCCGGATTGGGTGGAATTCGGGAATTTGGGGGTTGATTCCTGGAGGGAGGATGGAGTGGGATGGTCTTGAGGTCTTTAGGGCTTTTCCAAATCCGCCTTCTTCCTTTCTTTTGCCTTCCTTGTTGGGAGGGATCCTTGGGAATTTGGGTGGGATTTGGGAGGCTGGTGGTGAATTCCTGGAGGGAGGCTGGGATCGGTTGGAATTCCGGGTTTTCTCCCTCCCCAGGGGTGTTCGATGACCCCCAGTGCTCGCAGGAGGTGAACCACGGGGTGCTGGTGGTGGGATACGGCTCCCTGGAAAACAAGGAATATTGGCTGGTGAAGAACAGGTAAACCCTGGGCATCCACAGGGAATTCTGGAGCATTCCTGGCTGGAGGGGACCCACAAGGATCAGAGTCCAATTCCCAGCCCTGGACAGCCCCAAACTCCCACCTTGTCCCTCAGGGCCTTGTCCAGGTGCTTCTTGGCCCATGGGAGGGTTGGAACGATGATCCATAAGGTCCATTCCAACCCAACCCACTCTGAAATTCCATGATTTTGTGTTTGGAGCTGCCCAAATCCGTGTGGATGTGGCACTTGGGGACACGGTCCCGTGGTGGCCTCAGCAGCCTCAGGGACAGTTGGACTTTGTGATTTCCGAGGGCTTTTCCAACCTGAATCGTTCCGTGAATCCCAGGATTCTGGCACCTTCTCCTTTAAAAACGAGGATTTTCCCTGTGCCTTCTCCCTGTTCCCAAAGCTGGGGTGTGCACTTCGGAGACGCGGGATACATCCGCATGGCCCGGAACGCCTCCAACCTCTGCGGCATCGCCAGCTACGCCTCCTACCCGCTGATTTAGCCAGACCTGCCCTCCAGACACCATCCCAAAGCTCCGGTTTTCCATGGATTCCATCCCAGCAGGGATTCCTCCTCTTCCAGGGTCGCTTCCCAGCGCCGTGGGCATCGTCCGGTGGTTGGATCCACGGGCTGAGAGGGGATCCTGGGCGTGGGAAGTGGGAATGTCGTTGATAGGCATCCGGGGAATTCTTTTTTTGTGGGGGAAATTTGGGGGTTTGGGAGTAGAATGGCAATTCCTGCAGGGATTGGCCACAGGGATAACTGGGATCACAGGGATCGTTGGGATTGGGTGCCAGGATCACAGGGATCATTGGGATTGGGTGCCATGATCCCAGGGATCATTGGGATCAGGTACAAGGATCACAGGGATCATTGGGATCACTGGGATCGGGTGCCAGGATCACAGGGATCATTGGGATCTGGTGCCAGGATCACGGGGATCATTGGGATCAGGTGCCAGGATCACAAGGATCACCGGGATCAGGTACCAGGATCACAGGGATTATTGGGATCGGGTACCAGCATCATAGGGATCCCAGGGATCATTGTGATCGGGTGCCAGGATCACAGGGATCATTGGGATCAGGTGCCAGGATCACATGGATCACCAGGATCAGGTACCAGGATCACAGGGATTATTTGGATCAGGTGCCAGGATCACTGGGATCACCGGGATCATTGCGACTGGGTATAAGGATCACAGGGATCAGGTACCAGGGTCATTGGGATCACAGGGATCGGGTACCAGGATCACAGGGATCGTGGGTTCCTCCCTCCGGAGCTGCTGCGATGCCGGACATCGATTTCCCTCCGTGTGACGCTGCTGGAATTGCGGATATTCCATGGCAAATAAAAGATTGCCTTTCGCTGCCTCAAAATTCCAACATTTGGGCGCGAATGTTTGGAGATAACCCCCAAAAAAAACCCCGATATTTCGTGGCTCGGGTCACCCCACAGCCAAGAATTCCGTGTTGGTGGATGGAGATCCCGAGGGAACAGTGTCCCTTTGTCCCTGAACAACGTCCCGGGGCTGGAATTCCTCACCCCCGGGTCCCACCCCTCCCTTGCCGGTGGGATCCGAGGTGCCGGGAGGATCGGAGTGCCGGGAATCTCCTCACCAGGATGAGGGGTAAGGATGATCCCGCCGGGATCCGGCTCCTGGTGCCACTCCCTTGGGATTTAGAGCTGGAAAAAGGGCGAGGGTGGCTCATTCCCAGCAGCTGGATTGGGGTTTAGGGCAGGTTTTGTTGGGAAAGGGAGTTGTCCGTGTTGTATCCCAAATCCTGGCACCAGGAATGTTGGTTCTGGATTTCGGGAGGTGGAGCTGTGGGATGGGGCAGGATGAGACCCCCGAGGGCACCCTGGTGAGGAGGAGCCAATTCCAGAATCCCCTTGGAAATCATGGAATGATTCAGGCTGGAAAAGACCTCGGAGGTCGCTGACTCCACCTGGAATATTTCCGGCATTTTGGGGTCGCGGCTCCTTGGAAGGAGTTTTTGTACTGCCGTGGAATCACGGCTTGGCTTGGCAAGGACCCAAAGACCCCATTCCCGCCTCCATTCAGGAATTTAAGCCCCAGCTTCCCAAATTCCGCCCTAATTCCAAAGGTTTATGCACACAAGCACCGCGCGCGGGGAGGTCTCCGGGGCGGACCCGCGCAACCAGGAAACGCGGAGCCAAAATTTAACCCCAAAAACCTGGGGAAAGGCTCATTCCCCGCCCTGGGAAAAAAAAAAATCCCTGGAATAGGGATTTCCCGACAAAATCCCTGGAAAAGCTTCGGGGGCGGGCAGGGCTCGGAGCCGCCGCCGGGTCCCGGGAGGTGTCACCTCCTGGCACCTCCCGAGTCCCGCGCAAAGGTCCCGGTTCCGCCCGTTTGTTTAAACAAACACTTTCGCGGCGGGACAAACCCCCAGGAATATCCAGCAGGGAGACGGAGCCCGACCTTGGCTCCGGGGCGGGGGGAATTTGGGATTTTCCTGGCGTTTCTGCTGGCGGGGACGGCGCCGGGACACCCCGGCTGAGGCTGCGGGAGCTTTCCGCGCTCCCGGAGCTTTTCCATGCTCCCGGATATTCCTGGTAGGTGGGAATTGCTTCCCCCTGGGGGTTCTGAGGGCCCGCAGGTGCCTCCGGAGCGGGATGGAGCCGATCCAGCCGGGATTGACTCGTTCCATGCTGGCTTTTCCCAGGAGATGAAATCCCGCCTGGATCCGGCTGTGCTGGGATTGTCCAAGGTGTGTGATCAGTCTGGACCCGGGACAAGGTGGGGATGTCCCCTGGATTTGGGGTTCAGCCCCCTGGATGTGGGGTTCTGCCGGCAGCGGGTTGGAAAAGTGGGAATATTCCGGGTTAGGGAGAAGGAATTCTTGCCTTTGGGGCAGGGAAACTGAGGCACGGAGTCACCCCCGCCCTGCCCTGCGGTGCTTTGGGGGTGCCCAGCTGAATTATCCATAAATCCCATGGGAAGGATCTCCGGGAGTCAGGAAGGGGCAGGTGGAACCCGAGGGGGACGCGGGGGCTGTTCCTGATCCCTGAAACCCGCTGGGAAAGGGAATCGGGGGGTGCCGAGGGCTGTGGGGGAGGGGGGGAAGAGGGAGCGGCACCCCCGGATCTGCGGGAAAAGGGTTAACAGGGAAAAGGATCTGCTTGGCCAAGTGGCTCCTGGTTTGTTTGGAGTGCGGGAGAGGAGAGGGAGGGGGAGGGGGCGCAGGGCTGGGACCCCGGGAACCGGGAATCTCCGGGCTGGGAGTCGGGAGTCGCAGGGAATTGGCGATTTCCGGGCTGCGCCGAGCTCTCACCTCCCCCGTCACCCGCAGGTAGGTCCGGGCTCACCTGGGGTGACCTGGGGTGACCTGGGCACGGCCCGACCCCGTCCCCCCAGAGTCCCCCCTGAGCCCCTCGGCCCCACTGCCACCTCCGAGGCCACCCCAGGGCCAGCGCCCAGCCCCTTCCCCGGTGTCCCGGCCGCTCCAACGGGACACGGCGAGGGCGCCCCGGTCCCCCCGCCGTCCCCCCGAGGTCACGGCCCTCGAGCCGGTCCCTCGGGCCACCGGCGCCGTGTCCCGGCCGCGGGGGCCATTCCCACACCCCCGGGATGGGGATCCCCCGCCGGTTGCTCCCCGACGGTGCCGGACGATCCTGGGCGGCCGCTGCCCCCCTCCCCCATTCCGCGTCACCCCCGGCTCCGAGCCCCTCCGGCCCCGGGACGGCTCCGAGCCGCCTCCGGAGCCGCCGCTCCCGGCGGGAATCCCGGCCGGCCCCACGGAGCCGCTGGGAAGGGCGGGATGGGTCCCCACCGTCCCCTCCCCCGGGACTGGGGACAGCCGACCCCGGCCCACCCCACCCCACCCCGGGCATGAGTTTGGCCGTTCCCAGCTCGGAGCAGCTCCCGAAATTCCCGGTCCGCCGTCATCCCGCTGCTCCCGCATCCCGTTCGGGATCCAAAGCCGCCACTCCCGGCCGCTCTCCACCAACATTTCGGGGGCTGCCCCCAGGATCGGGATTTGGGGGGAGCTGCCGCGGGATTTCCCTTTCCCTTTCCCTGCCCCGGAGCTTGGATTCGCATCCTGAGATTCCCACCAGGTTCTGGGAAGCTCCGGCACATCCCGGTTGCTTTTGTGCACCTGGATGAGCCCCAAAATCTGCGGGGGCCTGGCGGGTTCTCGGGAAGAGCCGTGCCCGTGGTTTTCCCGTGGGAGCTGCCCTGGAGCGATGGCCACGCTCCGCTCCTCTTTTTTTTTTTATGCTTCCATATTTATTATTCCACGTTTGTGGCCGATCCCCGGCAGATCCAAGGGCAGATCCACAAAGGAAAGCGATTTTTTTTTTTTTTTAAATCAGCTGACCGGGCTGGGAATGTAAAAACAGGAAAACGGCTGAGCTCATCCCAGCTCATCCCAGTCCTCTCCCTGTCCCCAGCGGGGTGAGTCTGGCCAGGGCTGGGGCAGGATGTGCCAGTTCGGGAATGCTGTCGGGATTTGGGGAATGTGAGGCTGGGCTGGGGCACGGGGATCATCGGGGGGATCCACCGGGAGCAGCCCGGGATCCACCTGCACCGAGGCGAGGAGGGGATCCCAGCAGGAGCAGCCGGCTCGGGATGCTCAGGGGGTGTCGGGCTTCTGGGAGGAATGTTGGGGTTCTCAGAGGATGTCGGGATCTTGGAAGGGGGGTCAGGATTCCCAAGGGTTTCCCAGTCTCATGTGGCCTTTTAGGGGCTGAAATCCCCCAGATCCCATCTCAGATCCCACCCCAAAACCTGCTCAGATTGCATCTCAACTCCCATCCCAAACCTCACCGTGTTCCCATCCCAAATCCACCCCAGGTCCCATCCAAGATCCCATCCCAGATCCCCGGCCCCCTCTCCCCACTCGGGGGGGTTTATCCCTCCCCTCAGGAGGTGGGAATTTGGGGGCTCAGATGAGCTGCATCCTTGCAGGGTGTCCCTGGGGCGGGGGGGTCCTATTCCCTTTCTCATTCCCATTCCCTTTCTCTTTCCCATTCCCATTCCCAATCCTTTTCTCATGAGAATTCCCATTCTCATTCTCATTCCCATTCTCATTCCTAATCCCTTTCCCAATCCCAATCCCTTTTCCATTCCCAATCCCATTCCCATTTCCCGTTTCCGTTTCCCATTCCCAATCCCATTCCCATTTCCCGTTCCCATTCCCATTTCCCATTCCCGTTCCCATTCCCATTTCCCGTTCCCATTTCCCATTCCCCATTCCCCATTCCCATTCCCATTTCCCGTTCCCATTTCCTGTTCCCATTCCCCATTCCCATTCCCATTTCCCATTCCCATTTCCCATTCCCATTTCCCATTCCCATTTCCCGTTCCCATTTCCCGTTCCCATTCCCATATCCCGTTCCCATTTCCCGTTCCCCATTCCCAATCCCAATCCCTTTTCCATTCCCATTTCCCGTTCCCATTCCCATTCCCGCTCCACATCCCCCTTCCCAGCCGCTCTCATCCCGACCGAATTCCTGGCAGTTTAATGAGTAACCAGGAGAGCTCAGCCTCGGTGGGGAGGGGGGGCATTGAGTGTCGCGGCCCCCCCGGGGGCGTTGGGGACCCTCCGGCGCCGCGGGGACACGGCCGGGAACGGGAATGTCCCCCTGCCCCTTGGTGGGGGGGCTGGGCTCAGCCGAGACCCCCAAATTCATCTCCCGGCTGGGCTGGACCCCCCCCCTCGACCCCTCCGCGCCCCCTTCCCGCAGCGTCCGGCCCTGAGCGGCACCGGGAGCCCCCCCACGTCCTGGAGCCCCCCCAAGTCACCCCAGAGCCCTGCGGGGGGGTCCCCGCGGGGCTCCCGCCCCCGAGGCGCCGCTGCGTGTCCGTCCTGGAGCCCGGCACGGCCTGGGATGAGGAGGAGGAGGAGGAGGAGGAAGAGCGAATCCCCAGGGTGTCCCTGAGGAGATCCGGGACGCTCCGGAGCTCCCTGGACCCTTTCCGCCGGCACAGCTGGGAGCCGGGGAAGGACCCGCGGGGCATCCCGGGCTACGACCAGCTCAGGTAGGGGGGACCCCCCGTGTCACCATCCCCCCGCCCCCCTCAACCCCGACCCCCAAATCCAGCGGGCTCGGGGATCTCCCTGTGTCCCCGAGCCCCCCAAACCCAGGGACTGGGATCCTCCGCGCATCCCTGCCTCGGTGGGGACACCCCAAAGTCCCTGCTCACCCCTCGGGGACCAGTCCTGGTTTGGGGGTGTCCCCTCAGCTGACGGTCCCCGTGTCCCCCCACCCCCAGCGGGAGCCCCGAGCTCGGCTCCAGCTCGGAGCAGCTGGGGGGGCTCTGCCGGCGCCGCCGGGACCCCCGGAGAGCCCCCCTGGTGCACAGCAGCGACGAGCTGGACTCGCTGCTCTCGCAGGACGAGGAGGACGAGGCCGATGTGAGGCGGGCACAGGTGGGACCCTCCTGTCACCCCGGGGTCACCCAGTGCCCACCTGAGCTGGGGGAGGGGACAGGGGACGCCGGGGAGGGGAGCACTGCGAGAAAGTCGCATCCTGGTGGCTTTGCCATCCATCCTGGGTGGCTTTGTCATCGTCCTGGTGGCTTTGTCATCACCCCAAGTGGTTTTGTCGTCATCCCGAGTGGCTTTGCCATCATTTGGGGCGAGCCTGTCATCACTTTGGGTGGCTTTGCCATCATCCCAGGTGGCTTTGCCATTGTCCTGGTGGTTTGCCGCTGCCCAGAGTGACTTTGCCATTGTCCTGAGAGACTTTGTCATCATCTTGAGTGGCTTTGCCGCAGTCCTGGTGGCTTTGTCATTGTCCTTGCGCCTTTGCCATCACCCTGGGTGGCTTTGCCATCACCACGAGTGGCTTTGCCACCGTCCGGAGTCCCTTAGGGACCAAGACGCTCCTTCCCAGCCCTGCCCCCTGGGAGCAGCATCCTTTTGGGGACCGATGTCGGGGAGGGACCCTGACGGGGCCGGTGAGGGTGGCGGTGCCACTGTCGCTGTCCCCACTGGCAGGAGGACGCGCGGAGGCTCCCGGCGCCCCGGGCCGGGCTCTGCTCCCGGGGCTGGTCCCGCTTCAAATCCGCGTCGCTCGGTGTCATCGCCAGTGTCCCCGGCGAGGAGGGTGAGTCTGTCCCCCGCGGGACCCTCGTGTCCCCCCGGCGCTGTCCCTGCTCCGACCTCCCCGCTAACGACCCAGAATCGATGGCGCTGCCGCCGCTGTTAATTATCACCCCCCTCCCGCCCCCGGCAGCTCCTCGCGACCCTTTTTAAAACTCCTTTTCCCTTTTCCAGCTGCCGAAATTCCCCCGTTCGCCTCCCAGCAGAGCCTGCTCAGCGGGTGAGTCCCCTCGTGTCCCCTCTCTGTCCTGTCCCCCTGCCTGGCCCCGCACTGTCCTGTCCCCTCCCCGCGCCTGTCACAGCCCATTCCCGTCCTCATTAGGGCGGCTGTTCCCGGGAATCGTCACCCCGGGAGCCCCGCGGGGACAGGGACAGGGTTTGGGGACGGGGACAGGGATGGGGACACGCTGGATGGGGCTTTTCCCCCTTCAAAGGTGGCTCGTCCCCCTCTGAAGGTGATTTGTCCCCGTGCCGAGGGCATCTTGTCCCCCCTCGAGGGTGATTTGTCTCCGAGGGTGGTTTGTCCCCCCCAGTGGGGATTTGTCCCCCCCAGTGGGGATTTGTCCTCTCCAAGGGGGGTTTGTTCCCTTCCAAGGGTGGCTTTTGTCCCCCCCCCGGCATGATTTGGCCGCTCCAAGGGCGCTTTGTCCCCCTCCGAGGATGTCCCCAAGGAACCAGGACCCCCCAGGACAGGGGGGGACCCCCCAAACCCAGGACCCCCTCCCCGCTCCCCAAACGAGGGGGCAGAGACACGGTGGGGGGGCCCCGGCAGGGGACAGAGGAGGCTGGGGGGGACAGAGGGGGCTCTGTGGTGGCAGCGGGGAGGGGACACGCACGCTCCTCCCCGTTCCCGGCGGGGACAGAGCGGGATTGTCCAGCGGGATCCTCCTCCTGCAGCGCCGGGAGCCGCGAGCGGCTGGCGGGGGAGGCGGGGACCCCCCCGGGCCGGGAAGGGACCCCCCTGGACAGGACCCTCAGCTTCATCCGCAGGATGACCGGGAAGACAAAGGTAGGGAAAAAACGGGAGCGGGGCGGGATCGGCTCCGCGGGCGCGGCGGGACAACGGGATAACGGGATGCGTTCATGGATGCTCTGCCGTGCCTCAGTTTCCCGTCTCCCGCCCGGCTCCGTCGCTCGCTGTTCGCCAGATGTTGGGATCTAAAAGAGAGGAAAATGCGGGATGTGCTCAGGGAAGGGATCCCGAGCGGATCCCTCCCCTCCTCTCATCCCAGCATTTCCTGCGGCCGTCCCTTCCTCGGGAACGTTTTCCTCCTGCTCCTTCCCCTCCCGTGCCTCAGTTTCCCATCTCCCGCCTGTTCCTGAGACGCTTTGGTGACTCGGGGGTGTCGCGGGGTTCCCCCCTCCACACCCCCGTTTTGGGGGGCTCAGGGGGAGAAACTGAGGCACGAGGGGACACAGCGGCCGGCGGTGGCTTTGTCCCCGTGGCTGCCACCCCAGCCCGGTTTTGGGGGGGGGGGGAGGGGGCAAACCCCGCTCGGGCCCCCCCCGGGCGGCCCCGATTTGCCGCCATGCGGAGCCGTTAATCCCTGACCTCCTCCTCCCGCTCCTCCTCCCGCTCTTCCCGCCGGATTAGCCGCCAGCTGTTCCCATCTGGGGGGGCCCCGCGTCCCCCCCCCGGCTCCAAATCCCGCCTGGAGCAGCCGCGGGATCCGGAACCGCCCGGCGGGATGGCCCCAGCCTCATCCCAGCAGGGCAGCAGGGCCGGAACGGGCTGAGATCCGGCATTCGCTGGGATGTTTGTTAGGATTACTTGATTATTTGTTTGGGGTTTTGTAGGGAAAAGGCGCCTGGAAGTCGGGGTGAGCTGGGGGGGGGGGCTCCGGTTCCGTTTCGGGATGGGGATGGGGGCGGGAAGGGATCGGTCCCGGCTGGAACAGCGGGACATGGAAGAAATATTCTTCCCGAAACGGCTATTTCGGGAAAAGAAATAATAATCCCGTGGGGGAGGGCGGGCCCCTTTGGGGGGCTCCACCCGTGGGAACGGCCACCCCCGGGCTCCTGGGGGGTCCCCGCGTCACCCCCTGAGCCCAGGGGACCCGGGGGGGGCTGCAGAGCCCCCAGATCCGGTACCGGGGATCCCCGGGGGGAGGTTCTGCCGAGGGGCCGGTGCTGGGGTGACTCCGGGGGTCCCCTGTGAGCGGAACCCCCGCTCCGTTCCCCGTTCTCACGGCTTCCCCTCGGCCCCCGTGGGGCTTTCCCGTGCGGATCCACGTGGGAAGCGCCCCCCCCCCCCCACCCCCGGAGCATCCGGAGGCCTCTCCGGGGCTTCCTCCGGTGGTTTTGGGGCTGTTTTGGGGGAACGGCCGGGAAGGGCGGAGGAGAAGCGAGTCCCGGCCCCGGGTGCGTCCGGGAGGAAATGAGAATCGGGAATGTGGGTGAAAGGGGGAGTCTGACCGCGTCCTCCCCCACCCCCGGCTCCGGGGGCCCCCGAGGCTTTGATTCCGCTTTGGTGACCACGAGTTAATTAAAATGCTCAGTTTAATTAAAATCCAGCCTTGGCAGCCCAGGAAGGAGCCGGGAATGAGTCGGGAATGAGGTGGGAATGAGTCAGAAATGAGGCCCAGGCTTCCATGGATCTGCTCCCATCCTGGCCTTGGCCTTGGATGTTTTCCTGGATCCCAACTTTTCCCCGGGAAAGGCCATCCCACCCTCCCAGTGCTGCATCCCATCCCTCTCCCAGGGGATTTGTTCCCGTTCCCCTTCCACGGCCGCTGTTTTCCACAGGGAAACCGAGGCAGCCGGGAACGGTGACGCCTCTCCAAGGGCACCGCAGCCTTTCCCTGGTTATTCATTAATCCCAGCGCTGGAGGTGTCGCTCCCGTCCCCCTCGGAGCCGCCGGGATGGGAAATGCGGGATAAAAGGACACTTAATTCCTTTGCACCCCGGAACTGCAGGGGGTGGCTTTGTCCTGGGGCTGCCCAGGTCACACCTGGGGACTCTGGGATCCCCAAAAAGCCACAGCTGGGACCGGGAGCGTTAGCTCAGCCCGGGAGCCGGACTGATCTGATAACTCCTGGCTTATCCTGGTGGAGTTAATGTTCAACAGAGTGACACCAGCCCAGCTCCCGCTGCCAGGGCCTCTCCCAAGCCGGGGAAATGCAACATTTTCCTGAAACAGCACCTTTATCCCAACTTTCCATCCCCAGGGAAGCGGCAGCACCCGTGGAGGGGCTCTCCCGGGAAGGATCCAGCCTGGATTTGCTGCAGTTGGGAGCTAAAAGCCCCAAAATGGAGGAGAGCAGGGCTGGGATTTGTGTCACCCCAAAACGGCGCTTTGGGTTGTGCAGGGCCCGGGGGCTTTGGGAGGGGTGGAATTCCATTTGGGATTTGCTGCTTCCTTCTGGGATTCCAGTCCTGGTGCCGCACTGGGATGGAACAGGGACCTTCCCAAAGGTCGGGGGTTTCCAGGGACTGCGTGAGGGGGGAAACTGAGGCACGAGAGAGGAAGGGCTGGACTTGGGGCCACATCCGGGCTGCTGGGGCCGGAGCAGGGGGGGCTCCGAGGGGCGGTCCCGAGGGATGCTGGGCATGGTCCGAGGTGACTCCGGGGACCGATTCCAAGGGATGCTGGGTGGTGATCCGGGATGAGTCTGGGGACCGATCCCGAGGGATGCCGGCTGTGATCTGGGGTGGCTGCAGGGGGCTGATCCCTCGGGATGCTGGATTACAGATCCCTCGGGATGTTGGGACAGAGATCCCACGGGATGTTGGATTACAGATCCCTCGGGATGCTGGAACAGATCCCTCGGGCTGCTGGATTACAGATCCCTCGGGATGCTGGGACACAGATCCCTCGGGCTGCTGGGACACAGATCCCTCGGGATGCTGGAACAGATCCCTCGGGATGCTGGATTACAGATCCCTCGGGATGCTGGAACAGATCCCTCGGGATGTTGGATTACAGATCCCTCGGGATGCTGGGACACAGATCCCTCGGGATGCTGGATTACAGATCCCTCGGGATGCTGGATTACAGATCCCTCGGGACGTTGGATTAGAGATCCCTCGGGATGCTGGAACAGATCCCTCGGGATGCTGGATTACAGATCCCTCGGGATGCTGGATTACAGATCCCTCGGGAGGCTGGAACAGATCCCTCGAGATGTTGGATTAGAGATCCCTCGGGATGCTGGGACACAGATCCCTCGCTGCGGTGGCCACAGCTGGGCTCAGTCCGGACTCTGATCCCTTGGGATTCTTGGGAGCCGATCCCGGAGGAGGGCGCGGTGCCGATCGCGGGGTGACTCCGGGGTGCCGATCCCGGCTGGATCCCGGCTGGATCCCGGGGATCCCGGCCGGTCCCGGGGACCCCGCGCGAACAAAGGCCCCGCGGGCAGCACGAGGCCGGCGGGCGGCGCGACCCGCCCCCGGGAGGGCGGGACCGGCAGGGACCGGGCAGGGACCGGGAGCACCGGGAGGGACCGGGAAGGAGCCGGGAAAGAGCCGGGAGGCACCGGGAGGGCACCGGGAAGGACCGGGAGCACCGGGAGGGAGCCGGGAGCGCTCCCTGGATTATGTCCCGTATCGAGTCGCTGTCGCGAGCCAGGAGCGATCGCGCCAAGGTGGGTCCCGGCGAGCGCAGCCCCCCCCGGGCGGGGTCCCCCCTTTTCCAGCCCTTCTTGGGGTCGGGGGGTGGGGGGGGTCTCTTCCCTCCCTGCTCGTGTTTGGGGAGGGGTCACCCCATCCCTCACCCCGATTTGGGGGGCTCTGCCCTGCCCCCGGCGGCCGAGGGGATCTGGGGGTTTTTGGGGGGCACGGGGTGATGCTCGGGGTGTTTGTAGGGGGGGGGGGGTTACGCGCTTCGGGGATCCCGATGGAACGGGGCGGGGGGCGAGGAGGGGGCGAGGGGCCCCCCATTGTGCATCGGGGGGTGGTGGCACCCCCTGCCCGCACCCCCCCCGACCCCCGCAGCTCCGGGGACCCCCGGCTGTCCGTCCCCCCCAACTTCTCCGCCGCCCCAAACTTCGCCCCGACTCTCCCTCATCCTCCTTTCCGCCGGGGCCGAAGCTCCGGGTGACGCGAGGATGAGGATGAGGAAGTCGCCTTCCCCTCCTGCCGGGAGGGGGGAAAAAATTTTAGGGACACCCCCCCCCCCCCCCCGCCCCCCACCTCAATTTTATCGCTTTTCATGGAGACAAAGCCCGGCGGGGAGTTCGGGCCTGGGGAAACTGAGGCACGGGGCGCTCCGGGAGCGTGTCCGCGGCTCCGACCCCCGTGACCGGGGGTGCGCGGGGGGGGGGGTGCGGCGAGCATGTGGCAATGCCGGCGTGGCGAAACGCCGGGCGGGGGGGGCTCGGGGGGGCCCCGCGGGGCTTTGTGTGCCCGCCGTGCTCGGGCGAGGCCGCGCTGCGGGGGGGGGGGGGGGGGGGGTGGCGATGTTCTGTGCCCCCCCCCGGGACCCGAGTTTCCCCCAAAACGGGGATTTTTTTGGGGGGGAGGGCGGGACCCCGGAGCCGCCGCTGCCCCCGCCCCGAGCGCGCTTGGATGCTCGGAGTTGATCCGGCCTGAGCCCTGCGGGCAGCGGGGGGGTTTGGGGGTGCCCCCACCTCGGAATGGGGTTTGGGGAGCTCGGGGGGGGGGGGTTTGGGGGGCTCGGGGGTGGTTTTGGGGAGGTCGGGGGTGGTTTTGTGGAAGGGGGAAGTGGCTGTTAGTCCCGGGGCGGGGGGGGGGGTGGAAATGGTGTTTTTTTGTTTAAAAAAAGTTTCGTCCGAGGCGTTTTCGCCCCACCCACGGCCGGGGGGGGCGGGGGGGTGTCGGGAGGTCGGGGTGACCCCCCCCCCGCCGACGGGGCGGCCCCCAAGGGATCCCCAAAGGCAGCGGGACCCCGGCTGCGGGGGACATTTGGGGACACCCCCACCCCTATTTCCTCGCCCCCCCCCCCGCGGCTTCCCGGGGGGATCCCCACCTGCCTTTGGGGGGGGGCTCCTGGCAGCGACCCCTCCCCGGAGCCCCCCCAAACAGCTCAGGGGGGGTCCCGCTAGCCCAGTGCTCCCCTCCGCAGCTGCGCCCCTAAATCCGGGGGCTTCAAACCTCCGAGGGGGTAAATTTGGGGGTTCAGGGGGCCTGGGGGTGGTTTTTTTTTGGGGGGGGGGGGAGGAACAGCCGGGTGTCCCCTCGTGTTTCCCACCCCGGCCCAGCGGGGTCTTTGTTGCCTCGGCCGTGGCTTTGTTCGCCGCCGGGGCGGCAGGAGGGGGGGGCTGTCCCCGAAAAGGGGGGGACTGCCCCCAAAAAGGCCAGGGCCCCTCCCCGGCAGCTCCGTGACGCCGTTTCGGGGCTCAGCTCCCTCAAAGCTCTGGGGGTTTTGGGGTGGGGGCTCCCCGCTTCACGCCCCATGCCGCTTTTAGGGTGGGGGTGGCCCCGAAGGCTCTGACAGCACCCCAAAAACTCCTCCCGAGCTCCGCGCGGAGTTTTCGGGTGCGGAGGGGCCCCGGGCCGGGACAGGAACCCAAAAACCCCCGTCTCTATTTAAAGCACTGAAACTTCCTCCGCCCCCAGCGCCGGGGGGGGAGGCGGGGGGGGGGGTCGGAAGTGCGGGGACCCCAAAATTCCCCGCACGGAGCAGCCGCGTGTCCCGGCACCCCGGTTTGTGCGGCGGGGTTGGGGTTCGGGGAGGGGACGGGGTGGGGGTCTTTGCGTGGGGGTCTCCGCTGCTCGGGGGTTTTGGGGGGCGCGGGAGGGGCGCGGCCGCTTCCCCCCCCCCCCCATCCCCGTGGTTTTTAGGGCTTCTTGTCCCGCTCGGGGTTCACCCAGACCCCCCCAAATCTGCGGTGGTTCCCCCTCCCTGCAGAAGTGGCGGGGGATGAGGGACCCCCCCCATAAATTCTCCCAGGGTGATTTTTTGGGGTTTTTGGGGGGCGGCATTGGTTGTGCGGGTGTGACCCCCCCCTGCCCTGAGGGTTTTGGTCGGTGGGGACCCCCAAAGCGGGGGGGGGTCCCGGGGCGGGCGGGGCGGGCAGGAAGCGGCGGCGGCTCCCGCCTTTGTCTGGCGCGGTTCGGTTTCCTTCGCGGCGCGGGGGGGGGCCCAAAACAGGGAGGAAAACACGGAAATCGGCAAGGGAGAAAAGCGGGGAAAGAAGAGAAAAAAAAGTCAGGGGGAAAAAGGAGGGAAACGGTCAAAAAAAAAATAGAGATAAAAAAGTGGGGGGAAAAAAAGGAAAATAGGATGTAAAAAAGGGAAAATTAACGGGGGGAAAAGAGGGGGGGAAAGCGGTAAAGGTGGAAAATCAGTTAAAAAGGAAAATGCAGTAAAAAGGGGGAAATAAGCATAAAAAAAGGAGAAACAGTAAAAAAGGGGGAAGGTGATAAAAGTGGGGAATGATAAAAGAGGGAATAAAATCGGGGTGGAAAAAGAAAGAAAAGCAGAAAGATAAAGGAAATAAAGAGGAGGGAAGGAAAAGGGGAAAATAGGGGGAAGAGGGCGAAAAGAATAAAGGGGAAGCAAAGCAAAAAACAAAAAATGAAAGAAGAATAAAAGCAAGCAAATAAAGGGAGGGAAAGGGGAAAAAAAAAAGAAAAGAAATCATGAAAAACGGAGGAAAATAAAAGAAAAACAAACAAAACCGGCGGAGAAAAAGAGAAAATCAAAGGAAAACAAACAAGCGGGCGGGAACAATCGCGCGCGGGGCGGATGTCGCTGCCGATGTCGCGGCCGGAGGCGCCGCCGGGGTCGGGGGGGGCCGGGGCTCGGGGGGTCCGGGATGTGCTGCTGCTCCTGCGCCCCGTTCCCGGCGGACGGGGAGGCGGAGGGACCCCTGAGCCGAGAGCGGGTGAGCCCCCCGCGCCCCCCGGGGACGCGGGGTGCCGCTGGGGTGACACCGGGGTGACACCGGGGTGACACCGGGGTGACACTGGGGTGACACTGGGGTGACACTGGGGTGCCGGTCCCCATCACTGGGGGTCCCACTGGTGTCTCACTGCCGCTCCCTCCCAGGGGTCCCAAAGGTGCCCATGGGGTCCCGCTGCTGTCCCCGTCCTTCCTCCCCTCCCTCTCCCCCCGGGGGTCCCTCAGCCTCTCCCCAGCCCTCAGCGGGGGTCGGGAGCAGGGATGGACAGTGGGACCCCCTTCGGCATCGGGGTGGGGGATTGGGAAGGGGAACTGGGGGGGTCCCGAAGCGCCGCCGTTGTGGGGGGCTGTTGGTTGGCGCCCCAAGCGCCCCGACCTGCCGGTGCCAGGCACGGCCGGGGCCGCGGGGGTGCCGAGGGGGGGCACAAAGGCCTCTCTGTGCCCGGGGGGGCACGGCGGGGGGAGGGTCCGAGGCGAGCACGGGGACACTCGGGGTGACACCGACTCGCTCCCCGTTTCCGTGCGGGAAACCCAAACCGACCCCCCCACCCCAAACCATCCCCGTGGGGGGCTCAGACGGCTCCCGACCCCCCCGTTTTGAGAGGGGAAGAAGGGTGAAACCCCCCAAGATTGGCTAAAAATAGGTGGTGAGGGGCGCAGGACGATGTCCCCAACCCCCACGGGGCAGCGTCACCCCCCGGCTGCGCCCCCGCACCCCGTCCCCATTGGGGCTGGCGCCGGGGGGGCCGTGCCGGGGCGGGGGGGAAATCTCTCCCGCAGCCTCCGGTTGCCGTGGAGACGGGATGCTGGGAAGCGGCAGCGAGCGCAGGGAGCGGGGTGGTCTCTCCCCGTCCTCCGGGCTCCCCAGCGACCCCCCGGGAGCCGCGGGGCACCGGCCGCTCCCGCAGCCCGCCCGGCTCCCCGCAGCCATGAGCCGCGTCCCGAGGCCGGCGGGGGGAGCCGCGGGGCGGCCGCGGTGCCGCAGCCCCGTCAGGCGTCCGGTGCCGCTGTCCGGGCAGGGCAAGGACAAGGAGAGGATGAAGGAGGGCAAGGAGAAGGACGCGCGTTACACCAACGGGCACCTCTTCACCACCATCTCCGTGTCCGGCATGACCATGTGCTTCGCCTGCAACAAGAGCATCACGGCCAAGGAAGCGCTCGTGTGCCCCAGTGAGTGCCCGGGGAGGGCAGCCGGGAGGGATATTCCAGCTGGATGTGCCCCCAGGGGGTTGCCAGGGGGGATTTGCCATGGGGAATGTGCCAGGGCAGGGGTGACACGGTGGCATCGCTGGGGTGGCTTTTCCAGGGCAGGATTTGATGGGGTGGCTTTGCCAGGGTGGATTTGATGGGGTGGCTTTGCCAGGTTGGCTTTTCCAGGGCAGAATTACCACAGTGGCTTTGCTGCAGTGGCTTTGCCAGGGTGGCATGGCTGGGATGGCATTGCCCGGGTGGATTTGATGGAGTGGCTTTTCCAGGGCAGGATTTGATGGGGTGGTTTTGCCAGGGTGGATTTGATGGGGTGGCTTTGCCAGGTTGGCTTTTCCAGGGCAGAATTACCACAGTGGCTTCGCTGCAGTGGCTTTGCCAGGGTGGCATGGCTGGGATGGCATTGCCTGGGTGGATTTGATGGAGTGGCTTTTCCAGGGCAGGATTTGATGGGGTGGTTTTGCCAGGGTGGATTTGATGGGGTGGCTTTGCCAGGGCAGGATTTGATGGGGTGGTTTTGCCAGGGCAGGATTTGATGGGATGGCGTTGCCAGGGTGGATTTGATGGGATGGCATTGCCAGGGTGGATATGATGGAGTGGCTTTGCCAGGGCAGGATTTGATGGGGTGGCTTTGCCAGGTTGGCTTTTCCAGGGCAGCATGTCCACAGTGGCTTCGCTGCAGTGGCTTTGCCAGGGTGGCATGGCTGGGATGGCTTTGCCAGAGCGGCTTTTCCGGAGTGGAGTTGCCAGGGTAGCATTGCTGCAGTGGTTTTTTTTTGGGATGGCTCTTCTGGAGTGTCTTTTCCATCATGGTTTTGCCAGGGTGGCAGGGCTGGGGTCGATATGATGGGATGGCTTTTCCAGGTTGGCTCTGCCAGGGCAGAAATGCCAGGGTGGCTTTTCCAGGATGAAATTTCCGGGATGGCTTTGCTGCAGTGGCTTTGCCAGGGTGGAATAGCTGGGATGGAATTGACAGGATGGACTTGCTGTGGTGGCATGGTCAGGGTGGCATTGCCGCAGTGACTTTTGCAGTGTGGAGTTGCCAGGGTGGCTTCTTCTGGGGTGGCTTTTCCATGGCAGCTTTGCCGGGGTGGCTTTGCCGCAGTGGCTTTTCTGAGGAGGCTTTTTTTGGGATGACTTTTTTTGGGGTGGCTTTGCTGGGGCGGGATTGCTGGGGTGGCTTTGCCAGATTGGATTTGCCGCAGTGGCTTTGCCAGGGGTGGCTTTTTTGGGATGGCTTTTTTTGGGGTGGCCTTGCCAGGATGACTGTGCCATGGTGGCTTTTCCAAGACGCCTTTTCTGGGGTGGCTTTGCCGCATGGGCACCGCAGTGCCCGTTCCCAGAGCCCGGTTCCTCCCGGGTTTGTTGCCTGGAGCAGGAGATGGTTTCTCCACCCTGGCACATCCCAGCTCCCTGGCGCTGGTGGCCCCGGTCTGGCGCGGTGCCCTCGGGGTTGGGGCAGCTGCTCCCTGGCAGCTGCAGCTCCGGGCGATCCGTATCCACCCGCATTCCCACCACATCTGCTCCCGTCGCTCTGCCAGGATCCGGGGGAGGAGGAGGGGTGGCAGGAGGGTCCCCGTGGCCTCTCCGTCACCTCTCCGTGTCCCCCAGCCTGCAACGTCACCATCCACAACCGCTGCAAGGACACCCTGCCCAACTGCACCAAGGTGAAGCAGAAGGTGAGCGCGGTGACACGAGCGGGCGAGGGATTCGTGGGGAATGAGGGAAGGGGGGGATGCGGGAACTGGGGACACGCGAGGACAGTGACGCTTCCGCTCCCCCGCAGCAGCAGAAGGCGGCGCTGCTGAAGAACAGCTCAGCCCTGCAGTCGGTGTCCCTGCGCAACAAGAGTGAGTGGGGGGAGCTTCCCTTCCCTTCCCTTCCCTTCCCTTTCCTTCCCTTCCCTTCCCTTCCCTTCCCTTCCCTTCCCTTCCCTTCCCTTCCCTTCCCTTCCCTTCCCTTCCCTTCCCTTCCCTTCCCTTCCCTTCCCTTCCCTTCCCTTCCCTTCCCTTCCCTTCCCTTCCCTTCCCTTCCCTTCCCTTCCCTTTGTCCCTGCACAGCCTGGGGGGTGACAGGGGGGTCCCAGCACCGACCCCCCGTGTCCCCCCACCAGATGCCATCCGGGAACGCCCCAATTCTGCCATCTACCCCTCGGAGAGCTTCCGGCAGACGCTGCTGGGGCCCCGCCGCGGCCGCCCTTCCTTGTCCCTCTCCAAGAGCGTCTCCACCACCAACATCTCGGGGTAAGGGCAGGAAACGAGGGGGACAGGGGGATCTGGGGGTGTCCCCAGCGCCCCCATCATGTCCCACCCCCTCCTCCAGGACGTTCAACGATGACTCTCCCCTGGGCATCCGGCGGATCCTGTCCCAGTCCACGGATTCCCTCAACATGCGCAACCGGACGCTCTCGGTGGAGTCGTTGATCGACGAAGGTGGGGACACCGCGGGGACGCGGGGATGGGGGACACACGGGGACCCCGTATCCCACTGATGGCACCTGCAGGCCCCGACGTCATCCTGAGCCAGCTGCTGAGCGATTTGGAGGCGGATGGGAAGGAGTTCGAGGCGGATTCCTGGAGCCTGGCGGTGGATAACAGCTTCCTGCAGCAGCACCGCATGGACGTCATGAAGCGGCAGGACGTCATCTACGGTGAGGAGACACGGGGCCAGGGGACACGGGGACAGGCATGGGACACCGGGATGCAGGTCAGGGCTAAAGGCATGGGGAATGTGAGGACACGAGAGGGACGCAGGGGTGGGGCAGACACGAGGGTGGGGATGCAGACATGGGGGACGTGGGGACAGGACAGGGGACACAGGAAGAGGTTGGAGAAGCGGGAATGGGGACAAAGGGACAGGACAGAGGATGCAGGGACAGGGATGCAGCTATGAGGACACGGGGCCAGGCTGGATGGCTGTCCCTGGGGTCCTGCTCCCTCCGTGCTGTTGCTGGGGTGCTGTCCCTGTCCCCAGGGGTGTGTCCCTGTCCCTGGGGTGCTGTCCCTGTCCCCAGGGTTGTGTCCCTGTCCCTGGGGTGCTGTCCCTGTCCCCAGGGGTGTGTCCCTGTCCCTGGGGTGCTGTCCCTGTCACCAGGGGTGTGTCCTTTTCCCGGGGTTGCTGTCCCTGTCCCCAGGGGTGTGTCCCTGTCCCTGGGGTGCTGTCCCTGTCACCAGGGGTGTGTCCCTGTCCCTGGGGTGCTGTCCCTGTCCCCAGGGGTGTGTCCCTGTCCCCGGGGGTGCTGTCCCTGTCACCAGGGGTGTGTCCCTGTCCCTGGGGTGCTGTCCCTGTCCCCAGGGGTGTGTCCCTGTCCCTGGGGTGCTGTCCCTGTCACCAGGGGTGTGTCCTTTTCCCGGGGGTGCTGTCCCTGTCCCCAGGGGTGTGTCCCTGTCCCTGGGGTGCTGTCCCTGTCACCAGGGTGTGTCCTTTTCCCGGGGGTGCTGTCCTTGTCCCCGGGGCTGTGTCCCAGTCCCCGTGGTGACCGCGCCGTGCCCCCGCAGAGCTGATGCAGACGGAGCTGCACCACGTGCGGACGCTGAAGATCATGGGCGCCCTGTTCCGCAGGGCGATGCTGGAGGAGCTGCAGCTGGACCCCGGCACCGTCCAGCGCATCTTCCCCTGCCTCGATGAGCTCAGCCACATCCACGAGCGCTTCCTGGCCCAGCTCCTGGAGCGGCGCCGGGAATCGCTGGCCCAGGACAGCAACAAGAACTTCGTCATCGACCGCCTCGGTGACATCCTCGTCACCCAGGTGGGCGGGGGGACCAGAAAAATCAGGATATGGGGGACGGGATACAGGGGGACGAGGATTTTAGGGGACAAGGGGGGGTAGCGGGGAACCTGGGAGACAGAGAATGGGTTACAGGAAAGCAGGATGCTTTGGGGTGGGGGTGCCCAGGGATGGCAGGGGGGACGCACTCACTGATGTCCCCTCGTCGTTCCCGCTGCCAAGTTCTCGGGCCCGAGCGCGGAGCAGCTGCGCAAAGCCTACGCCGAGTTCTGCAGCAAGCACACCAAGGCGCTCAAGGAGTACAAGGACCTGCTGGCCCGGGACAAGCGCTTCCAGCAGTTCATCCGGGTGGGCTCCGTGGGGACCCCGGGCTGGGCATCGGGGTCTCCATCCTCTGCAGGGACCCCCGGGATGGGGCTTGGGGTCCCCCCTGCGCGCTCCAGGCTTTGTGCCCCAGCGGAAAACCCTTCTCCCAGCCGCGCGCCTCAGTTTCCCCAACTTGTGTCCCTCCCTCACTGAGCTCTGGGGGTCTCTGCTTTGGGGGGGTCGCTGATGGAGGGGGGGTCTCTGCTGACGGTGTGTCCCCTCTCTCCTCCCAGCGGGTGACACGGTCCCCCCTCCTCCGCCGCCACGGCGTCCCCGAGTGCATCCTGCTCGTGACGCAGCGCATCACCAAGTACCCGGTGCTCATCGAGCGCATCCTCAAGAATTCCAAAGGTACCGGCGTGGGCGGGAAGGGGCTGGGACCCGGCGCGTTGCGGGGCGGGGCCGGAATTCCAGCTTCCCTCCCCTGCTGGCAGACAACGAAGGGGACTGCGCGGACCTGTCGCGGGCGCTGCGGTTGGTGAAGGAGCTGCTCTCGGCCGTGGACGAGGAGGTTCACGCGTGGGAGCTCCGCGGGCGCCTCTGGGACGTTTTCCGGCGCGTGGATCCCCGCGCCAAGGTGCCGCTGCTCTGGGACAACCACCCCGGAGCCTTCGGGAGGGACGAGCTGCTCCGCAGGAAGCTGGTGCACAGTGGGGGGATGCTCTGGAAAACGGCGGCCGGGCGCTTCAAAGGTGGGAAGTGGGGGAAAAAAGGGGACTGGGGGATGTCCAGGGATACTGGGGAAGCTGTCATGGAGTGGGGGACCCAAGAGATAGGGGATGCCCGTGGAGCAGGATGCTGGCTGAGCCTCTCTTCTCCACGGCTGAACTGGGGGTCAGCCCTGGGATTTGGGGGGTGCTCAGCGAGGTGAACCCCCCCACTCACCCCGGCTCATCCCAGACGTCCTGGTGCTACTGATGACGGACGTGCTGGTGTTCCTGCAAGAGAAGGACCAGAAATACACCTTCCCCATGCTGGTGAGCTGCCCCCTCCTCACCCCGACCCTCACCGGGGCTCTGGGGCAGCATTCCCCATTCCCGGCGCTCCCCAATCCCGCAGGACAAGCCGGCTGTCATCTCCCTGCAAAACCTGATCGTGCGGGACATCGCCAACCAGGAGAAGGGGATGTTCCTGATCAGCGCGGCCCCGCCCGAGATGTACGAGGTGCACGCGGCTTCCCGGGATGACCGCAACCACTGGATGAAGGTCATCCAGCAGGCCGTCAGCCTGTGAGTGTCCCCGGGAATTTGGGGACAGCCGGGAACCCCCCGGGATGTCTGGGAATCGCTGGGGGGCCCATGGTTACAGGGTGGGTGCTGGCGGGTGCTTGGATCTGGAGGGGAGAAGGGGATGGGTGTGGGGTGGTGGGGCTGGGGGGGTCCTGGCTCTGACCCCTCCCCATCCCGGCCCTCCCAGCTGTCCAAGCCGCCAGGATTTTCCCCTGATTGAGACGGAGACCGAAGCATCCTTGCGGAAGCTGAAAGGTGGGGGCTCATCCCTGTTTCTTCCATCCCATCCCATGGATCCCATCCCATTCCATGGATCCCACCCCTTCCCATCCCACTGATTCAATCCCATCCCATGGATCCCATCCCGTTGATCCCATCCCATCCCATTGATTCCATCCCGTTGATCCCATCCCGTGGATCCCGTCCCGTGGATCCCATCCCATTCCATCTCATACCATCTCATCTCATGGATCCCAACCCATGGATCCCATCCCATCCCATGGATCCCATTCCATGGATCCCATCCCATCCCATAGATCCCACCCCTTCCCATCCCACTGATTCCATCCCATCCCATGGATCCCATCCCATTGATCCCATCCCATCCCATGGATCCCACCCCTTCCCATCCCACTGATTCCATCCCATTCCATGGATCCCATCCCATTGATCCCATCCCATTCCATGGATCCCATCCCATGCCATGGATCCCACCCCATCCCATCCCACTGATGCCATCCCACTGATGCCATCCCATTGATCCCATTCTATGGGATCCCATCCCATGGATCCCATCCCATTGATCCCATTCTATCCCATAGATCCCATCCCATCCCACTGATCCCATCCCTCCCCACCCCATCCCCGCTGACCCCCAATTCCCGCTGCCCCTCTCCAGAGCGGATGGAGCAGCACGACCGCCAGATCGCGGCGCTGCTGGAGGACAAGGTTGGGATTTTTGCCGACATGCTGGCGCTGGGCAGCGGCTGCTCCGAGTCCCCCTCAGCCCCCCGCGGGACCCCCTTCCCCGGGGACCCCGCCCGGGGCCCCCGCGGGGACGTGCTGCTGCACGACGCCATCCGGGAAGGTACGGGAGCTCCGGGATGGGGCGATCCAGGGTGGGAAGGGGAGGTACGGGATGTTCTGGGGTGGGACGGAGACTTCCAGATGCTCCCGGGACGTTCTGGGATGCTCCAGGATGGGGAAACTGAGGCAGGGCTCAGGCTGCCCTTTCCCCCACAGTGGAGTGCCTGAAGGAGATCTTCACGGGATGCACCCGGGATCGGGATCACAACCAGAACAACCCCCCCGAGGCCGAGAGCTGCCCCAGCCCCAGCGCCAGCAGTAAGGGGGGACACGGGGAGGGTTTGCTGGGTTGGGGGGGACCCCCGGGACCCCCTTGGGGCTCACCCAGCCTTCCCCCGCAGACGGTGACTCCGGCAGCATCAACGGCTCCTTGGAATTCCGGGTGGATCCAGATGCTGGGCAGCGGGTGAGTTGTGGGGGGGGCACAGGGGGGCACAGGAGGGCACAGGGGGGGACAGCTGGGGACCCCCGGCCCACACTGGGACCCTCAGTGTCACCTCACTCTCTCCGCAGGACGGGAATGGGAACCAGGTCCCGCCGAGGGGATCCCAGGAGGTGAGGAAAGGGTTTTGGGGTTGGGGGGTGGTGGCCACCCCACGGTGCCTCGGTGTCCCCCCGATGTGGCACTTGGGGTTCACCCCCCCCCTGCCCCCCTAAATCTTGTCCCCCACAGGAGATCAACCAGCGCCTGGTGAACCTGTACGGGCTCCTGCTGCGGCTCCAGGTGGGACAGAGAGGGGGGACGAGGGGGTACCCCTGCTCAAATCCATCCTGCCCCCTGTCCTCTTCCCCCCTTTGCCCCCCTTTGTCCCCTTCCCATTCCCCTCTTTCCCCTCATTCCCCCCTGATCCCTTTTGCCCTATTCCCCCTTTTTTCCCCTTTTTTTTTTCCTCTTTCCCCCCCTTCCCTGCTCCTGACCCCGCTCCCCCCGCAGGTCCAGCTGACCCACCAGGAGGTGCTGCTGGAGCTGCAGCTGCCGGAGGGGCTGCAGCGGCCGCGGCCCCGGCGGGGCTCCCAGCCGGCCGTGCCGGTAACCGGGGGCGCGGAGCCGGGCCCCGGGGCGGAGCTGGCGCTGCTGCAGCGGCAGCACGGGCTGGTGCAGGAGGAGCTGAGCCGCTGCCGGCAGCTGTGCCAGGAGCGGGCGCAGGAGGCGGCGGCGCTGGAGTCGCGGCTGCGGGACAGCGAACGGGAGCGGTCCCGGTTGGAACGGGAGCTGCAGGAGGCGCGGGGGGCGCCGGCGGGGCCGCGGGGCCGGCGGGCGGCCGAGCCCCGGCGCAGGAGCCTCCCGGCCGGGGACGCGCTGTACCTGAGCTTCACCCCCCCGCAGGTGGGCGCGGGGGCACCGGGGGCACCGGGGGCACCGGGAGTGAGCGGGCTCGGCCCGGCCCGGCCCGGCGGGAGCCGCGGGTGAGGGATGGGGTGGCTGTGACACGCGTGGGGGGCACAGGGGCTCGGGCCTGACCCCCACCCGCTCTGTTCCCACCCGGCAGCTGAGCCACGGCAGCCCCCCCGCCAGCCTCCCGTACCACCCCCCCGCCTTCCCCAGCCCCCGGGACGAGCTGGAATTCCGGGGAACCGACCCCGAACGGCTGCGGGAGGGTGAGGACACCCTGGACGTGCTCCTGGAGGACGAGGGGGGCTTGGGGAGCCGCCACTCCCCCCCCGCCAGCCCCCGAGGTGGGTCCCCGATTGGAGGGGGGGGGCAGATCCCACCCTGGGGTCCCGATTTTATTTTGGGCGGGGGGGGGTTAACCTGGAGTTTTTCCCGTAGATTTCCTGAGGATGCAGGATATTCCCGAGGAGGTGGAGAACAGCCAGGAGCTGAAGGAGGGCGACGGGGACAGTTAGGGACCCCGCAGCCCCCCCAGCACCCCACGATTCCCCCCAGGACACGCCGGGGGCTGGATCCAGCTGTGGGGAGCGTTGGGAAAAGCGGGATGGGGACGCTGCTATTCCCACGGGAGCCTTATGGGAACGGGGTGGGGGGGTCCAGTCGCCCCCTCCCCTACTCCAGCCCGGGGGGGGGCAGGGGTGACATCGTGTCCCTCCTCTTCCCGCTGGGATTTATTTATTTATTTGGATGTTTTGGGGTGCGGGAGGTGGCCCGGGAGGGGGGGAACCTCCCGTTCCTGGGTCAGCGGTGACAGTGACCCCCCGCCCCCCACCACGGTGTCGGGGGGCTGCCCAAGAGTGGGGCGGGGAGGGACGGGGTCCCCGCGGATTAACTGTAAAAACAAAGGTCAAAAGAAATGAAAAATATATTAAAAAAAAAAAAAAAGATTTGGAAAATCCTGAAAATGAAGAGTTTGGAGCCAAAATGAAGGGGGTGGGGGGAGGCTGGGGGAGGCACGCAGCAGCTGGGGCGGGGGTCTCTCATCAGTGCAGTGAGGGTGGGGGGTCTCAGCCCTGCACTGAGCGTCCGGGGTCTCAGTCGGTGGTTGTGGGGGGGGTCTGGGCCGGGGGGCGATGGGGCCGGGTTTGGGGCGCACCCGCAGGGCGGGGCCGTTCCCGGGGCGGTGCCGGACCCGCCGGGCCGGGTGCGGGACCGGGCGCGGGGCGGGGCGGGCGGAGGACGCGGCCCCGGAGCGGCGGCTCCCGGGGGTCCCGCAGCGAGGAGGGGGTCGGGGGGCCGAGAGCGGAGCGGCGGGGGTCCGGAAGCTCCCGCGGCGGGGGTGCCGGGGGTCCCGGCCATGAAGAGGATGTTCTCCTGCTCCAGCTCGCAGGTGGCGGTGAGTCCCCGGAGGGAACAGGGGCCCCGCGCCGGCTGCGATCCCAATCCCGATGCCAGCCCCGCTGCCAGATGCCATCCCAGTCCCGATGCCAGCCCTGACCCCGGCCCGCTGCCGGCTGCGACCGCCCCCGGTGCCAGCCCCGATTCTGCCTCAGTCCCGACCCCAATCCAGCTCCCGGACGTAATTCCCCGATGCTGGTCCCGATCCTGGCTGCAATTCCTGCCCCAGCCCCAATCCCTGTCCCGATGCCACCTGCAATCCGAGCCGCATTCCCAGCCTCCATCCCAGATTCAACCCCAATCCCAGCCCCAGTCCTGACCCGAATCCAGCCCCCAGCCCCGCAGCCCATCCCTGCTCCCAATCCCAGTCCCGGTTGCTGTTCCCAGACCCTGGTCCCTGTCCCTCGTCTCGTTCCCAGTCCCTGGTCCCGGTCCCGGTGCCACGCTGGAGCCCAGCCCGGCTCGGTGGCACTCGCCAAACCAGCCGGGCAGGCACAGGCCGGGACACGCTCCGGCCCCTCCGCCCCCTCCCGGCTCCGCGGGAATCCGGCATCCCTCACGGAACCCCAAGGAGTGGGGAAACTGAGGCAGGAGACGCGTGGGGAGACCCACATCTGGGGGTCCTGTCCCGGGGTGGGGGGATCCCATCCAGGGTTTGGGGTCCTGTGCCGGATTTGGGGTCCCACCCCACCCCCCGCAGATGGAGAGCTGGACGCGGCAGGACCAGAAGCTCCTGGAGGCGGTGACACGCGGGGACGTGGCTCGCGTGGCTGCGCTGGCCGCCCGCAAGGCCGCCCGCCCCGCCAAGCTCAACGCCAGGGGACAGTCCGCGTATGTCACCCCCGGGGGGACACGGGGCGGGGGGCTCGGTGGGTCCGGGAGGGGGGACACAGGGGTGGACACAGGGGTCACGGCCACCTCCCGCCCCCCAGGCTCCACCTGGCCGCGGCCGGGGGTCTCACCGAGTGCCTGACGCTGCTGCTGGAGCACGGGGCCCCCGTCAACGAGACGAACGATGACGGTAGGTGGGGACACCTGGGCACACCTTGGGGACACTTTGGAGACACCCAGGCGGGTCCCTGTGGCACCTCTGGAGGAGCCCAGACCTGCACCCCAAGGCTGGGACCCCCGGGAGCACCCTGGAGAGTGTCCCCAAGGAGGGGGTGTCCCCTGATGGAGTGTGGTGTGCCCTGGGGGTGTCCCTTAGGGGAGTGGGGTGTCCCCAGTGCCTGTCCTGTCCCCACAGGCAGCACCGCCCTGCACTTGGCCACCATCGCCTGCCAGCCCCAGTGCGTGAAGGTGCTGCTGCAGGTACGGAGAGGGGCGGGAATGGGAACCGGAATGGGAACTGGAATGGGATGGGAGTGGGAAGGGAATGGGAACTGGAATGGGATAGGAATGGGAACTGCAATGGGATGGGATTGGGAACTGGAATGGGATGGGATTGGGAACTGGAATGGAATGGGAACAGAATTGGAATGGGATGGAAATGGGAACTGGAATGGGATGGGATTGGGAACTGGAATGGAATGGGAACAGGAACTGGAATGGGATGGAAATGGGAACTGAAATGGAATAGGAATAGGAACAGGAACTGGAATGGGATGGGATTGGGAACTGGAATAGGATGGAAATAGGAACTGGAATGGGATGGGAGTGGGAACTGGAATAGGATGGAAATGGGAACTGGCATGGGATAGGAATGGGAATGGGAACTGGAATGGAATGGAATGGGAACTGGAATGGGAACTGGAATGGGATGGGAGTGGGAAGGGAATGGGAACTGGAATGGGATAGGAATGGGAACTGGAATGGAATGGGAACTGGAATGGGATGGAATGGGAACAGGAACTGGAATGGGATGGGATTGGGAACTGGAATAGGATGGAAATGGGAACTGGAATGGGATGGGAGTGGGAACTGGAATGGAATGGGAACAGGAACTGGAATGGGATGGAAATGGGAACTGGAATGGGATGGAGCTGGGGCAGAAAACAGAGATGGAGATCAGGACAGAGACAGGGATAAGGACAGGGATGGCGATGCAGAGGAGGAGGAGGATGGAGGTGGGGATGGGGACAAGGACAGGGATGAGGATGGGCACGGGGCTGGGATGGGGGTGCCAGTGCCGTTCCTGTTCCCTTCCCGCTGTCCCCCCAGCACGGAGCCAACGAGCGCCACGTGGACGGGCAGAACCGGACTCCGCTGCACTGGGCCGGTGAGGGGGGGGGACACGGGGACACCCCGGGACGTGGGGGACACCAGAGGTCCCCCAGAGGCCCTGCAGTGACACCGCCCCCCTGCAGCCTCCTCGGGCTGCGCCTCCAGCGTCCTGCTGCTCTGCGACCACGAGGCCCCACTGGATGTCCCCGACACTGTGAGTGGGGACAAGGGGACAGCAGGGGGGGACAGGGGACAGCAAGGGTTGGTGGTCACCCCCCGTGTCCCCCCCAGCACGGCCAGACCCCCCTGATGCTGGCGGCGCAGGGCAACCACGTGGCCGTTTGTGCCCAGCTCCTGCGGCGCGGGGCCGAGCCCGGGCTGGCCGACAGGGATGGCAGGTGGGTGACAGGGGACACTGGGGACACTGGGATGTCCTGTCACCGGTCTGTGGTGTCCCCAGGTGTGTCACCGCTGCGGGGAAGGGATGGGGGGTCACCTGTGCCACCGTGTCGCTGTGTCACGGTGCCATCTTGCCACTGGTGTGCCACCCTCTGCCATCGGTCACTGTTTCCTTGTGTCCCCGTGTCCCTCCGTGTCACATCCCCGGCTCAGGACAGCGCTGGAGCTGGCCCTGGCTCACAGCAGCCTGGAAGTGGCTGAGCTGCTGCAGGGCCACGAGAGGGACAAGGACACTGGGAATGTCACCGGGAAGGCCCCGAGCTGGGCTCTCCAGAAAGTCCCGCACTGCAGGAGGAGAGGTGAGAGCTCCTCGAGGCCCCCAAAAAAAGGAAAAAATGGGGGGAAATGGGAAAACAACGGGGGGAAATTGGAAAAAATAGGGGAAAATTGGGAAAACGGGATTGTGTTTTTCCCTCCAGCAGAGAATGGTGCTGGTCAGGTGGGAATCCAGGGTGAGGAGGAGGAGGAGGCTGAGGAGCAGCGGGAGGGACGCGCTGCCCAGCGGCTGCGGGAGGAGCTGGCCAGGAAGATTCTGGAATGCCGGCGGCTGGAGGAAGCTGCCGAGGGCAGCCGGCGGCGGCTGCGGGAGCTCGTGCAGCTCCTGCCGGGACGGGATGCGGGTGAGGATGAGGAGGATGAGGAGGATGATGGTGCCTGCCTGGAGCTCCTGGCCCGGCGCATGGCAGAGCTGAGGAAGAGGACGAGGGACGAAGAGTGGGAAGGAGGACAAGGCAGCACCGAGGCTCCGGCGCTGATCCCGTTCCTGGCCTGGCTGGGAGAGGAGTGCTCCAAAATGCGGGAAGCGAAGGCCGGCGCCTTCTCCCGGAGCCAGGAGCTGCGTCGGGAAGCAGAGGATTCCCAGCGGGACGAGGCCGTGCGCCGGAGCGCGGCCGCCTGGGAGCAGCTGGCGGCGGGGCTGGAGCAGGCGCTGGACCACCAGGACCAGATCCATGCCAGGATGCTCCAGGGATCCCAAATCCTCCTGGAAAAGCTCCGCCGGGAGCCGGCGGCAGCGTGCCGGTGCGCGGTGAACGGCACGGAGCCGGCTCCGGGCGGGAAGAGCCGGGAGGAGATCCCGAGGGAGCGGGGGAGGATGGAGAAGGAGCTGCTGGAGCTGCGGGAGGGCAACGGGAAGCTCCTGGTGGAGCTGGCGCGGCTGGGCCGGGAGCGAGAGCGGCTGCAGCAGGAGCTGCGGGAGCTGCGGGATCCCGGGAAGCGGGACGAGGCGTGGCGGCTGCGCCGGGAGCTGCGGGCGCTGCGGGACGGGGTGGGAGCGCGGGTGCGGGAGGCGGGAGGCGACGCCGGGGCCGGAATTCTCCGGGACCTGCACCGGCGGCTGGACGCGCTGGTGCGGTCCCAGCACGAGGCCATGCAGCTCATCACGGAGATGGAGGGAGAGGCCGGAGAAAGCCCCGGGAGCGACGGGGAGGGCGGGATACCGGCAGAACTGGGAGCGGCGGTGGGTGCCGACGTGCCGCAGGGCCCGGAGCGCGGCACCGGCGATGTCCCACCGGGGTCCGAGGTGGAGCGGTGGCGGGAGGCGGCGGCGGCGGCCGAGGCGCGGGCGGCCGGGCGGGAGCGGGAGCTGCGGGAGCTGCGGGAGACAGCGGAGGGGCTGGAGCGCAGCCGGGCAGCGCTGCGGGAACGCGCGGCTCGGCTGGAGCGCGCCTGCCGGGACAAGGACGGGAAGGTGAGGCACAGGCTGGGAACGGGGACGGGACCTTCCCAGCACCAGTCCCGTTCCCGTCATCATCCTCCTTCCATCCTTGTCCCCATTGCCGACCCCTTCCCATCTTCCTCTTCCTCCCATATCCACCCCCACGTCCCTCCCATCCCCTTCCCAGTCCTCTTTCCGTCATCACCATCCCTTTCCCACCGTTGTTCCCATCATCATCTGCATCCCCATCCCCTTCCCATCCCTGTCCCATCTCCCAGCCCCATTTGGGGGGACCTCGGGGAGTGAGGGGAGAACTGAGCGGGACTTTGAGGGCTGACAGGGACCAAGGGGGCTCTGGGGGTGCTGAGAGCAACCAACCCCCCCACCAGTCCCCCAAATCTGACTGTGACTTTGCCTCCCCTCCCACCAGCTGAAGCAGCTGCTGGCGGAGACGGAGAAACTCTCGGCTGAGGTGTTGGGGCTGCGCGGCCGGAGCGCCCGGCTCCAGCTCCAGCTGGAGGTGGGGACAGCGCCCGGTGTCACACCGTGTCACCCTTAGTAATTCTTGTCACTCCGAGTCACCCAGTGTCACCCTGTGCCCCCCCCAGGTCCAGCAGAAGCAGCACCGGGACACCGTGGCCGTGTACCGGAGCCACCTTCTCCAGGCTGCCCAGGTGGGACCCCCTGGCCCTGCCCGGGGTCTCTGGGGGGGTGGGGGCACAGTTTTGGGTGCCGGGCACCCAGGTGGGATCCCGGGAAAAGCCACACTCCCTCCTCCGCAGGGATTCATGGACGAGGGCGTCCACGCCGCGCTGCTGCGGATCCTGCGGGCCGAGGCGGGAGCGGGGCCGTGGCATTAAACTGGGAAACTGCGGCACACACGTGGCCTGGCTCCCACTCCGTGTCCCATTCCGTGCCCCCATCCCCGCTCCATTCCCTGAAACCACAGAAACCCATTCCTGGCGTCTCCACGGCCCCACTCGGACACGGACTGGGATCCCGCTGGAAGTTTATTCCCGCTGCCCCCGGCCGGGCCCCCCCCGCCACCTCCCCAGCGCGAATTTGGTGCCGGTGCTGACGCGCTCCACGTCGGGGCCACGGGCCGGGGCCCGGCGCAGGAGGATCCCGGTGGGAATCTGGGAGCTCCGGAAGCCGTCGGCGCTCAGCCCCATGATCCTGGGCCAGGGAACAGGGGCAGGGATGGGGCCATGGGGAGGCTGGACAGCCCCAGGTGTTTCCCAGCCTCGTGTCGCTGTCCCCACGGTGTCAGGGGTGTTTCTCACCCCACGGTGGCCGGCAGCTCTCCGGGGAATGATCCCGATCCCTCGGCTCCATCCTCGGTGGCAGCGATGGCCTCCAGGACCAGAGGCTCCAGCCAGGCCACGGCACTGACCTCACACGGGCTCGGACACAAGCGGGCCTGGGCAGGGACCCCCGTGGAAGGAGGGACCCCCATGGTGGGGGAACCCCAACCTTGATAGGGACCTCCACCTTGGAGGGACCCCAACCTCAGGAGGGACACCCCAGCCATGGAGGGACCCCCACCCTGAGAGAGACTCACATCCAGAGAGGAACTGCAACACCAAGAGGGGCCCCCCACCCATGGAGGGACCCCCTCGGAAGTGCCTCCCACCCATGAAGGGACCCCACCCATGGAGGTGCCCCCACCCATGGAGGGACCTCCTTGGAGGTGCCCCCCCACCCATGGAGGGACCCCACCCATGGAGGGACCCCCTCAGAGGTGCCCCCACCCATGGAAGGACCCCACCCATGGAGGTGCCCCCCACCCATGGAGGTGCCCCCCACCTGCAGCTGCTGTCGGGGCTCGGCCGAGCGCAGCCCCAGGTAGGTGACGATGTGGTGGCAGCGCGGTGGCCCCCAGCTCAGCGAGGGGGGGAACAGGGACTGTGGGGAGCAGGGGTGACCCGTGGGGCAGGGTGGACACCTGGGGGAGTCACGCCCTGCCCAGCCCCAGGTGCCTGGGGGGGGTCGTTACCTCCCAGAGGCCGAGCAGGTTCCACGAGAAGGTCCCGGGCTCCAGGTGCAGCCCCGTCTCCTCGGCCAGTTCCCGCAGCCCTGCGGCCACCAGCTGGGGGTTCGGGGTGTCAGGGGGCACCTGCGTCCCCGCACTCACCTGGGCACCCCCTGCCCTCCCCACGGTGTCACCTCACCTCTTCTCCTGGCTCCAAGTGCCCACCTGCGTGGGAGGACAGGGGTCAGAGGACCCCGAGACACCTGTCCCCACCTGAGTGAGGGGTCAGGGCAGCTCAGAGCTCCTGTCCCCCGTCCTCGCACTCACCGGGTGGCACCCAAACATTGGGGAAGTGGCGCAGGCTCGTGGCTCGGCGGGTCAGCAGGACGTGGCCGCAGGCGGCCTCCAGCAGCACGGCCACTGCTGCGGCCACCCCCGGCTGTCCCCGCCGCTCACCCAGCGTGGCCCCCCCGAGCTTGGCGGGGCAGAAGGGGGGTCTCTGCGGGGACAGGGGACATCAGGGTTGGGGGGGGGGGGGGGGACGGGGACGCGGTGGCACCCGGTGAAACACCGGGGCTGGTGGCCCCGCGGCGCACCTTGAGGACGGTGACGGTGGAGCCGGGGAAGGGCACATCGGAGATGAGGAAGTGGCCGCGCTCCAGCCCGCAGCTCACCGGGGCCGCGTCCGTGTGCGCGGGGCAGAACACGCCGGTGACGCTCTGCGGGGACACGGCGGCCGCGGTCACCGCCCCGCGGCAGCCACGGCGCTGCGGCGGCCGCTCCCCCTCCCCTGCACTGTGCCCCCTCCCCCATAGTCCCCAGACCCCCCCATTGCCCCCGGTGCCCCCCTGTGCCCCCCGGTGCCCCCGGTGCCCCCGGACCTGCCCGAACGCCGCCGCCCCCCCCGCCCCCGCGCGCCGCGCGTGCACGAGCACGCGCGCGCCCGCCATGCCCCGGGGGGGGCGGGGCCTCCCCGAGAAAGGGGCGTGGCCCGACGCGTTCAGGGGGGCGGGGCCTCACCCGCGCCGGCGACTGCGCCCCCTGCAGGGCAGCCGGGAAATGCCCCGCCCACGGGCGGTGACCGGAGAGCGGGGACAGTTCTGTGTCCCCCGTGTGCCCCGTGTGTCCCCCGTCTGCTCCGTGTGTCCCCCGTGTGTCCCCTGTGTCCCCCGTGTGTCCCCGTGTGTCCCCGTGTGCTCCGTGTGTCCCCCGTGTGTCCCCGTGTGTCCCCCGTGTGTCCCGTGTGTCCCCCGTGTGTCCCCGTGTGTCCCCGTGTGCTCCGTGTGTCCCCCGTGTGTCCCCTGTGTCCCCCGTGTGTCCCCTGTGTCCCCCGTGTGTCCCCGTGTGCTCCGTGTGTCCCCCGTGTGTCCCCTGTGTCCCCCGTGTGTCCCCTGTGTCCCCCGTGTGCTCCGTGTGTCCCCCGTGTGTCCCCCGTGTGCTCCGTGTGTCCCCGTGTGTCCCCCGTGTGCCCCGTGTGTCCCCTGTGTCCCCCGTGTGTCCCCCGTGTGTCCCCTGTGTCCCCCGTGTGTCCCCTGTGTCCCCCGTGTGCTCCGTGTGTCCCCGTGTGTCCCCCGTGTGCCCCGTGTGTCCCCTGTGTCCCCCGTGTGTCCCCCGTGTGTCCCCTGTGTCCCCCGTGTGTCCCCTGTGTCCCCCGTGTGCTCCGTGTGTCCCCCGTGTGCTCCGTGTGTCCCCCGTGTGCTCCGTGTGTCCCCCGTGTGTCCCCGTGTGTCCCCTGTGTGCTCCGTGTGTCCCCCGTGTGTCCTGTATCCTCTGTGTCTCCCGTGTCCTGTGTGTCCCCCGTGTCCTGAGTGTGTCCCCCGTGTCCTGTGTGTGTCCTCCGTGTCCTGTGTGTCTCCCGTGTCCTGTGTGTGTCTCCCGTGTCCTGTGTGTCTCCCGTGTCCTGTGTGTGTCCCCCCGTGTCCTGCGTGTGTCTTCGTGTGTCTTGTGCACGTCCGCTGTGTCCCCATGTGTGTCCTGCATGTCCTCCGCGTTCCCCCACTGGCCACACTGTCACCTGCCGTGGCCACCCCTCAGGGGGACACCATCAACACTCCGGGGACCCCGCTGTGTCCCCAGGGCTGCCACCACCGGTCCGGGGACATCGCCCCCCTCGGTCCCCGAGCGGTGCCGTTCCAGGCCGTGCCGGCAGGTGTCACCCCCTGCCCACCCCCTCGGGACCCCCGGCACCCCCCGAGTCTCGGGGTGTCCCCAGCGTCCTCCACCCCTGACATGTCCCCAGGGTCCCCTCTGCGCCCCGGAGCAGCCGGTGACACTTGGGAAGCGGAGCCCGAGCGGGACATCGGGGGCAGCTCCCAGTATGTCCCAGTCACTCCCAGTAGCTCTCGGTCGCCACTTGGGCGAGGCAAGTGGCCACACTTTGGTGCAGGTGCCAGGTCACCCCCCTGGGGAGAGAGGGGGACACACGCGTGTGCGGGGGTGGGGGTGGGGCGGGGGTCTCACGCGGGAGCGCGCACCGACAAGGGGGAGGGGGGAGTCACAGCCGTGCCCGCGCACACGCGCGTGCAAAACCCCCCCCACCCCACCCCACCCCTCGGCAGTTAATGAGGATCATCTCATTAACGGGGATTAACGCCTATCTATAGGGTGGCCGCGGGGGGAGTCCCGCGGCGGGGGCTGTGGAGTCCCACGGGGGTCCCCGCTCCCGCCCCCGGCCCGGCTCCGGCCGGTGCCCGGTCCCGGCCCGTTCCGGGGCGGAGCCGCTCGGGACCGAGCGGGGAGCGGAGCCGGTACCGAGCGCCGTGGGGTCGGGAGGGGGCGGGGGTTGGGGCATGTTGGGGCGGGGGGTGGTGGAGGGGTGGGCTTTGGGGTGAGTGCGGGGTGCAGGCTGGGTGTTGTGGGGTGCTGGGGCAGGGGGGTGCAGGGTGCTCTACGGGGCCATGGAGTGTTGCGACGGGGTGGTTTTGGGGTGTTTTAGGGCTTTGGGTGGGACGCTGACAGTTGTGAGGGTGTCGTGGGGGTGCTGGAGCGTTGGGGGGTGTTTTGGGGTGCTGTGAGAGCGGTGTCGGGGTGTAGGGGGGTGTTCTGGGGTGCTGGGACCATGGGGCGCTGGGGCTGCGCTCCTGTGCTGGGGGAAGTGTCCCGGCACTGCCGGCAGCAGCTCCCGGAGCACCGGGAGCACCGGGAGCGCTGGGACGGGAGTGCTGGGGACTTTGGGACAGGAACACTGGAGCAGGGGCAGTACGGACACTGGGAAGGGGTAATGGGGAGCGCTGCGAGGACTTGGGACACTGTCCCCACACTGTCTCCGCTCCGCCCCCCATCCCTGCGCCTCAGTTTCCCCCCGCTCGCAGCCCGGGGCGGGGCGGGGGGGTCGCTCTCAGCCCCACCCGCGATGCCGGGGGTCCTGCTGCCCTTCGTCGTCCTCCTCCTCCTCGCCGGGACCCCCGCCCAGTCCTTCCCGCGGGACCTGGTGGCTCGCAGCACCGTGGGGCTGGCAGGTGAGCGGGGCTCGGGGGGCGCCCGGGGGCTCGGGGGCTGCCGGGGTCTCACCGTGTCCTCCCGGTCCGCAGCCACCGCCGCGTACCCGCGCTTCGGGGGCCTCCGGGGGGACAACGGCACGGCCCGGCTCGGCCTCGACTTCCAGCGGATGCTGCGGCTCAACGGGACGCTCTTCGTGGCTGCCCGGTGAGCGCGGCCGGGCCCGCCGGTGCACACTCGCGTGTGCCGGGACACGGCTCCCCTGCGCGTCCGTGCTTGAACATCCTCACCCGTGCTTGTGCAAGGATTTGCACGCTCGTACGCCCTTGTGCCCCCACCCCCCGTTCCTTCCCCCGTGCAAGGCCCCGCAGTCCCCCGTGCGTGTGACTGGCGTGCTGTCCCCGTGTCCCCTTGCACACCCCCGTGTCCCCTTGCACACTCACCGCCTTCCCCCAGGGACCACATCTACGCCTTCGACCTGCGGCACGACAAGGGGACGCTGTACCCGGAGCGGGTAAGGAGACAGGGACAGCGACCCTGGGGACAAGGGGGGCACAGGGGGCGAGGCTCCCCGTGCCCACCCACCCAACCCCTGGGCCGTCTCACCTGGCAGCACCTCACCTGGGAGACGCAGGACAGGGAGAACTGCGCCATGCGGGGCCGGCGGCAGGTGAGGGGGCGTCGAGGGCTACACGGGGTGGGAGCGGTGTTGAGGATGCGGGGATTTGGGGTGCAGGGGTTTGGGGTGCGGGGTTTGAAGGTACAAGGGGTGGGGCAAAAAGGGCTCAGGGCATGAGGAGGTGGTGAAGCCGGGGTCCCCCTGTGTCCCCCCCACAGGACGAGTGTCACAACTACATCCGGGTGCTGGTGCCCCGCGACGCCGAGACCCTCCTGGCCTGTGGCACCAACGCCTTCAGCCCCCTGTGCCGCACCTACCAGGTGGGGCAACCCCGGGGCCGGGGAACCCCGGGGCTGGGGACCCCCGGGGTGAGGGGGGCTCGCAGCCTGCTGGGGGTGATGAGCTGGGGGGGCTGAGCCCCAGCAGGGCAGCTCCCAGATGTGTGATGAGCGTGAAGGTTCTCAGCCACATCCGTGCTGGGGCTGGGCATGGCACAAAGGGGTGCTGAGTATTGGGGGGGTTCTCACGGCCTCTGGGTGTCCCCCCCTCAGGTGAGCAGCCTGGCACAGCAGGGTGACGAGGTCAGTGGCCAGGCCCGGTGCCCCTTCGACGCCAAGCAAAGCATCGTCGCCCTCTTTGTCGGTGGGTGCTGGGCGGGTGAGGGGACACGGGGGTGGCCGGGGGGGCTCAGGGGTGACCCCGTTTGTCCCCCCCCTGCAGATGGCAGCCTGTACTCGGCCACGGTGGCCGATTTCCAGGCGAGTGATGCCGTGATCTACCGCAGCCTGAGCCCCGGGCAGGCTCCCCTGCGCACCCTCAAATACAGCTCCCGCTGGCTGCAGGGTACCCCAAAGTGGGGGATCTGTGGGGAGGGGATGGGGGGTACAGGGCGTCTGTGGGGGTCTGTGGGGATGGGATGGGGGTACAGGGGTGTGGGAGGGTGTGGGGTGGGGGTTACAGGTGTGGAGGGATGTGGCAGAGTGGGGCAGGGGGATGTGGGGATGGGGGTCGGGGGTGCAGGGCTGAAATCTGGGGGTACAGGGGGGCAGGATGCAGGGGAGAGGCTGAGCACAGGGATGTGGGACAAGGACAGGAGGTGGCGGAGGCTGATGGTCCCTCCGACCTCCCCTGGCCCCCCCAGAACCCCACTTTGTCCAGGTGCTGCCCTACGGCCCTTACGTCTACTTCTTCTTCAGAGAGGTGGCAGTGGAGCTCAGCGCCCTGGGCAAGGTGGGTGCGGGGATGGGGGGCACAGGGGGAGCACCCAGCGGGGGTCGAGGCAGGGGAGACTCCTGAGCCCCTCACCAGGGTGTCAGGCCTGTGGGTGCCACCTGGGTGCCAGCCTGAGGTGCCTGGGGGGACAGCAACGATGCCCAGAGGTGCCCAGGTCCCCTGGGTGGTGACCCTGAAGGTGTCCAGGTGCTGAGCCAGGTTCCTGTGCAGGTGTTGGTGGCCCGGGTGGCCCGGGTGTGCCGCAATGACCGCGGCGGGTCCCCGCGGGTGCTGGAGCGGCGCTGGACGTCCTTCCTGAAGGTGCGGCTGCAGTGCTCCGTGCCCGGGGACACCGTCTTCTACTTCGATGTCCTGGAGGCCGTGACACCCCCTCAGACCCTGCATGGGCGCCCCGCTGTTCTCGCCCTCTTTGGCACCCAACCCAACAGGCAGGGACATGGGGACGTGGGGATGTGGGGACATGGGAGTGTGGGGACATGGGGATTTGGGGACAGGGTGATGGTGACATGACTAAGGACTCCCATGTGGACATGGGGACACAGAGAGGGGCTTGCCCAGGGCGACATGGGGATGGACTCAAATGGGGACGTGGGGACACAGAGGGGCAGTACACAAGGAAACAGAGCATGGGGACACACCTGGGACATGGAGGAGCCCTGGTCAAACCAAAGCCATCCTGTCCCCGCCGCTGTCACCATAGCATCCCCGGCTCGGCCGTCTGCGCCTTCTACCTGGCAGACGTGGAGCGGTCGTTCGAGGGTCCCTTCGCCGAGCCCCGTGGGGCCACCTGGACACCAGTGCCAGAGGACAGGGTCCCTCAGCCCAGGTACCAGCCCAGGTACCCCCCACCCCACACTGGGACACCCCCGGGCGCCGCAGACACCGCGTCCCCACACCGGCTGTGCCGCAGGCCGGGCTGCTGTGCCGGGATGGGACCTGCTGCCGGCGTTGTCACCTCCGGGGACTTCCCTGACGAGACGCTGGTGTTCGCCAAGGAGCACCCGCTGCTGCACGGCGCCGTGGGCCCCGCGGGCGGGCGGCCGCTCTTCACCCGCACCGGCACCAGGTGCAGGGACAGGGTGGCCTCGGGGACAGGGTGGCCTCGAGGACAGGGTGGCCTCGGGGGTGGGATGGACTTGTGCATGGAGCGGCCGTGGGGACAGGGAATAACCGATGTGAGGAGGTTCGGGGTGTGCACGGGCTGAGGGTGCTGCAGGGTGGGGATGGTCCCCGTCCAAGGCTCCTGTGAAGGGTGTGCGGGGCCACGGGAGGGTGCAGGAAGCCCCCGAGCAAAGCCCAGCCCCAGCCCGGCTTTGCGAGGCCGTGTCCTGCCACAGGTTGACCCAGCTGGCCGTGGACACGGGCGCGGGGCCCCGCGGGAACCAGACCGTGCTGTTCCTGGGTGCCGAGGACGGGCGGCTGCTGAAGGTCCTGGCAGCTGCACAGCGCCCCGAGACCACGCAGCCCCCCGGGGGCACCCCGGCACCGGGGGACACCCAAGAGCTGGGGGACAGCGGGGACAGCAGTGCCAAGACACTGCTGCTGGAGGAGATCAGCCTCTACGACCCCGGGCGGTGAGGGGCAGGCATGGGATGCCCAGGGCTGTGGTCTGGGGGTCTCAGAGGGTGCTGGAAGGGGCTGGGGGCTTGTGGGGGCCATGGGTACTTGGAGTGCTGGGGAGCTGGTGGGCACTGAGGGGTTGGGGGTGCTTGGGGGGTCTGGGGGTGGGTTCTGGGCACTGTGGGAGCTGGTGGTGCTGGGGGGCTCTCGGGCTCTGTGGGGCTGTGAGTGCTGTGGGGGTTTGAGGGTGCCGGGGGGGCTGTGCTGACCCCGGGTGCTGTCGGGTGCAGGTGCCGCAGCCCGCGGGGCACCGGGGTCCCCAGCCGGGTGCTGGGGCTGGAGCTGCACTTGCCGGGCCAGGAGCTCATCGTGGCCTTCGCCGGGTGCCTGCTGCGGCTGCCCCTGAGCCGCTGCAGCCGCCACGGCTCCTGCCGAGGGTGAGCGGGGTCGTGCGGGGGCTCGGGGGTGCAGGGGGCTCGGGACCGGGGGCGAGAGGGAACGAGGATGTGCAAGGGAATGGGAATGGGCAAAGGCGGGGGAGCGTGCAGGAGAGTGGGAGTGTGCAAAGGCACAGGGACACAGGGATGTGCAAGGCCATGGAAGTGTCCAAGGGCACGAGGGCAGCGGAGGGGACAGGGGCGCACACGGGCACAGGGACACGGATGGCAGCTGCATCCCCGTGTCCCCCCAGGAGCTGCCTGGCTGCCCGAGACCCCTATTGTGTCTGGCTGCCCTCCAGGGGCTGCGTCCCCTTCTCCGAGGACCTTCCGTGAGTGTCCCTCCCATCCCTGACCTCCTGGGCCCTGCCCCGTGCGGGGACACACCGGGGACAGAGGGTGATGTCCCCTCTGTGTCCCAGGAGTGGCTTCCAGCAGGACATGGAGGGATCCCTCGGGATCAGCGGGACCTGCCAAGGTGAAGTGGGGGAACATGGGGGACACTGGGAATGTCTGGGGATTTCTGGAGACACGAGGTCATGGGGGGATGCAGGTGGTGACACTGGGGTGGCTCTGGCACACGTGGGTGATGCCAGAGGATGGGGAGGACGTGGAAGGGACACGGGGGGCTCTAAGGGACACGGAGGGGCCTGGCCTGACCCAGCTGTGCTCTCACAGGGGCTGCAGGGGACAGTGATGAGGATGGAGACCTGGCCCACGGTCAGTGACATTGTCTGGGGACCCTGGGGAGGGACCCTGGGGACCAGGGTGGGGCGTCCCAAGGGTGGGAGGGAGACCCCAGGGTTTGGGGAGGGGGGCACCAAGGACTGGAGAGGGACTGCGGAGTCGGGAGGACCCCGGAGACAAGTACGAGACCCCAGGGACAGGAGAGGGACCCCAGGGGTGGCATAAAGATCCCAAGGGTGGAAGAGGACCCCAGGGAAGGAGAAGGACCCTGGGGTGGGGGGGATCCCAGTAACCAGGAGGGACCCCAGGAACAGGAAAGGGATGAGGGGGGACCCCAGGGTCAGGAGGACTCTGGGAGGGAGAACCCCAGGAATGTGTGCGGGACCGGGGGGGTCTCTGGGGGGGTACCGGCCCTCCCGCTGACACCGGGCTGACGGGTGGTCCCGCAGGGGTGCGGCACCCCGGGCCGGGGGCCGAAGCGACGGTGCCGGTACCGGTGCTCGTGGGCTGCGTGCTGGGAGCCTTCGTCCTGGGCGCCCTGGCCACCGGGCTGGTGGCCACCTGCTGCCAGCGCCCCGCCGTCCCCAAGCCCCCCCCGGAGCCGCCCTGCGCCCCTCGGACCCCGGCCCAGCCGCCCGTCCCCCGCCTGTACCCCGCTCTGCCGCCGCAGGGCGGGACCGGCGCCTTGCGGGACGAGCCCGAGCCCGAGCCCGAGCCCCCCGCGCTGCCCCCGGCCCGGGCACCCCGGGAGCGGGAGCCCCGGCGCGGCCACGGCGCCGTGCTGGGCCCCGCGGAGCCCCCCGGGCCGGGGCCCCCGGGCAGGGCGGCCCGGGAGGAGGTGCTGCAGCGGCTGCACGGGGGCTCGGCGAGGCCCGTGACCCCCCCGGGCACCGGCTCCTTCGCCAACCGGGTGCTGCCCCGCGCCGCGGGCCCCGGGCCCCTCCTCGGTCCCCACGACCGGGCCCCGGTGCGCCTGGACGTGCCCCCCGACAGCCCCCCGGCTCCGCGGCGGCCGCTGGCACAGAGCCACTCGCTCGGGGGGACCCCCGTGAGCCCCCCCGGGCCGGCGCGGGGCCTCACCCGCATGCACTCGCTGGGGACACCGGGGGGCACACCCTGGGGACCCCGGCCCGGCACCCTGGAGCGCTCCCTGTCCATGAAACCCCCCGTGCTCCCCAAGCCGCTGCTGCTGCCCGCGGCCCCGGGGCGGCCCTGAGACCCTCCCGGGACAGCCCAGCTGCAGCTTGGGGGGGTCCCCGGGGTGCACGGTCCCCACTGCCCCAGCTCTCATCTCCCCGTGTCACCAGGACGGCCCCCAGCAGGGTGACAGGGATCCCCGTGTCCCCACACTGCAGTGACGAGGTCTCCATGTCTCCCATCCCCCTGGTTTTGCTTTTTTAAAAATTCTTTATAATTTATTTTCTGTTCGGGGGGGGGGGGGATGGGAGTTGCTGTCACCCCCCTTGGGGACACCAGGAAGGGGGGACACATGGCCCAGCCCATCCTACTGTGTAGGACCAGGGCTGGGCCAGGGCACTGCAACAGTGGCACAGGATTTTAATAAAAAATACAAACAAAAAAATGAGCATAAATGTTGAAATTTCTGCATTCCAAAGCATTTTCCCTTGTTAGAAAAGTTGGGGGGGGGGGGGGGGGGGGGCAAGCCTTTGTGTTCTTGTCCCAGCACTCGGGGAATCTGTCCCCGGTTTCTTCAGTGATCAAAACAGTGTGATAAGGGTCCCAAGACAACGCGATAAAGGTGATCAAAACAACGCGATAAAGGTGATGAAAACAACGCGATAAAGGGGGTCAAATGATTAGATTTGCCCCGAGCAGGGGATGGCGGTGGAAGGGAGGGTGCCCCACGCTCAGCCCGACTCCCCACGTCTGTGCTCCCCCTTCCCGGGTGTCTGCAGAGCTCGGAGTTGGGCTTTCCGTGGCCTCCTCCGCTCATCCCAGCCGGATTTGGGATAACTGGAACCGCTCACAGCCGACAGGAGGGAAACACGTGTCCAATTAACCCCACAGGGTGTTAATTAACCCCAAACTGTGCTCACGAGAGGGCAGACAGGCAGGGTTCTCCGGCCCACGCAGGCACGGATGCGATGCCAGGCTCGGGAACGGCGCGAGGCCGGAGGAGGCGCGGGCAGGAAAAGCCCTGACACGGCACAGCCCGGCCTGGGCTCCCGTGGGAGGGAATTTACTGACCAAAAAAAAAAATAAATGCTGCTTTTGGCTTCAAAAGCTCCTGGTGTTTTTCTGTGGAAGAGCTGGGTTTGAATTCCAGGCAGAGATCAAATCCTCCTCAGTTTTGGTCGGCTTTGGAACATGGATACTTCCAGAAATTAAATCAGGGGATTCCCCTCCAAAAGGTGACAACATCCTCAGCTTTATTTCCTCCAAAAATAACCCAAACCAGTTCCCATGAGCCCTACGGACTTTTTATTTTTCGTTTCCTCTTCCAAAGGGGAAGTTTTTTTTCCGAGCTGAAGGGATTTTTTGGCAAAATCACCTGTTTTGGGGAGAAGGATGGCAAGAACTGAGGGTAGCAGCGGGGAAGGCAAAATACAGATCAGCTCCACGTTAAAAAAGGTTTTAGTTGTTTAAAAATAGAAATTTTAGTTTTAAAAAGTGACATCTGTATCTCCAAAGACAAGCAGACTCACAGACTGCCGTATCTGGATTTCCATGTGCCACCAGTTTACACCACTGGCCAGTGTGGGAAGTAGAATATTTGCCTAAATATCGTACAACCAGGGAAATTTTTATTTTGGGTGTTTTCTTCCTGAAACAAACAGGTGAAGGATGGTTTTCCCTGAGAGTACGAGATGTTCCATGGGACAAACATTCGACATTGCCTCGACCCAAAAATTAACAATTCTGGGAGAAGAAAATGATGGATAAAAGGGAAAAATCCCTTCCACACCTCTGCAAAGGTTTAAAGCAACACGCCAAGAGAATATTTTTGTTGCCATTCCAGATCTGGTCCCTGGGATTTGCAGGTCCTTGCACAAGGTCTGTGTTCAGGCTGGAATTCCCAGGCAGCTCAGCACTAATCCAGCTGCTTTGGCACGCTGGGATTTCTTCCCATTCCCAACAATGCAGGTATTGACATCCCAGAATAAGCCGTCGGATCACCTGGCTGGGTGGAATTTTGTGGAAAAGCTTCGGATCTCTGCAGGTCAAGGTTTCAAAGAACTTTTTGGCATGGCAGGGAGTGGAGGCTGGAGGGGGCACTGCGGGAGCAGCCCCGGATTTGTCCAAAAAGAGAGGAAAAAAGAGGAATTTTCCTTTCTAAATGCCAGGATTAGGAGGTGACAGTGTCATTAGGTGGATCCAGGCTGGTGGGTGTTCCCACGGCACGTAGGGAAACGTGGGAAGGTAGGTGAGATCCTACCTGAATGAATTTCAAAGGTTGGAAAGAGGTGGAACCAAGGTGGAAGGAAAATAAAAGAGATACCAGTGATGAAAAGTTGGGAGGAAAATGAGAAAAACATTTTTCCTCCTGAAAGAGGGATGAGGAGCCATTCCTGCTTTATTGCTGAGACCTGGATTATGCCCAGCTTCTACTGGGAATCCTAAATCATCCCAGTAAAACCCCTGAGCTCCAGGTTTGTCACAGAGAGACCCCTGGGCTCAGCTCTGCTCCAGCCAGGAGTATCCACCTTGTGTTCCTTGGAGTCACCCACTCCTTGCTCCACTCCTTGCCTCTCAGGAGGAGGCAATTCCAAGTCTGAAATATCTGAGTGTTTCACCCCAACGGGGCTGACAGAATCCAAAGTCAAAAATTTTCATCTTAAAAAGGAAAAAAAAAAAGTATCATTTTGATGCCTCAGTAATGGAACTTCCAGCCCAGACAGGGTGAAGGAGAGGAACAGAAAGCTCTCCTGGATAATTCCTGTCTTTAAGCCCCCAAGCAGCTTTAGGCACATGCAAGAGCTGCAAATTTCCAGAGAATGAATATTTTAAATCTGTAAACATGAGTTTTTGCTTTGGGAAGGCAGAGTTTGGCCAAACAGGGAGGAGAAAGCTCATGTGAGTGACTGAAGGTAGTGCCACCTAAACAGTTCCCCCTTTGTCTTCCCTGCGGCTCCCAAGCCAGGAATGATTTGTAGTAATTTGGCAAATAATTCAGAATAATTAACAGCTTTAGAAAATTGTTTTTCAGCAGGGCAAGTCTGTAAACAGACAGAACTGATGTAACCCATCTCCGTGCACGCATTAAAGAGCTGCTCTGCTTCCTAATCCTCTTTTCCTGCCCCGAAGTTAATCCAAATAATCGAGTATCCCTGGGACACGCTGGAAGAATTGGCGGTAGTAGGCAAGGCTGGGGAATGACATCCCTTGAGGAAACAAAACAGAGCTCTGGAGCTGTGCCCTGCTCTGCTGAACACCATTTGTATCTGTCTCATAAAATAACGAGATTACAGTGCCCCGGGCAGTTTAATGGGAGGACAAGGTGGACTGAGCTGATATTAATGGCCCAGTGTGAAGTTTTAAGAGAAATGATGGAGTAACAGGTTGGAGTTTCATGGGTTGGATGATTTACTCCCAGACTGGGACGTTCCCCACGGGATAAAGGAGCAGTCTCTACCAAAGAGACAACGGCCAGCTTGGCATTTCTCCTCCTGAGGGCGTCGGGTTTCCAGGAAAAACCCAAAATATTCCAGCGTGGTTTAAGTGGCGCCGACAGAAGCCCCACGGACACTCAGCCCTCAGACCCCACGGGCTCACAGGAGCTGGAATGTTTTCCTTCTGGAATTGAACCTGGCTGCTCCTCAGCTTGCTGCCAGGGGCTGGCAGGGACAGGTGGCTCTGGGCACAGTGGCACTCGGGTGGCACAATCCACAGCTTCTGCTTCCACCACTTCCTCCCTCTTACCTTGGGAAATAAAGCAAACACCAGAGAGAAAAGAGTCAGGGTTTCCTTCTCTCTTCCTTGAATAGAAACCGAAGGGGAAAGGCTCGAGTGTGTGGCTTGAGACTCCTGGGATTATGGAAAACAATGTGGGAATACAGTAGGTTTTAGCAGGAGAAAGAAAGTAACACCACTCCAGCTCAGCAAAACAAAGTTTTCAGGGTAAACCCAGCGTAGTTGGAGGGCCCAAACAACCTCCAAGATCACCGAGTCCATCTGAACACTGGATTGATGATCTTGGGGGTCTTTTCCAGCCTTAATAATTTTATTTTGGGCACTTTGATAAGGACCAGCACACAAATTTAAAGCCCTGGAATTGGAGGCAGCAGTTCAGCAGCCCTGGCTCTGCAAAGCTTCCTTCCCTGCCCCTTCCCTTGGCTGCATCCTGCTCCCAGTGCAGGAAACTGGGACCTGACCTGTGCTGGGTGCCAGAGAGGAAAACACTTGAGCACCACAGGTCAACAAATCAGTGCTGTGGCACCAGCAGCTTCAAGAATTTAAATTACTTGACTCTAGGAAAAAAAAAAAATGCTTAGCTGTGGGGAAGAGAACGGAATTGAGAAGTGAGGGGATTAGATAAACTTCCACTTTATCAAATTCCTAAATTCAAAGTTAATTAGAGGTCAAACAGCATAAAAGATGATTTAAAGAAAAACAACGCAAACCTTTCTGTAAGAAGGAGCTGTCAGAGCCTCAGCATGGGCACAGGAAACATTTGGGACAATTTCACTCTGAACTATTTATCCAGGTTTGTATGTTCCAGTCAATCCATTTCTGCAGCAGTGGTTTTCCATTTTCACTATTTATTTTTATAGCACATCAAGGGCTGCATATGCCAACATCAGACATGGTGGCTCATTTACAATTTAATAAGAATTAAGTTATTTCTATTGGTATCCATCAGTGTTTCTTTAATTCAGTTTGAACTGGGATTAAATCAATCAATCACCCCAAAAGCATGTTCAGTGCAATGAGATATTGACTGAAATGAGGTAAACAAGCTTTCTCAGCCCCAAAAACAATGTTTCTTCCTGCAATTGACCACAGTAGCTCCTATTCAATGCAGACTCCGTAAGAATGGGACAGGAAATTACCTAAACGGGCGCAAGCTCAGTGCAGAGAACCCACAATTCCTCTTTAAAAGGGGAAAAAAAAGAGATCCTGTTCCTCAGCCCCGTGTAGATCAACAGATTATAGGCACACAGTGGGAAGTTCACCTAAAGTTCTTCTCATTTAACCCTTGCAACCTGTTTTTTTCTCTCTTCTTACACCTGATTTAGCAATTTTATCCGGTTTGTTTCATAGCATACTTGGGTCGGCAGGTGAAAACAGCCCAAGCCTGGAGTTTTCAGCACCTTGTAACCAGATTTCCCTTTAGCCCAGCTAAAGATCCTTGTTCCCGTTTAAAAAACGGAAGAGAGATAAGAAAAGTCTTTATCTGGAAGTGTTAAATTAAATGGTTTTGTTACAATTAAAGTGGTTGCTGATGCCATCTCGTGGGAAGTACAAAATTCACCTCTCAGAGCAGCAGACAGAGCTGTTCCTGAGCCCTTTCTGGGCGGGAATGTCAGGATCTGGGATTTCAAAAGTGCTCTCTGATTACTAAGCAAACATTCACACGGGTGAACAGTCCCACTTAACCAAAGAATTACTCACACGCAGAAGTGTTTGCAGGATGAGGCCAAAAAAAGCTTCCCAAAAGTTTTCAGTAGTCTCAAGACTGCAGAGAAACGGCAGTTTGGGTTTCCCCAAATGCACAAAATTGACTTGATGAGTTACTGGAAAAACTGGGATTACTCAAAAAGAATTTGCACTTAGAACCAAGCTAAATAATAAAAATAAAGCTCAATGAACAACATGAAACCTATTTATTCCCATCTAATATGGGATAGAATAAATACGGAGTCACCTACACATCCCTCAGACCTGCTTATCCAGGAATTTCCTTACTCAGTGTTTACACAAAGCAAAACACTCAACACTGGCGGTAAAAGAGCAAAGCAACACGGTTCCACTCTCGGGATTTGGCACAGGCAGGAATTCTCATTACTCCTCTGTTGCAATCAGCCAAATCCATTTTCTCCAGACCTGGAGCAGGGCCCTGGCCAGGCCCACGAGTAGCCACTCGCACTGGAACCACCTTTATTTACACCAGGAGTAGGATCCTCCTCCCTTACCTCGCCTGCTGAAAACATTCGGGGGCAGGAAGCAGCAGCTGGGCGTGTTTGGCTACATTTCAGCACTTTTACTTTCCTAAATACCCATCTGCCCTCTACTGGAGAGCAATCTTAGTTTGTTGGGTTTTGTTGTTTTGTTTTGTTTTGTTTTCCCCAAGGTTTTCACACTCGAGGTCCACTAGGACCTTACCTGAGGTGGTTTTGGCGTTTGCTGAAGGGAAGAGATTGAGAACTCGCCGCGGTGCTAAGAACGAAGGGCGAGATGGGATGTTTGTGATGGGGTTTGCTCTCTGGGCAAGCATCCACCACACGGGGGTCAGACCCCCAAGATCGCCCCTCTCCGAGGGTCCCCCAGCCCATCCCCTCACTGGGAGTCCTCTGAACCCCTCATGGGTGTCCCCCATCCTCACACCCCCAAGATCGCCCCTCTCCGAGGGTCCCTCAGCCCATCCCCTCACTGGGAGTCCTCTGAACCCCTCATGGGTGTCCCCCATCCTCACACCCCCAAGGTCGCCCCTCTCAGAGGGTCCCCCAGCCCCCTCCCTCACTGGGAGTCCTCTGAACCCCTCATGGGTGTCCCCCATCCTCACACCCTTAGGATCGCCCCTCTCAGAGGGTCCCTCAGCCCATCCCCTCACTGGGAGTCCTCTGAACCCCTCATGGGTGTCCCCCATCCTCACACCCCCAAGATCACCCCTCTCAGAGGGTCCCTCAGCCCATCCCCTCACTGGGAGTCCTCTGAACCCCTCATGGGTGTCCCCCATCCTCACACCCTTAGGATCGCCCCTCTCAGAGGGTCCCTCAGCCCATCCCCTCACTGGGAGTCCTCTGAACCCCTCATGGGTGTCCCCCATCCTCACACCCTTAGGATCGCCCCTCTCAGAGGGTCCCCCAGCCCATCCCCTCACTGGGAGTCCTCTGAACGCCTCACAGGGGTCCTCCCTCCTCAGACCCCCAAGATCGCAGCCCTTCCCCTCACAGGGGTCCCCAAAGCCCCTCATGGGGATCCCCCTCGCCCCAGCGGTCCCGGCCCCCCTCCCGGACCGGCGCCTGCCTCGCCCCTCCCGCCACCGCCACCGCCGCCTCACAAAATGGCGGCCCCGGCAAGGAGCCCGTGAGGCGGCGGAAGGATATAGGAGCGGCGACAAAAGAGTCCTTCGAGGCGGCGCAGAAAGATCGGGCTGGCCCCGCACTCGCTCTGCCGCAGCGGGGACTGGGCGGAATGCGGGGATTTCTCCATCTTTTCTCCGTCGTCCTCCCCGCCCTGGGGCCGCCGGGAGAGGCCTGACAAGGGGAGCGTTTTCCTCTGGCGGAAGGATATCGATCAGTGGCGTTGGCGCGCTGTGATGGGTCCCTGCAGTTAGATCCGGCAGAGGCGGGTTTGCGCCAAGTATAAAATGGCGGCGGCGCCGCGCTGAGGCGGGGTGGTTTACAAGTGTTTTGGAGCTTTGATAATTAGGGTTTGTAAATATATTTGGGTTTAGATGTGTGTGTTTCAGTAGTTTGAGCATATCTGTCCCCTCTGAGTGCCTTCCAGTCCAGGATTTAACTCCCCTCAGGCTGCCAAACCCCCCTCTCCAAGGTGTGTTACCCCTGACTTGCCCAAAATGTCCTTTTTTTGAGGTAAAAATTGGAGCTCTGGGGCCTATTTCTTCTCTGGGGTGTTTTCCTGTGAGGCTTGGAAAAGCCGAAGTGTAGGTAATAGCCTTAATGTGCTTATAATAATCTTTTAGGCTTAGTTTTTCCACACTTAAGTCTCCCACAGCATGTGCGAAGACACAGGGGTGAGTTCCCAGCTCACTGTAAAGAGATTTGAGACATTTTAATGCTAAAGGCCTTGATGTCAGTCTGCATGTCCACGGGAATGTGTATGCTTTGAGCGGATTTTATTTAAAGTTTCATAATAAATACTTCTCCTGCAGGTTTTCCTAGCTGGGAACACAGAAGTCAAACAGCTCTGCAGAGGAGAGTTTACATTTTTCATCTCTGGTTTTACACAGATGGTTCAAAATCAGCACACTTGGTTATTTCTGCAGATTACAGGAGAGCTGCATCCAATTTTCATAGTCGAATGCAGATTTTTCCAATTTTTTTGCCTATTTCTGGCACTTTGTAAGTGCTGCCTCAGCCATATAGCCCCCCAACTCTCAGGATGGTTTTGGGATGCTTCACATCACTTCATCCCAATCAAACCCAAAAAAAGCACATTCAAGAAGACAAATCAATCCCAGAAAACAGTCTTGGGGAGGGAAAAAAAAAAAAAAAAACCTGTTTAAAAGCCAAAAATTATTCCAGGTTGGGTTCTTTCCCCCCAGTTTTAAGCTGAGGCTCAGAAATAAACCTCAGCAGGTGAAAATCTCCCCGGAGAAAACTCAAGGCTTCCACTGGAATGAACGCAGCATTGTTTGCTGTTGTTTTTAAAGGGTTTGATTAAGTTCTGAAATATTTTCATCTGGGGGTGAGATCCATCTTTCAGCTCTGCCCCATCACCCTTCCTGACCCCACAATGTACCCAGCATCTGTCCCAGTCAGGAGTTGCACCGGGAATAAACCACGTGGGGCATAAAAAAAGGATGAAAAAAATCAAATTTGGGGCAATAGATACCCAGCCTTGACCCCGCTAAGCAAGGTCAGAGCATTTCCATGTCTATTTACCCTCCTGGATATATTTTTTCTGCTTGGGCTCACAGCACAAAGCTCAAAGTGATTCTTTTTCTCAAGAAGAAAATATCTTGGGCACATCTCTGCCTCTTCCACCTTGCATTCCCGAGGGGAAGGTTAAGGGGTGAAGAGGAATTTTGAGAAATTGGGCCAGGGGAGCACAGAGGGTCGATGCTTTCTGCCAAACGAGGGCGATTCCCATTGCTCCTCGTTTGCACAAATGAGCTTCTTAAAAAAGCACACAAGAAATGAGCTGAGAAATTGTCACACAGGGCGGGGACAGGGGGGTGGCACCTCCCAAACCCTCTGGGAACAGAGAGGGGGCAATGGGGGGGCTGTCTCTGCCCCCTCCCCTCGTGTTTGCCCCCCGTGCTGTTACTGGCACCGTTGTGATTCCAGGAGGAAAGCGGGGAGAAGGGTTGGAGATTTTCGGGGAGCCCATCACGGTCGAGGCCGCGGTGAGCGAGTGAGGAATGGCAAAACCGCCCAGAAACCAAAAAATTAAACAATAATTAAAAAAAAAAAAAAACAAAAAAAAAAACCAAAAAGACCAACCCAACAGCCTCCAAACTGACAACAAAACCAAATCCTGGCGGAAAAAGAGCGAGCAGGGGGGTGAGGAGGGGCAGGGAGGGCTTCAAATTAAATCGAAATCTAAGGAGCTGATGCTGGCAATGGGAGCTCGCCAGAAGTTAAAGCTGTTGAACTGCAGCAGACTGTCCTCTTCTTGGGAGAGGTCCTGGCTGTCCCGGTCCCCGAGCTTGGCCAGCCCTCCCTTGGGCTTGTAGAGGGCCATGTCTGCGAGCCCCAGCCCCTCCAGCTCGGCCATGTCCAGCCGCGGGATCGGCATCCTCCAGTAGATGAAGGAGTCGTACTGGCTGCTGATGGTGTCCAGCATTTTCAGGCTGTGAAGGGCGGGAGGGGAAAGAAGAGGAAGAGGGAAAACTCTACCAAAGACACAGGAGTTGCCCCCCCCAAAGCGGCCAGGAATCTCAGGTGTTGCCACGTTGACCCCGTCCCGTAGGATAATCCCCTAAAAAGGAGCTGATGGAGGAGGAGAGCATGGGGCTGTGGAGGTTTGACTCTAGGCTGGGTCTAACTGCAGGCTTGAGCTCTGCCAGAGTTTTATCCACACCCTTCTCTGCACCGTAATTCAGAGGGGGCTCAAGGGGTTTGTCACGCCGTGCCTCAGTTTCCCCATCCAGACAGCATGGGAGCGGAGGGCAGGGTGGGGATTATCCCCTTCCCAAATCCTGAAATCCATCCTGCCAGCTCTGGGCGAGCAGAGGTGGGAGAGCGGCGCCCAAACGAACCCTTTTCCCACACCTCCACACCTTTCCCCGTGCCGAATCCCCGTGGAGTGGGCAGTGAGGAGGGGTCCCTGTGCAGCCCCCTCCCCCCGATCCCACCCCACCCCATCCCTCCCATGACCGAACCCTCTGGAAAGGGCTGGAAGGAGCCTCGCCCGGCATTCCCACCACACCCCAGCCACCCCTGCCGTGCCATCCATCCGTCCCTGCTGCAGAATTCCCCCCGCTGCAGCCCCACCCCGATCCACCAAAAACTGGGAAAGAGCGGGACAAGACGGGGATCATCTTCTTGGCGGCGGGAGCTGAGTCACCGCCTGGCTTCTCCCCGGCAGGGCTGTGTCATCCACCTCCTGGATTGGCACCGGAGGTGGGGAAAAAGCCAGCAAACCCAAACCATCCTCATTTCCCCGCTGATTCCCTGTCTTAAATCTCGGAAATCAGAATTCTCCAGGATGATTCAGGCATCCTTTGCATCGTGCCATGTCTGTGCGATGAGGGCTGATCAGCTGCTAAATTTAAGGTTCTGGGTGTCACTCAGGGGCTATGAAAGGCTCCCGTGTCACCCCCGCCGGGTAAACTGAGCCACAGGACTTTAAAATAGTCTCTTCCCTGGGAATTTATCCCTGGGGGGGGTCAATCCGTGAGTTTTTTGCAGCACAACAGCAGAGAATTATTAATGGTGATGGGTGTTGCGGACATGGATTTTTTAGCTCCAAATGGTGAAAAATTGGAGTTTAGTGACAAGACAGGGGAAAAGAGAGTTTAGTGACAAGTAAAATAATAAAATATCCAGTAAAAGGGAATGAATGTGGGGGGGGGAAAACCCTCTCGTGTCGCGTGTCCCCCCTAAAAAAGAGCATTTCCCACGGTCTCAATGTGCTCTGCTCATCCCACGGAAGCAAAACCACCTTTCTCCACTTAAATCCCCGCTGGCTGGGGCTCATTTCCCCCCTCAAAAAGAAATTCCAACACCCCCCCCCCCCCCTCCACCCAAACCCTTCCCGGACTAAAAAGCATCCTCCCGCTGAGCATCCTCCCCGGCTCGCATCCCTTACCTGCGGAGGGCGGGCGGTGCCTGGAGCGGTGAGCTCGGTGCCGGCCGGGCTCTTTGTGCCGGGGAGCCGCGGGCGGAGCAGCGTCGCTTTTGTCTGCCGGCTCGGCTGGGTCTGCAATGCAGCCCCTCGGATTGCCCTTCCTCGTGGGGGGAGGATGATGATGGCAGATGAGTCAGCGGCTCCCACCCGCGCCAGGGAGGGGGAGGACGGCAGGGGCGGAGGCGCGGGGAAGGGGGGGGATCCTGCGCGCTGGACCCCCAAGCCGGGGATATATTAAACCTGCAGCCATTCCCGGTTCACTCCTGAAGCCTTCAGCTCCGCGCTGGGGGCAATAATTTTCGGTCTGCAAGGAGCTGGGAAATATTTATTTCACCTGCGCGTGAAGATACGGGGTGCTTGTGGTACCCCCAAACCTTGGGAGGGCACTGTGCAGGTTAAACACAGGGAAATTTGGCTCAAAGAAACCCCCAGAAAAAAAAATATATATATAATTTTTTTTTTTCAATCTGAGACTGAAGATATTTGGTCCTAAGGTCACACGGCAAAAATATCCCAGCTTTGTGGCCGAAGCCAGACGTGGAACTAGAAATAGAGGGAGACACCCAAAACTGGCATCAATCACTGCCAGGGCTGAGGGGGGCTTCACCCAGGGTGGGTGGGGGCACCTCACACCCCACTTTCCCCCACAGCTGACACCGGGAGTTGGAGGTGCAACCAAGAAAACCCCGATGTAACCCCTCAGAGCAGGGAATCTCCCCGCCCCAGCACCACTGAGGCCCCAAACACCCTTTTTTGGGGCCACAGGCCACATCCATCCACCTGAGAGGCTGAGGGCAGCTCTTGCCCTCCTCTCCCTGGGCTTTGCCTGAGATCAACATTCTTTTGGTGCTTTAAGGGTTTTTTTTTTCTTTATTTTCCTCCCTGTTCCCTGCGTGCAGCTCATTTCTGATGGTGCCAAGCTGTTCTGCCAGCGCTCGGCTTTCAGCCAGACTATTTCTGCCTCTTCCTCCTCCTCCTCCTCCTCCTCCTCCTTCTCCCAGCACTGTAATGGGCAAAGAGGATCCCATGTTCCTGCTCCAAAATAGACCCTTGGTCTCAGCTGGGCCCCTGCAGCTCTCAGCACAGGGAAAATTCCCTCTGGGAGCCCTTTGGAGGATGCTGATCCCTCCAAGGGGTTGAGCTGCTGTGTTTTTGGGGGTCCCCCGGGCCATGGGGTGAAGTTTGGCTGAGCAAGCTCATACGAAGCTGGATGTCACCCATCTCCTTGCTCTTTGGGGTCTCGTCACCTGCTCACACTGCCCAAAGACTGTGATGTCCCTCTCTGAGAAAGGACCTTGGGCTGAACCCCCAAGGGGACGTAGCGATGAAGGCACTGCTCTGAGCTCCACGGTTTTGGGAGGGCTGCAAGGGGGACAGTGTCCTCTGGCAGCACAAAAAACAAAAAAAAAAGGGCTCTTCAGCTGAAATGAGGTCACAAACACTTGGGGTATTATCAGCCAGGGCCACCCGATGGCTGGGGACAGGCGTGGGACAGAGACCCGACTGAGTGGGGACAGTGCTGCCTTGTTCAGGATTCCTAGAGTGGGAGCAGTGGGGATGGTTGGGATTTGGGGGCTGACACAGGAAGGGACACTCGGGGGCTCGCACAGGGGCGTCTCCGGTGTGGTGGCCGTGGCAGGACTGTGGTGGTGGCCGAGGCAGGACTGTGGTGGTGGCAGCGGCAGCCCACCAGATGTTGTGCAAGCGGAAGGGCACCGAGCTGGAAATGGTGAAACCGCTCAACACCAGCTGCAGGGAGGCACGGGGGGGTCCCACGCCTTTGGGTGCCCCACGGGCTCTGGTGTACCCATGGAAAAAGCAAGCATGAGGCTCAGGAGCAAATAGGAGCATAACGTGGACTTGCTGGGGACCCCAGTCTTGCCAGACACCCCCAGCCCTACCTGGTCTCCTGGGATTCCCCCAGCGCTCCTGGAAACCCCAAGCCCCTCCACCCCAATCTTAACAGGACCTCAAGAACCCCCAGTCCTTCTGGGACCCTGGAGACTCCCATTCCTACCGGGACCCTGTGTCCCCTATTCCTACCGTGACCCCGGGACCCCCACTCCTACCAGGACCCCGTGTCCCCATCCTACCGGGACCCCAGCCCCCATTCCTACTGGGACCCATTCCTACCGGGACCCCCACTCCTACCGGGACCCCAGCCCCCATTCCTACCGGGACCCCATTCCTACCGGGACCCCAGCCCCCATTCCTACCGGGACCCCATTCCTACCGGGACCCCAGCCCCCATTCCTACCGGGACCCCATTCCTACCGGGACCCCAGCCCCCGTTCCTACCGGGACCCCCATTCCTACCGGGACCCCATTCCTACCGGGACCCCCATTCCTACCGGGACCCCCACTCCTACCGGGACCCCAGCCCCCATTCCTACCGGGACCCCAGCCCCCATTCCTACCGGGACCCCCCATTCCTACCGGGACCCCAGCCCCCATTCCTACCGGGACCCCGTTCCTACCGGGACCCCGTTCCTACCGGGACCCCCCATTCCTACCGGGACCCCATTCCTACCGGGACCCCAGCCCCCATTGCTGCCGGGACCCGGGCCCGCGGCCCCGCAGTGCTGGCGGTGCCCGGGGAGGGCGCTGTACCGGGGCCGGGCCGGGCCGAGCCGCGCCGGGCGGCGGGAGCTGCGCCGCGTCCGCACCGGGCCACGCCTGGGGCTGCGAGCGGGGCACCGGCACCGGCACCTCCCGGCCACGCCTAGGGCTGCGAGCGGGGCACCGGCACCGGAACCCGCACCGGGACCAGGACCCCCGAGCCACGCCTGGGCTGCGAGCGGGGCACCGGGACCGGCACCAGCACCGGGAGCGGGGCTCGCACAGGGATCGGGACCTGCACTCCCGGGCCACGCTTGGGGCCGCTGCGAGCCGGACACCGGCAGCGGGACCGGGACCTGGACTTCCGAGCCACGCGTGGGGCTGCGAGCCGGACACCGGCACCGGGACCCGCTCCCGCGCCGGGACAGGTAATGGGGCCGCCACCGGGACGGGGCCCGGCCGCCCCCCGCGGGCTGCGACCCCGCGGAAGGGCCCCCGGAACCGCCGTAGGAAGGCGGAGAGGGCACCGGGATCGGCACCGGAACGGGAGCGGGGCGGCGGCACGACCCCCCCTTGCAGCTCGCTGCTGCAACCGGGGAGTCCCGCCGGGACCCGCAGCGCTGCCGGGTCTCCCCAGCCCCACCGGGACCCCCGGGGTCCCAAGGCCTTCCGGGTCGCACCGACCCCACCAGGACCCCCGGGGTCCCGGACCCGGCTGGGACCCCCTAACTGCACGGAGCCCCGCGGGCGGGGGTCGCAGCCGGGACCGCCCCTCGCAAAGGAAATCCCACTCTGCCTCCCCATCCCGGGGTCCCGGGCCCGCAGCCGGGGCACCCCGGGACTCCCACCCCGTCCACCCCTGTCCCCACACGCTGGCTTTCCCTCCGAGCTTCGGGAGACCCCAGCGGGTACCCGGGCAGTGGGCGACCCCAGTGCTGGGGGGCTCGGAGCGGACCCCCCTGCCCGGAGCCCGCCGGTGACGCAGAGCCCAGCGGTGGTTTCCCAACCGGGAAGTCATTTTGCCTGTGCCGGCAGGGCCGGGCCCAAAGCCGCCCTGCCCGGGCCCACCGAGCTGCCCGGGTGGGCTGAGCCCGGGCACGGCTCATCGCAGGGGCGGCTGAGGGGATGCGGGGGGCGTGCGACCCCTCAGAGCGGGGACCGGGGCCCGACAAGAACCGCCCGGAGCCGGGGCAGCAGCCGGAGCCGGCCCCGCCGTCGCCCTTTCGAGGACGTGAGGCCCTGGCGGGTGCCGGAGGGGCTTTGGGGGCCGGAGGGCTGCGGGCGGGGGTCGCGGCCGTGCGAGCCCTGCAGGTTCCACTGGTGGCTCCCCACGGAGGCTCTCCCAGCGCCCCCGGGAGCGGCTGCAGTGCTGAGCTCGGGGGGCACCTCCCCAGCAAGGCCGCACCGCCGGATCCCAGCGCCGTCCGGGGCCGTGTTCCCTAAGGAAGTCGGGCTGGGAAGGAAACGCAGCCCCCCGCCTCATCTGCCCCGCAGCCAGGGGGAGAGGCCGCGTTTGGCAGAGGGCACGGAGCCGGTGTGCACCGGCCGGGACGTGTCACAGCCTGCCCGTTCCCGGCGTCCGCGCTCGACCAGGGGCTCGCCGGGACGGGGACGGGGACGGGGGGCACGGGGGTCCTCTGGTTGTGCCAGGCTGGCGGTGAGGGGAGCAGCACAGGGGGCACCCGCCCCACGGTGGTGCACGGGAATGCCCGGTTGCAGGGTGATTCCGTGGGGTCTTTGGGGATCGTGGCTGACGGGGCCGTGCCGAGGCTGGGCTCGGAGCCCCCCGTTTTTGGGGGGCTGCCCCGCGGCCCCGCTCCTCCCCGCCAGGAGCAGGAAGTGCGGCCGGACTTTGGTCCATCCGGCGTCACCGGTGCAGGGGCAGAGGAAGGAACTTGTCCTGTTTGCCGGAGCGCTGGGGTCCGGCACCCATCGGCCGCGCCGCAGCTCCGTCCGGCCGTGCCGCCGGCGTGGGGGCTCTCCCGTGGCTGGTACCGGGCTGAGCTCAGGCCAGGGCCCCTCGTGGGCGGGTGAGTTCCCTGCGTGCCGCCGGGTGCTTCTGCGGCAAAGGAGGCGTCTCTCCTTGGCATGAGGGGAAGCCCCCATTTTGGGGGTGAAACCCCCCCTTTCCACACCTCCTTGCCCACCCCAGGTGGTACCGTGGGAGTCTGGGATAAAATCCCACCAGCCCCTGTTTATTTCTCGCCCGTCTGCTCTTCAAAAGCTGGAGCGGAAGAGCTCAGGCTCCGGCCCCTTTTCGGAAAGGCCGGGATATTTATAGCTGCCTGGCTCAGGGAGTTGGGATTTGCCATGGCTGCCTCCATCCCCCCCATCCTGCCGCAGCATCCTTCAGCTGTGTCCTGCCCTGGGGACAACTCTGGGGGTCTCTGTGTGATGCCCAGGGTCCCTGGCACGTCTCTGATCTCTGGGACTCCCTGGGGATCTCCTTGCAATGACAGGTGTCCCTTTGGGTGGTCTGCGTGTGACCCCCCCAGGGGTCTGCTGGGGGCTCTCTGCTTTTTGTTGGTCGATGGGAAGTTGCTTTCGGATAAATTCGGGGAGGTCAGGCCTGGAAGCATCACTCTCCCTTCCCACTCACAGCCAGCTGCTCCTCTCCACGCTGTGCCACCCCGACCCGGTTGTGCCCATGGAGTGACCCTGCACAGGGGTCCCGGCAGCTGTGCCAGCACGGGGGGACGCTGGCTGCCACCACCGCGAGCATGAGCGACTTCTGGCACAAGCTGGGCTGCTGCGTCGTGGAGAAGCCCCAGCCCGTGAGTACCTCCCGTGCAGCCATTTCGGGCAGGGCCAGGGGGTCAGCAGGGGCTGATGGCCTTCCTCCCCTTGCAGAAGAAGAGGAGGAGACGGATCGACCGCTCCATGATCGGGGAGCCCATGAACTTCGTGCACCTGACACACATCGGCTCCGGAGACATGGCTGCGGGAGAGGGGCTGCCCATGGTACCCCAAGCTGTGGGGGGGCATGGGTGGGGGGCTGCGGCTCAGGGTTGGGGTGTTGGGTCTCAGGGTTGGGCGACAGGTGGTGGTTTTGGGGTGGTAGGTGTTGGTTTTGGGGTGGTAGAGTCTCACAGTTGGGTGATGGATGTTGCTTTAGGGCTGCTGGGTCTCAGGGTGGGGTGGTGGGTGCTGTTTTGGGGTGCTGGGTCTCAGGGTGGGGTGGTGGGTGTTGTTTTGAGGTGCTGGGTCTCAGGGTGGGGTGGTGGGTGTTGTTTTGGGCTGCTGGGTCTCAGGGTGGGGTGGTGGGTGTTGTTTTGGGGTGCTGGGTCTCAGGGTGGGGTGGTGGGTGCTGTTTTGGGGTGCTGGGTCTCAGGGTGGGGTGGTGGGTGCTGTTTTGGGGCGCTGGGTCTCAGGGTGGGGTGGTGGGTGTTGTTTTGGGGTGCTGGGTCTCAGGGTGGGGTGGTGGGTGCTGTTTTGGGGTGCTGGGTCTCAGGGTGGGGTGGTGGGTGTTGTTTTGGGGTGCTGGGTCTCAGGGTGGGGTGGTGGGTGTTGTTTTGGGGTGCTGGGTCTCAGGGTGGGGTGGTGGGTGCTGTTTTGGGGTGCTGGGTCTCCTGGCTGGGCGAGGGGGTGGCACAGGTGGGTGACAGGTCCTCTCTGCAGACTGGTGCTGTCCAGGAGATGAGGTCCAAGGGCGGCCGGGAGCGACAGTGGAGCAACTCCCGTGTGTTGTAGCGTGTGAGTACGAGGCCATGGCACCCCCAGCGTCCCCTCAGAGCCGCCACCTCTGAAGGAACACCCACGTGAGCCACCACTTGGGCGCTCCCATAACCCATCCTCTTGGATTTTGCAGATTCCTGGCTTTTTCAGCCCAAACTTGAACTGCCTGATCCCCCCCCCGCTGGAGGAGAAGCCGACCTCGAGTGCTTTAACCCCGCGGTATTTATGCAGCACCATCCTCACCCAGCTCCCGGTGACTTTGGGTCGTCGTCCCTCTGGAAAATCCCTCCTTCCCGGAGGCCCTGGCCGGTGACATGGGGAGGGAGCGGGGACAGCAGCCCCCATCTCCTGCCCCGCCTGGAAAGGACACAGCCACCCCCCTGAAACGTGCCAGGAGCTGCCAGGCGCAGCCCACCTGCCCCAAATCCTCCCAGTTTTCCCTTTTCCCACTCCCGTGTCTCCCATGGGCTGCATGGTGGTGCCTCAGTTTCCCCAGGGAATCAGTCATGGTGCAGAGGCAGATTTGATGCCTCCCAGAACATCACAGAGGAGCAAAACCAGGATTAAGCCCTGCTGTTCTGGTGCCAAACCAGAATTAAACCCAAGATGTTCTGGTGTCAAACCAGGATTCGATGTCAAACTGGGATTAAACCCCAATTCTTCGGAGCAAAACCGGGATTAAACCCCGATGCTTCGGTGCCAAACCAGGATCCAACCCCAATGCTCGGGTGTCTCAGCGTCACCGAGCCCACAGTGCCTCCAAGCCGGCATTCCCACCGCCGCCAAACTCCCACCTCCCTCCTTTTTTTAGGATCTCTTCTTATTTTTAAGCTCCAAAACCCACCTGAGCAGCCTCCGTCGCCTCGGGCAGGACCGCGGTGGGGTCCCCTCCACCCGGGATTGTCCCCGGCCCCGGCCGAGGCCGGACAGGGCCTGACCCGAGAAGGGCTCCGGAATTCAGGCGCGGGTGTACATAGTTTAATTAGCGCCAGGATTAAATATTAAATAGCACGTGCTGGGTGACAGAGCCTTTCCCCTGCCCTGTGCTCCGGCGATGCTCCGGCGGCAGCCGGGCTTTTCCAGCCCCGTGTCAATGCTCGGGTCAGGGTTTTTGGGGAAAAACATTCCACCCTTGAAATAAAATGCCTTGTGCTGGCCCAAGGGGCGGGTGCACAAGCTGCTCCGGGCTCCTCGCTCCCTCCTCTGCTCCTGGAGCAGCCAAATCCACAGGGAAAAGCCGAGCCCGCTGATATTCGCAGCAGGCAGAGGCCACGACTTTTTATGGCACAACCAGTTTCCTCCCGGCTGGGCTGGACTCGGGAGTGTGGCTGCACTGACACCCCTCCTTGGACACCCCAAAATGTTCCTCTGACCCACTGCAGAGGGGATTGCACCCCAGGGAAAGAGGGGGTGCACCCCCAGCTCGAGTGGGGCAGCACCCCGTCCCAGAATAAAATCCAAGAGCCAAAACTGGAAGAAAAGGGAAATTTAATCCTTGGAAAACAGTGACAGTTCTGGACGGCTGCGTGTCCGGACCCACCCTCTGGGGCCCCCCGCTGCCCCCCAAGGAAGGAAGATCCTCAAGAACTCATTAACTCCCCCACCCCAACACCTTCATTAAGGGGGTGCAACTACTGCCCGCGGCATCCCCAAAAACCCACCCTGGGGACCACTGGGGCACAGGGAGCCATTGTGGGGGGACAAACCACGACGAGGACCAGGAGCTGAGCTCTAACAAAGGCAGCTGCAACCCCCACCCCAACCCCACACCCAGGCACCCCACCGGGGGCCGGCTCAGGGACCCCAACTTCTCATCCAGACCTCAAAAAGCCACAGGGTGCCTGCTGCTATTTCGGGGAGCCGGGGGGCTGCCCCACGGCGATGCGGCTGACCCGCTCCAGGACATCCTGGGGACACAGCGGCGGCACGGCCTGCGCCAGGGGACACTCCTCCACCAGGCTGTTCATGGGGGTGGGCGGGGGCACCACCTCCTCCTCGGGGCCCCCGGCAGCCCCCAGGCCCCCCAGCGCTGCCCGCAGCAGGGGCAGCACCTTCTTGCGAGTGGCCACGGTGTTGCCCTGGGCGTAGGCGGCCACGCAGGGCCAGGGGCTCGGCAGCGGCCGCAGGAGCAGCGACGGCGTCGTCGCCTCCTCCAGCGCCCGGCACAGCTGCGGGGGAGCGAGTGCGGGGCTGGGACCTGCCCAGCACCCCCAAAAACGGGAGGTTCTGGGGCAAAGCTCAGCTGGGAGGTGCCCGAGCCTGGCCCCCTGACTCACCGTGCTGCGGAGAGGCTCCTGCGGGCTGTAGACCGCGAGTTTCCGGGTGGGCTCGTGGCGTGCGTTAAAGCACACGGTCATGGCCACCAGCCCCGCGTAGCCACGGGCCTGGCAGAAAGCCTCCAGATCCTGCAGCACGCCAGGCCGGAGCAGGAACGTCTGGACAGAGGGGAGGGGCCTCGGCGTCACCGTGATGTCCCCACAGTGTGCCACTCCCTGCCTCAGTTTCCCCCCTCACCCCCAAGTCTCACTTCCAGATCCTCGAAGACGCCGCTGATGGCAACGACCGCCTCGTCACTGGAGAGGACTTTGAGGTCCTTCCGCAGCATCTGCTCCGTCGTCAGCCCTGGGGGGTGGCCAGGGGATGAGGCCATGGGCACCTTCCTGACCCCAAGGAGAGGGGCGCACACCTGGGTGCCACTGCCCTGGCGCACGCACCAGTGACGTCAAACTTGGCCGCCTGCAGGGCTCCGAACACGGCGTCACGGCCCGGCAGCTCCGGGAACCTCTCCTCCAGCAGGGACACGCAGGCCACGTCCCTGGGCGTCACCTTGCCCGCGGCCGGGCTCAGGTTGATGCAGTCCAGCAGGATGGTGCCTGCGGGGACGAGCGGGGCCGTGTTGTCACCGTCCCCGGGGCCGAGGCTTGGCCGGGACTCCCCCTCCGTGCTCACCGTGCAGCAGCGCGGCCGTGGTTCCGTCCAGCACGCCCGGGGGGCCCTGCAGGATCCGCTCGGTCACCAGCGTGGCACAGGAGCCCACGGGCTCCACGGTCACCCGGCACGGGGGACCGTAGTCCCGCTCCAGCGGCCGGTGGTCCACGACCTCCACCACGGCCTCTTCCAGAGCAGCGTCGGCACTGCTGGGCAACGAGAAGGGTCACCCCTGGCAGAGCCTGGGAACCCCCATATTCCGTTTATTCCCCCCACTAAAAACTCCCCGGAAATGAACCGATTTCACCCACCCTCGGTGGCAAAATCAACCGAGGCTCTGGGTGGGTGGCCCTGGCTGTCCCCACCGTGCCACCCGCCCCCCGGCTCACCGGGGCAGGACGTGGTGATCGACCAGCGTCAGGGAGAGCAGCCCAGCGTGGTGCAGCCCCCCCAGGTCGATCTCATCCCGAAAGATGAGGGAGGCGGCCGGGATTCCCCGATCCCGCAGCAGGAACGTCGTCTCCGTCCGGAGCGCGAAGTCGGCGCGGGGGATGTTCAGCACCGGCACGAAGGCGGCTTTGGGAGCCGGGGAGGTCTGCGGCGGGGCGGGGTGGGGGGGTCACACCCAGTGAGGCGTCCCCCCAGGCCACTGCTGGTCCCCGGGCTAGTGGCCGAGCCTCACCTGGGCTAGGAAATAGGCCAGGGCCAGCGCCGAGACGGTGGAGTCCAGGTCGCAGGCCTCGTTGCCCATCACCACGTGGATCTCCCGGTGCTGCCGGATGCGATCCTGCGGGGATGGGAGGCGTCGGGCACGGCAGCAACGCGGCCCCGTCCTCCAGAAACCTCCCAAACTGCTCCCTTGCCCTCAGCAGCGTCCCTGGAGCCGCTCATCACAGGTGTCACCCACTGATTCCGCCCTCTGGACGAGCTCCTGGCACCCCTGGGCCTGGCCGGGATCCGCCTCAGGGGTTTGGGGTGCGGGCGTGAAGTGAGGCGCGTCAGCGTCCCAGGAAAACTCACCTGAGCCACCAGGTGAGGCCAGGGACCATGCCAGCCCCGCAGCCCTGGGGGCACTGAGTGCTTTAACCCATTTGTTCTAGGGTTTGGGGCTGCTTGTCACCCCAAAACGTGATGTTTCGCCCCTCTTTTTGCTTGCCTGCAGCAGCAGCAAAAACACGTCACTTCCCCGTCCCCCGCCCTGGGAGCCGCCCCATCCCCAGGCGCTGATTTTTGGGACAATTCTCTGCTGCCATAACCCAGATTCGATAATTTCTGAGGGGGGGGAGGGAAAAAAAAAACCCCAAAAAAACCCCGAGAGCAGCCGCAGCCCAAACCCCCTCGGCAGGGCCGGGCTGGGGCTGCAGCAGGGGGCTGGCAAACATTTTGGGGTGTCCCAGGTGCGGCTGTGCCGCCGCACACGGGGCGCCACACGTGGGGCTACGGGCCCTGTGGGCACCCGGCCCATTCCCTGTGGGCACCCCGCTTCCCTGGCCCCTCTGCTGCCCACGGCACCCCAATCCGTGGGCGCTCATCTCCCCCTGCACCCCCATTTCCCTGCACCCCGAATTCCCACGCTGCATCCCAGTTCCCACCCTGCACCCCCATTTCCCTGTACCCCAATTCTTGCCCTGCACCCAAATTCCTCCCCTGCACCCCAGTTTCCCCCTGCACCCCATTTTCCTGCACCCAAATTCCTCCCCTGCACCCAAATTCCCCCCCCGCACCCCATTTCCCTGCACCCCCATTTCCCTGCACCCCAATTCCTGCTCTACACTTCAATTCCTCCCCGCACCCCAATTCCCCCCCGCACCCCAATTCCCACCCTGCACCCCAATTCCCGCAGGTCGGGGGCCCCGTTCCCCCCAGCCCAGCCCCCCGTACCTGCAGAGCTGCCCGGTTCCCCGCCACGAACGGCTCCATGGCAGCGCCGATCCACGGCCCAGAGCGCCGGTTCTGCCCCAGTATAACCCAGTACGGGCTGGCAGAACCCCAGTATAACCCAGTACGGGCCGGCAGAACCCCAGTAGAACCCAGTACGGGCTGGCAGAACCCCAGTACGGGCCAGCAGAACCCCAGTAGAACCCAGTACAGCCCACTACAACCCAGTACAACCCCAGTATAGCCCACTACAACCCAGTGCAGCCCAGTATGGCCTGGTTCAGCCCAGTATAACCCAGTATAACCCAGTACAGCCAGTAGTACCCACTACAACACCAGTATAACCCAGTACAGCCCACTACAACCCAGTGCAGCCCAGTACAGCTGGGTACAACCCAGTACGGCCTGGTACAGCCCAGTACAACCCAGTATAACCCAGTACAACCCAGTATAACCCAGTACAACCCAGTACGGCCTGGTACAGCCCAGTATAACCCAGTATAACCCAGTACAACCTAGTACAGCCCAGTACAGCCCAGTACAACCCAGTACAGCCCAGTACAACCCAGTACAACCCAGTACAACCCAGTACAACCCAGTACAACCCAGTATATCCCAGTACAGCTCAGTATAAGCCCAGACCACCCCAGTCCAGCCCAGTACAAGCTCAGACTATCCCAGTCCAGCCCAGACCACACCAGTCCAACCCAGTATAAGCTCAGACTATCCCAGTCCAGCCCAGTCTAAGCCCAGACCACACCAGTACAAGCCCAGACCACCCCAGTCCAGCCCAGTGTAAGCCCAGACCAGCCCAGTCCAGCCCAGATCGTCCCAGTCCAGCCCAGTCCAGCCCAGTATGACCCCAGACCGCCCCTCCCCCCGCGCCGCAGGGGCCGCTGGGGAGGGGGCGGGGCCCTTCCCGGCATTCCCCGCCCTGGGGGGGGTTTGGGGGGGACCCCAAATCGCCTTTTTCCACCCCAAAACCCTCCCGGGACCCCTCCGGAACCCCAGGAACCCCCCCCGCACAACCCTCGCTGGCACCCCCAAACTCTGCTGCGACCCCAAAACCCGGCACGCCCCCAACCCCCACCCCTGCAGGGGTGACACCCCGCCCCCCCCCAAAATTTTAGTGCACCCCCAAAATTACAGCTTTAATCTTCTTCTTCTTCCTCCTCCTCCTCTTCCTCCTCCTCCTCCTCCTCCTCCCCCCGCCCTAAATCCGCCCTTCCCGCGGAGCGAGGTGGAAAACAGGCCGGGGAAAAAGGGGGGAAAACAGGGGAAAAAGAGGAAAAAAAGAAGAAAAAAAGGGATTAAAAAAAAAAAAAAGGAAGGGAAGAGGATAGAAGAAGGGGCAGGTAAAAAAAAAAAATAAATAAAAAATAAAAAAAGGGGGAAAAGGAAGACGAGAGAAGCCAAAGGAGCGCGGAGGAATTAAAAAAAAATAAAAAGAGGATTAAAGAGGAAAACAGAAGGGGAACGGAGGGAGAAAAAAGAAGGAAGAAGGAAGAAAAAGAAGGAAAAGGGAATAAAGGAGGAGAGAAGAAGGAAAAAAAAAGCAGGAAAAAAGGTAAAGGGAGGTTTAAAAGGGTTAAAAAGGAGGGGTAAAGTGGGAGAAGGAGGGGAAGAGGAGGAAAAAAAGGGAAAGCCAGGAAAAAGGAGAATAAATAAGGAATAAAGAGGGGAAAAGGAGGAAAAACAAGGGATAAAGAGGGAAAAAGAGGATAAACAAGAGATAAAGGGGGAAAAAGGAGAATAAACAAGGTATAAAGAGGGGAAAAAGGAGAATAAACAAGGGATAAAGAGGGGAAAAGGAGAATAAATAAGGAATAAAGAAGGAAAAAGGAGGAAAAACAAGGGATAGAGAGGGGGGAAAAGGAGAAAAACAAGGGATAAAGAGGGAAAAAGGAGAAAAACAAGGGGAAAAGGAGAAAAACAAGGGATAAAGAGGGTAAAAAGGAGAATAAACAAGGTATAAAGAGGGGAAAAGGAGAATAAATAAGGAATAAAGAAGGAAAAAAGAGGAAAAACAAGGGATAGAGAGGGGGAAAAAGGAGAAAAACAAGGGATAAAGAGGGGAAAAGGAGAATAAACCAGGAATAAAGAAGGAAAAAGGAGGAAAGACAAGGGATAAAGAAGGGAACACAGGGATTAGGGGAGCGAAGGAAGGAGAAGGCAGCGGGGGACCCCGGGCGGGGACACCGAGGGTCGGCCACGCCCCGGCACCCCGGCACCCCGGGACCCCGGCACCCCGGCACCCCGGGACCCTGGGACCCCGGCACCCCGGGACCCCGGCACCCCGGCACCCTGGGACCCTGGGACCCTGGGACCCCGGCACCCCGGCACCCCGGGACCCCGGCACCCCGGGACCCTGGGACCCTGGGACCCTGGGACCCCGGCACCCCGGCACCCCGGCACCCCGGGACCCCGGGACCCCGGCACCCCGGGACCCCGGCACCCCGGGACCCCGGCACCCCGGCACCCCGGGACCCCGGCACCCCGGGACTCCGGGACTCCGGGACCCGGCACCCCGGCACCCCGGCACCCCGGCACCCCGGCACCCCGGCACCCCGGTCCGGGCGCGGGCCCGGCGCGGAGCCGAGAGCGCCAACTGAAATTCACCTTCCCTTGTGCCTCCTCAATGGCGTTTTACTTTATTTATTTTATTTATTTCAATTTATTTTATTTTTATTTTATTTTATTTTATTTTATTTTATTTTATTTTATTTTGTTTTATTTTATTTTATTTTGTTTTATTTTATTTTAATTTAATTTCATTTTGTTTTAATTTTATTTTTTATTTTTATTTTATTTTATGTTATTTTTATTTTTATTAATTTATTTTATTTTATTTTATTTTATTTTATTTTTATTTATTTTATTTTATTTTAATTTAATTTTTATTTTATTTTATTTTATTTTATTTATTTTATTTTATTTATTTTATTTTTTTTATTTTATTTTATATTAATTTAATTTTATGTAATTTATTTATTTTATTTTATTTTATTTTATTCTATTTTTTATTTATTTTATTTTTAAATTTTTTATTTTATATTATTTTATTTTTTAAATTAAATTTTATTATATTCTATTTTCTTTTATTCTATTAAAAAATTAGTTTAATTTATTCCATTTAATTTATTTTAATTTAATTCTATTCTATTTCATTTTATTTTTCAATTTTCTTATATTTCATTTTATTGTATATTTAATTTAATTTAATTTCTTTTCATTTCATTTCATTTTATTTCATTATCACTTCCTCATTTTACATCTTGGTTCATGTCATTTCATTTAATTCCTTGCCGGTTGCTATTTTATTTCTTTCGTATTTAGCGTCTGTCGATTATAACAAATGAGTGTGTCCGTCTGTGGTTATTTACATAATTATCGACCCTGTTTGTTTACCTCGCTACTTCCCTATCCAAAAGTTTCCCTGGTATTTATTTCATGAAAAAAACTCCTTATTTATCAGGTCAACTCCCTGTCACTACTCTTTATTAACTATATTATTTTATTCCCCTCTGCTTATTTATTTGCTTATTTTTAAATATTTATTTATATTATTTAATTTATATTTATATAATTTTATATTTATATTTTTATTTATATATATTATATAATATATAATATTTTTATTTTTATTTTTATTTTTATATTTATTTTTATTTATATTTTTTATACTTATAAAAATTTTTAGTATTTAATTTCTACTTATTATTTATATTATTCAATTACTATTTATATATTTATATGTATATATAATATATAATATTTTTTGTATTTTTTATTTTTATTTTATTTTTATTCTATTTTTATTTTTATTTTTATTTTTATTTTTATTTTTATTTTTATTTTTATTTTATTTTTACTTTTATTTAATTTTGATTTTAATTTTTTAAAATTTTTTATTTTTATAATTATAAAAATAATTTTTAGTATTTAATTTCTCTTTATTATTCATATAATTTAATTTAAGTTTCTATTTTTATATTTCTATTTATTACATGATATTTATTTTTATTTTATTTTTTATACTTAATATTTTTGTTATCTAATGTCTATTTATTATTTATTATTTATTGTATTAATTTCTATTATTTAATGGATTATTTATGATTTATTTTATTAATTGCTATTGTTTAATTTCTATTATTTAATGTTGGTTTCTTTGCTCACAGGGGTTTCCAGAGGGCCCAAGACCCCAGCTGTGGCAGGATTTAGGGGCTCAGAAGATTCCTGGTGAGCTGGGGGGTGCTGGGGCAGGAATCCCAGGTTTGAAAGAGGAATTTGGCAATAATCCTGATTTTCCAAAACTCTTCCCCGTTTAAAAGCCCAAATTTCAAATTAATTCGTCCCTTTAAAGGCCAAATTTCCAATTTCCTTGGCTGTTAAAGCCACGAATCTTCAAAATGTCCAGACAATTTCAAAGCCAGCGTAAAGAAATGGGGGAGAAAAAAGAAATCACACCTAGATGAGCCAAATTGGATTAAAAGAGACATATATACATATAGAAATATAAGAAATATACATATATAAAAATATGCATATATTTAAAATTATATATATAATTATATACATATATAATTATATATATATAAAATTTTTATATATAATTTTATATATATACTTATATATATATAATTTTATCTATGTGTATAATTATATATATATACTTACATATATATATAATATGTGTACATATGTAAACATATCTTAAAATATATAAATAAATACTTATATACATATATACACATAAATATATATACATATACATATATACACATATAAAAATAAATATATATACATATGTAAAAATATATACATTTATATAGACACATTAATTTATATACACATATATAAACATATAAAAATATATGTACATATATATATACACATACATATATACACATATATAAAAATATACAAATATATATACATATTATATATATATATATAAAATATATATACACACCTATGTATATATATAATATATGTATATACATATATTTTTAATATATATAGAAATATATATTATTAATATATTTTATTAATATATTTATAAATCTATTTTATAAATATACCTATCTAGAAAATATATATTAATATATATTAATATATATTAATATATATTAATATATATTAATATATATTAATGTATATTAATATATATTAACATATTAACATATATTTTGGATATATTATAATATATATTTATATATATTATTTATATTTTTATATATGCATATATACATACACATATATATATAAACATAAATATATACACATATACACACATATGTGTAAATATGTAAATCATATGTAAATATGTGTGTGTGTTTATACCTGTGTTTTCCTCACATCCCCCAGTTTTCCCTCCCAAGGCTGAGATTTGGGATGCGGCTGCTCCCGGTCGGAGCCGGAGCATTCCCAGGAGCCTGATCGGAGCCGGAGCAGCGCCCGAGGGTCCCATGGAGCAGGAGGGGAACCCCCGGCCCCCGCAGGGCGGTGCGGCTGGGGCCGCGATTCCCGGTGCTGGGGGTGGAATTCCCGGTGCTGGGGGTGGAATTCCCGGTGCTGGGGCCGCGATTCCCGGTGCTGGGGGTGGAATTCCCGGTGCTGGGGCCGCGATTCCCGGTGCTGGGGCCGCGATTCCCGGTGCTGGGGGTGGAATTCCCGGTGCTGGGGGTGGAATTCCCGGTGCTGGGGGTGGAATTCCCGGTGCTGGGGGTGGAATTCCCGGTGCTGGGGGTGGAATTCCCGGTGCTGCGGGTGGAATTCCCGATGCTGAGGACGTGATTCCCGGTGCTGGGGGTGGAATTCCCGATGCTGGCGATGGAATTCCCAATGCTGAGGACATGATTCCCGGTGCTGGGGGTGGAATTCCCGGTGCTGGGGGTGGAATTCCTGATGCTGAGGACGCGATTCCCGGTGCTGGGGACGGAATTCCCAATGCTGGGGATGGAATTCCCAATGCTGGGGATGGAATTCCCGATGTTGGGAATGGAATTCCCAATGCTGGGGATGGAATTCCCAATGCTGAGGATGGAATTCCCAGTGCTGGGGGCGGAATTCCCAGTGCTGGGGGCGGAATTCCCAGTGCTGGGGACGCAATTCCCAATGCTGGGGGTGGAATTCCCAATATTGGGGAAGGAATTCCCAATGTTGGGGATGCTATTCCCAATGCTGGGGATGCTATTCCCGATGTTGAGGGTGCAATTCCCAGTGTAGGGGACAGAATTCCCGATGTTGGGGATAGAATTCCCACTGTAGGGGATGGAATTCCTGACATTGGGGACGCGATTCCCGGTGCTGAGGACACAATTCCCAACATTGGGAATGCAATTCCCTGTGCTGAGGACACAATTCCCAATGCTGGGGACGCAATTCCCAATGTTGGGGATGGAATTCCCAGAGTTGAGGTTGCAATTCCCAGTGTAGGGGATGGAATTCCCAGCACTGGGGATGCAATTCCCAGTGGTGAGGACAGAATTCCCAATGCTGGGGACGCAATTCCCAATGTTGGGGATGGAATTCCCAGAGTTGAGGTTGCAATTCCCGGTGCTGGGGATGGAATTCCCAACACTGGGAATGCAATTCCCAGTGGTGAGGACAGAATTCCCAATGCTGGGGACGCAATTCCCGATGTTGGGGATGGAATTCCCACTGTAGGGGATGGAATTCCTGACATTGGGGACGCGATTCCCTGTGCTGAGGACACAATTCCCAATGCTGGGGATGGAATTCCCAGAGTTGAGGTTGCAATTCCCGGTGTAGGGGATGGAATTCCCAACACTGGGAATGCAATTCCCAGTGGTGAGGACAGAATTCCCGATGTTGGGGACGCAATTCCCGATGTTGGGGATGGAATTCCCAATGTTGGGGACGTAATTCCCGATGCTGGGGACGCAATTCCTGCTACTGGGGCCAGAACCCCCGGTGTTGGGGACGCGATTCCCGGTGCTGAGGACGCGATTCCCGGTGCTGGTGACGGAATTCCCGCTCCCGGTGACACAATTCCCGCTGCCGGTGACGGAATTCCCGGTGCAGGGGACAGAGCCCCCGGTGCCGGCCGGGAGAGCCCCGCCCCGGCCGGGGAAGGTGCCGGGGCCCGATCCGGGCAGCGGGAAGGGGACTCCGGCCCCGAGGGACCCCCGGGAGGCTCCCCCGAGGGGCAGCCCCTGCAGGAGGGGGGGTCCCCGCTGGCTGCCGCCCCCCGGCCCGCCCCGGGAGCCGCGGCCGAGCCCCCCCGGGCCCAGCCCCCCGCCCGGGCCGAGGATTTTTACTGCGTGAAGTGGATCCGCTGGAAAGGGGAGCGGACGCCGGTGGTGACCCAGAGCGAGAACGGGCCCTGCCCGCTCCTGGCCGTCATCAACATCCTCCTCCTGCAGTGGAAGGCAAGCGGGGGCCGGTGGGCTCTGGGGGGGCCCCAAATCCCGAGGGGAAGGGTCCCGGGGATGGTCCTCAGCCTCCTCTGGCTGCTCCCAGGTGAAGCTGCCCCCGCAGAAGGAGGTGATCACGGCCGAGGAGCTGATGGCACATTTGGGTGAGTGGGGCCCCCACAGCCCAGCTCTGGCTCCAGGAATGGGGTGGGGGCTCCACTTGGGACCCCCCACATTCCCGCCCCAGTGCTGGGGCTGGGGTGACCCCGCTGCCTCGCAGGGAATTGCATCCTGGCCACCCAGCCCCGGGACACCTCGGAGGGGCTGCAGCTGAACTTCCAGCAGGTGAGGAGCAACCCCAGAACATCTAACGCCATCGTCCGGGGGAGCTCGGCCGGCTGCAGGATTTGGGGGGGCACCTTCAGGAGCGACCCCCACCCCGTGTTTCTGCTGCCTCCCAGAACATCAGCGACACCATGACGGTCCTGCCGAAGCTCTCGACGGGGCTGGACGTCAACGTGAGGTTCACGGGGGTCTCAGATTTCGAGTACACCCCCGAGTGCATCGTCTTCGACCTCCTCAACATCCCACTCTACCACGGCTGGCTGGTGGACCCCCAGGTGAGCCCCCCCTACCTGGCTGGTGGCTTCTGCGGGGCCACGGAAGTGATCCCAGGGCTGGAGAACTCTGCTGTGAGGAGCCGGGGCTCGTCCTGGCCAAGGTGACCCAGCTGAGGATGGATGTCCCAACCCTGGGAGTGCTCGAGGCCAGGCTGGGTGGGGCTTGGAGGAGCCTGGTCTAGCAGGAGGTGTCCCGGTTTGGGGGCATCCGGAGGATCCCAGAAATTCCCAACCCAAAGCCCTCTGTGATGTTTGGGATGGGGTTTTGAACCTCTGGCCGTGGCAGGAGGTTGCGCTGGGTGGTCCCTTCCCTCGCAGACCCCCTCCATGCCCACCAGGAGCTCACCCCCTGCCCCTTCTGTCCCGCAGAGCCCGGAGCAGGTCCGGGCCGTGGGCAAGCTCAGCTACAACCAGCTGGTGGAGAAGATCATCACCTGCAAACACGCCGGCGACTCCAGCCTGGTGAGCGAAGGTAAGGCCCCAGGTCCCTGCCCGCGGTCCCGGGGGGCGCCCGGCTGGGCACCCCCAGCGCCGCCACGGCCCCGCTGTCCCCGCAGGGCTGGTGGCCGAGCAGTTCTTGGAGTCCACGGCGTCGCAGCTGACGTTCCACGGGCTGTGCGAGCTCGCGGCCCGCGCCCGCGAGGGCGAGCTCGGCGTCTTCTTCCGCAACAACCACTTCAGCACCATGATCAAGCACAAGGTGCGGCCCCAGACCCCGCCGGGCAGCCCCCGGCCCCCAGGACACCCACCGGGGCTGACCCACCCTGTCCCTTCTGCCCAGGGCCACCTTTACCTGCTGGTGACGGACCAGGGCTTCCTGCACGAGGAGGCCGTGGTGTGGGAGAGCCTGCACAGCGTGGATGGGGACAGCTGCTTCTGTGACGCCGAGTTCCACCTCAGCCACCCCCTGGGCAAGGAGGGGGCCACCGCGGCCCCCCCGGACCACCGGCTGCAGCAGAGACAAGTGGACCAGGTTGGGGACGAGCGGGTGGCGGCGGGGGACGCCTGAGAGCCGCGCCGGCTCCACGGGGGATCCCACAGGTGCTGACCCCCGCCTCTTTGTGCTGCTCCTGCCAGGATTACATGGTGGCCCTGTCCCTGCAGCAGGGGCTGGACACCCCCTCCGTGCTCAGCGACCTGGAGCTGGCACGGCAGCTGCAGCACGAGGAGTACCAGCAGCACCATCCTCATCCTCATCCTCATCCTCATCCTCATCCTCATCCTGCTCCTCCTCAGCCGCTCCCAGCACAGGTAACCCCCACTGCAGGGGGTGCTGATGGCCCCGGGGGGGTGTGGGGGTCACAGCTCAGCCCTGTCCCTGTCCCTGTCCCTGTCCCTGTCCCTGCAGGTGGCCGGGCGTCCGGCCGGAGAGCGGCGGCAGCGGCAGAGGCCGGATTTGGACTGCACCCTCCTGTAGCACCTCGTGCCCGTGGGGTTCCCCACGCCCGCAGCCCCCCGAGTCCCCGCTCTGCATCCCCCGGGGAGATCCTGGGGGGTCCCTGTGGGCTGGAGGGGACACACGGGTGAGGGGTGACCGTCTGAGGCCACCCCAAACTTCCCAGTGGCCTTAACACAGGGGGGTCCCACTCAGAGGGAAGCCCCTCAGGGGGGTCCCACACCTCAGTCCGTGCTCTGAGACACGAGTGGACGTGCGGACGGGGGGCACACGGGCACCCCCCTGTTGAAAATGTGGCCTTAGCCGTTGGCAAGTAAAGGACTTGTCCCCCTGCACGCGGATCTGGCACCCTGACACCAGTGGGGGCTCCTGCGCTCCACGGACACGCGGATTTGGGGGAATCGGGGGGGCTTCGGGGGGGTTTGGGGTCACGGTTCCTCCGCGAGCTTGGGGTCCCCTCCGTGGGGTGCAGTGGCGCGGCGCGGCCGCCAGGGGGCGACAGGGGCGAGTGGGGTCGGTGGGGGTGCCAGGGGCAGAAATGGGGCGCGGGAGGGGTTTGGGGGTGCCAGGGGCAGAAATGGGGCGCGGGAGGGGTTTGGGGGTCCCTGGGGCAGAATTGGGGCGCGGGTGGGGTTTGGGGGTGCCAGGGGCAGAAATGGGGCGCGGGAGGGGTTTGGGGTCCCTGGGGCAGAATTGGGGCGCGGGTGGGGTTTGGGGGTGCCAGGGGCAGAAATGGGGCGCAGGTGGGGTTTGGGGGTGCCAGGGACAGAAATGGGGCGCAGGTGGGGTTTGGGGGTGCCAGGGGCACCCCAGTGTGTGGGTGGGGTTTGGGGGTGCCAGGGGCGGAATTGGGGCGCGGGTGCGGTTCGGGGGAGCCAGGGGCAGAATTGGGGTGCGGGAGGGGTTCGGGGGTGCCAGGGGCAGAATTGGGGTGCGGGAGGGGTTCGGGGGTGCCAGGGGCAGAATTGGGGCGCGGGTGCAGTTCGGGGGTGCCAGGGGCAGAATTGGGGCGCGGGTGCGGTTCGGGGGTGCCAGGGGCAGAATTGGGGTGCGGGTGGGGTTTGGGGGTGCCAGGGGCAGAATTGGGGTGCGGGTGGGGTTTGGGGGAGCCAGGGGCAGAATTGGGGTGCGGGTGGGGTTTGGGGGTGCCAGGGGCAGAATTGGGGCGCGGGTGGGGTTCGGGGGTGCCAGGGGCAGAATTGGGGCGCGGGTGCGGTTCGGGGGTGCGCACGGGGTGTGGACAGAGCACACTTGGGGGGGTATAGGGGTGTGTATGTGGGGTGCATGGGGCACGCACAGGGCTGTGGATTTGGGGCGCATATAGGGGTGCCTATAGCGGGTGGATATGGGGTGCAGAGGGCACATATAGGGCTCTCCATAGGGGGTGGATATGGGGTCTATAGGGGGCACCCCGGGGTCTATAGGGGGGGTATATGGGGTACATATAGGGCTGTCTATAGGGGGTGGATATGGGGCACCCCGGGGTCTATAGGGGTGTATAGGGGGGATATAGGGGGCTCAGGGCTGTCTATAGGGGGTCCATAGGGGGCATCCCGGGTTCTATACGGGGGTACATCTGGCACATATAGGGCTGTCTATAGGGGGTGTATAGGGGGCACCCCGGGTTCTCTATGGGGGATATATGGGGCACATACAGGGCTGTCTATAGGGGGTGGATATGGGGCACCCCGGGCTCTATAGGGGGGTATATGGGGCACATACAGGGCTGTCTATAGGGGGTCTATAGGGGGCACCCCAGGGCTCTATAGGGGGCTGTATGGGGCACATACAGGGCTGTCTATAGGGGGCACCCCGGGCTCTATAGGGGGCTATATGGGGCACATACAGGGCTGTCTATAGGGGGTGGATATGGGGCACCCCGGGCTCTATAGGGGGGTATATGGGGCACATACAGGGCTGTCTATAGGGGATGGATATGGGGCACCCCGGGCTCTATAGGGGGCTGTATGGGGCACATACAGGGCTGTCTATAGGGGGTGTATAGGGGGCACTCGGGGTCTGTAGGTGGGGCATATGGGGCCCATACAGGGCTGTCTATAGGGGGTGTATAGGGGGCACCCCGGGCTCTATAGGGGGGTATATGGGGCACATACAGGGCTGTCTGTAGGGGGTGGATATAGGGCACCCCGGGCTCTATAGGGGGCTGTATGGGGCACATACAGGGCTGTCTATAGGGGGCACCCCGGGCTCTATAGGGGGCTATATGGGGCACATACAGGGCTGTCTATAGGGGGCACCCCGGGCTCTATAGGGGGCTATATGGGGCACATACAGGGCTGTCTATAGGGGGCACCCCGGGCTCTACAGGGGGTGCACGGATCCCGCCTCGGCGGTTGATTGCTCACGCCTGGGCCCCGCCCCGCCCCGCCCCACGGCGGGCGCCGTTCCCCGCGGCGTTGCGGTGACGTCACTCCCGGGTTGCGGTGACGTCACTGCCGCCGCTGCCTGGCGCGGGGCGCGCGCGGGACGGAGGGGGCGAGCGGCGGCTCCGTGAGGGCTCCGAGCGGCGGCTCCGTGAGGGCTCCGGCGGCGGCTGCGGGTGAGTGCGGCCGGGGCCGGCGGGGCCTCCCCGCTGCGGGAGGGGCCGCCCGGCGGGGGCCGCGGGGATGGTTCCCGCTCGTCCCCCCCCCCGCGCCAGGGCCGCGGCCGGGCCTTTCTGCGGGCCTTGGGCGCGCACCGGAGCCATCCCGGGCCTCGATCCGCCCTCGGCCGGGGTCCGGCGGAGCCCCCCGGGGCTGCCCGGGCGGGGCCGGCCGGAGGCGGGGCCCCCCGGGGCCGTAGCCCGGGCCCCACAGCCGCCTCGGGCCCCGCCGGGGTCGCTGCCCCCCGTCCCGGTAGGGCGCGCAGCCCCCGGGCCCGGATCCCTCCCGGTCCCGATTTTCTGTCCACGACTTGAAAACGTCGGGGTTTTGTCGGTTTCCAGCAGGATCGCTCCTAAAATCACCTCTGGGGGAAGGGTCCGGCCTGGCGCTGCCCCCTCCTCCACCGGCTCGGCGTCCGCGGTGCCGGGACATCGCGCCGTGCTGCCGGTGCCCCGGGGGAGAAGGAGCTGCCGGCCCTGACCGGGGCCTCACCCCGTCCTCCCACGCTCCCCTCCCGTTACCTGCCCGCGGCACAGCCGCGGGACTCGGGAATTGCGGCACCTCCCTCCCGCCTGCCCTTGCGAAACCGGCCACCGTGGTTCCTCTTCCTCCCCCAGCGGAGCGGAGCGGAGCCGCCCCGGCCCTCGCCACAATCCCCGCGCCGTGTTGGGGATTCGCTGGCCCGGGGGCTGCGATCCCAACCGAGCCCATCCCGACCCCGCGGGGCTCCCCAAAAGCGGCCGGTGGCGAGGGACGGGGAGCCGGGATGCGCTGACCCCGCGGCGAGGGGCGGCTCCCCCGCTCCCCCTTGCCGGGGCCCGTCCGGAGCCTTTTTAAGGCACAAAGGTGCTCATTGTGTCGCCAGCAAATCCCTAATCCCGCAAGGCTGGTGCTGTGGCTGGCCTCGGAAGGCTGGCGGTGGGCTCCGTGCCTCCGTTTCCCACCGGGAGCCGGGTTGGGATCAGCCGCGGGATGCGCACCAAACCAAAGTCGGGGGGGAAACCAAAGTCGGGGGGGAAACCAAAGTCGGGGGGGAAACCAAAGTCGGGGGGAAACCAAAGTCGGGGGGAAAACCAAAGTCGGGGGGGAAACCAAAGTCGGGGGTTTCTCCTTGCTCCTGAGCGCGCTGCAGTGCCGGGGTTGCGATCCCGGTGTGGGTGCGGAGGCGGGAGCCCAGCTCTTCCCTCGGGCTGGCTCCAGGGACCCGGGCTGCCGGTTTGGAAGCAGCCCGGTTGGAAGCAGCCCGGTTGGGAGCGGGGCTGGGGCCCCTGTTAATGATCACCCTCTGACCTCCGGGCTGCAGGGAGCAAAGTCCCTCGGTGCCCGAGCCGAGCGCCGGCCGCTCCAACGGGGATTTCACCGGGGCCTCCCTGGGACAGAGGTGGAAACGGGGGTGCCTGGGGTGTGGGATCAGCCCTCTCCTCGGAGATGCCCCCCTCACCTCTCCCCCTTTCCCTCCCCTCAGCATGTTTCAGACCTTGTACAGCTATTTCTGGTGGGAACGGCTCTGGCTCCCGGCAAACCTCACCTGGGCTGACCTGGAGGACCGGGATGGGCGAGTCTATGCCAAAGCCTCTGACCTGTACATCACCCTCCCCTTGGCCTTCCTCTTCCTCGTTGTCCGGCACCTCTTTGAGACGTGAGTCCCTTCCCTGGGGATGGGGACAGATCCTGAGCCCCTGATCCTGCTCTCCCCGTGCCCTGGGGGCTGTGGCTGAACCCTGGGATGTGGCACCTTGTGCTCAGCCTAGCTGGGGGTCCTGATCCCCCCCCTACAAACCCACATGCTCCCCCTTCCCCGCACAAACACGGCGTTCAGGGAGCGGTTTGTTGGGCAAACAATGGGAACAGACCCGGCTTTGTCGGGATGGCGAGAGAAGGGGGGGCCACCCTTCAACGGCGTGGGGACAGCCCGTGACAGAGGGACCCGGGGGGCTCCCCTGTGGCAAAACCCACCCTGGAGGAGGCGCAGCAGTATGGGGAGACCGAGGCACTGAGTGGTTGTGGGTCCCTGTGTGGCTTTGATGGGACCAAATCATCCAGGTGACAGGAATGGGGACGTTTATGTCCCCCAACTCCTTCCCCAGGTACGTGGCCACCCCCCTGGCCGGGCTCCTGAACGTCAAGGAGAAGGTCCGGTTAAAAGCCACCCCCAATGCGGTGCTGGAGAAGTTTTATGCTGCCACCACCAAACACCCCAAGCAGGTGAGGGTCCCCAGAGGTGCCTGGTGGGGGGTGAGGGTGGCAGAGCCAGGGCTGTGTGACACAGTGGGGCTGCCCTGGTGTCCCCAGGCCGACGTGGAGATGCTCTCCAAGAAGAGCGGCTGCACCGTGCGCCAGGTCGAGCGCTGGTTCCGCCGCCGCCGCAACCAGGACCGGCCCAGCCTGCTCAAGAAATTCCGGGAGGCCAGGTGAGACCCCCTCTTTCCTGCCTGGTGTCACTGTCCCTCCACCCGGGGGGAGCTCTGGCCGTCTCAGCTTGGACAGGAGCTGCCTGGGAGGGTGGGAGACGCGGGATCTGTGGCCGGTGGGTCCGTCCTCCTCCCTCCTGCTCCCCGGTGCCCGTCTGAGGACCGTCTGCTTCCTTTTTCCAGTTGGAGATTCACCTTTTACCTTATTGCTTTCATTGCTGGCATGGCTGTCATAGTGGATGTGAGTACTGCCCCCCTCCCGTGCTCCCCCAGCCCCCCTGGCCCCTCTGACTCCTGTGTCTCCCCCTCCCCATCCTGCAGAAACCCTGGTTCTACGACCTCCGGGAGGTGTGGAAGGGATACCCCATCCAGGTGAGCACGGATCCCGTCCCAGCTGCCAGCCCTCGGCTTTTCCTGAGCACCAGGATCAGCAGTGGGAACTGGGGGTGCAGGAGGGCCTCTTGGCACCCCTGGGGGTTTGGGGGTGCTCAGGGCACCCAGATGGTGCTCACAGAAGGGGACCAACCCCCTCAGGGGGACACAGAGGACCCCCCCAACGTGTCCCTTGCCCCCAGAGCATGCTGCCCTCGCAGTACTGGTACTACATGATCGAGCTCTCCTTCTACTGGTCCCTGCTCTTCAGCATCGCCTCCGACGTCAAGCGCAAGGTGAGGGGCTCTGGGAGGGGGTGGGAGACGCTGGGACATCTCGGCAGGGTTTTCTTCACCCTCGTGGTGGGCAGGAGGGACACGCAGGGGCTGTGGGATGGGAGCTGCTGTAACCTCCCCACGCCGCCCCATTGCTGAGCTCCCTTTTGCTTTTGGGCACAGGACTTCAAAGAGCAAATCATCCACCACGTCGCCACCATCATCCTCATCAGCTTCTCCTGGTTCGCCAACTACACCCGCGCCGGGACGCTCATCATGGCCCTGCACGACTCCTCGGATTATCTGCTGGAGGTTGGTGTGTCCCCCCCTCCCCTGTTGTCACCACCTGGCCCGTCCTGTGCCCCCTCCCCAGCTCACCCCCTCTGCCCCCTCAGTCTGCCAAGATGTTCAACTACGCCGGGTGGAGGAACACCTGCAACAACATCTTCATCGTCTTCGCCGCCGTCTTCATCATCACCCGCCTGGTCATCCTGCCCTTCTGGTGAGCTCCGCTGGGGAGCGGGGGAAACTGAGGCAGGGGCTGGGGAGAGTCTCACGGGGGGTGGGATGCTGGTTCTGCCCGTGACCGGAGTGGCTTTTCCTGGCAGGATCATGCACTGCACGGTGTTTTATCCGCTGGATCTCTACCCCGCCTTCTTTGGCTACTACTTCTTCAACTTCATGATGGTGGTGCTGCAGTTGCTGCACATCTTCTGGGCCTACCTCATCATCCGCATGGCCCAGAAGTTCATAACTGGAAAGGTGAGAGGGGGCCGTGGGGACGTCCTGGGGGAAGGAGCCACTCGGGGTGGATGGAGGATGGGGCTTGGCAGGGGAGACCCCAGACCCCAGAGAGCCCTCGGTGGGGAGAAACCGCTGTGGTTGCAATAGGGAAACTGAGGCACCGCAGGAAAATGGCGGTCTGCTGCCTGAACCCCCTTTTCCCTCTGCCCACAGGTGGTGGAGGATGAGCGGAGCGACCGTGAGGAGACGGACAACTCGGAGGAGGAGGAGGAGGTGGCCAAGAACGGGCCCCTCTCCAATGGCCACCCCGTCCTCAACAACAACCACCGCAAAACCGACTGAGTGCCCCGGACCCGAGAGCTGCCACCTCCTGCCACCGGCCCGGCCCCTCCGGCCGCTCCACACCGGGACCCCGGGGTGCCTGCCGGGCCCAGCCCCTACGGAGCGGGGCCGCAGCTCTGCCTCACACTCACCGCTGGTGCCCTTCCACCTCTCACCCGCTGCCTTAATCCACTGCGGTTCCCCGGGACAGGCGGGGACCCCACCGGGATGGCTCCCGTCCCACCGGGATGGCTCCCGTCCCACCGGGATGGCTCCTTCCCGCCCCGCAGCCCCTCGGATTGGCTCTGGCCAAAGAGCTCGGCCCCAGCCCCTTGCCGGGCTCTGTGTTATTCCTACTTTCCCAACCATTCCTTCACCGGAGGGAGGGGAAAAAGAAAAACCCCTTTCCCTGGCCTGTGGCCGGCTGGAAAAGCCGGCTCAGCCCCTGCTCCACTGAACTGGGAGGGAGGAGCAGGGAATTCCTGGGTGTTTGAGTGCCTAAACGATGGGATGACACTGTGGAAGTACTTGGGGGAAGGAAGCTGCGGGGCTGAGTCACTCCTTGTGTCTCACAGAGTTTAATCCTCTCATTTCTCTTCGGTAAAATGGATTTTGAGTCTCTCCCTCTCCGTGGCCTCTCCCAGCTGTAACAGGACAAATTTCCAACTGATGCTTCCTTTTTTTCTTTTTCTTTCTATTTATTTGGAAGACAGAAGGAGCCGGGCTTGGCTCTGTCTCCTGCATCCCCCGGGGATGCTGTGAGACCTCCCAGCACGGAGGGTTGGGGTGGGGTGGGGTGGGGGGGAAAAGGACCATTAACCAATGTCAGACCAAAACGTGTTTTGTTGTTGGTTTTTTGTTTTTTTTTTTTTTTTTTTTTAAATAAAAGGTTAAATATATTAAAAGTTAAAAAACTAATAAACTTGGGTAAAAAAAAAATTAACAGGATTTGGGCATATTCTGTGAGTGGCACAATGGCCCTGGGCTGGGGGGTTATTTTGGCATAGTTCCCTTAGGCAGTGCTAAAAATGGGCAGAGTTGAGGATTTTGATGGTTTTTATATGTTTTTTTTTTTTCTCCTAAAAGTTCTCCAAGTCTTCAAGCCCAGGCTGGAGCGTGGGTTTGGGTTCCCTGAGGAGCTGCAGCCCCGCTGGGATGACAAAGCCTCCATTCAGGTGGATGCTCAGGATGCAACTGGAGCTCCAGGAGGCCCCAGAAAGGTTTTATTTTACAAAGAAAAAAAAAAAAGTTATTTAGCAGGGAAAAAACCCAACAAGCCTCTCTTGTGCAGGGCTGCCTTGAGTGGGCTGGTGTTGGTTATGGGGGGCTGGGATGGTTGGAATCAACTCCACCACCCCCAGATTGGGTTTTTCCACGTCAACAATGTGAGATTTGACCCCACTTTGTCAAACCTCACCTCCTTTGCAGTTCTCAAGAGTGGGTTTGTTTGGTTTTTTTTTTCCCAACCCTTTGGATCTGCCCCGGTGCCTTCCCTCCTTCCTGCCCCTAAACAAAAAAGAAACCCAAGCCCCACACCCGTGGCTGCCAGAGCCCGGTGATTTTCCGTGGGGACTCGTGGCCAGCAGCCGGACGGGGCCGGCGCCGCTTCCTCCCTGCCCTGCCCAGGTACCCAAAGCCAGTTTGGGGCTGTCCCAGCTGCCACCGCCCTGCAGGAGTTTGGGCCAAGCTTGGGGCTCTCCGTGACGTTCTGGGAGGGTTGGAGATGGGCAGAGGCACCGGATCTACTTCCTCAAAAAAATCCCAACCCGTTCCTCTGTAATTTTCCCAAGTGGAGGGTTTAAGGAGTGTTTGTTTTGAGGAAAGGTGAAGGAAAGGTGAAAATGTGGGAGCTCCTTAGCCCTTTGCCTGGGCCCATCCACATCTGGCATTTTTCCTGCAAACCCCACGGAAACGAGGATGATGGCAGCAGTTCAACCCTGCTTTTTCAGGGCTCTTTGCTGTGTCTCAAGATTGGGGTAGGTTGTTTTTAATAGAAAAACGAACATTTATTGCTTTTTAGCAACTAAAAGATTCTTTACAGCTCACAGGTGAAGACAGATACTTAATTTTTGTCTTTTGTTGCTTGAGTTCTATAAATCCTGGTTGGTCCAGTCTTCCAGGGATTCTTTCCACCATCCTCCCTCCCACTTTTTCAAGGCCTCATTCCCAACTGGGAAGCACTTCCCAGGAATACTGGGGAAGTGCTTGCTGCTGGAAAAAGGAGGTTTGCGCCTTACATTTGGTGGAAAGATGGAAGAGAGCAGGAAAAGCTCATTCCTTGAGGGAGCCCGTTGTCTTGTGGGATAACTGGAGCCTCTGGAAGGTGGGAGAAGCCCAGGGGCTGGGAATCGCCCCCCAGCACAGCCCGAGTCCGTCCCTGCTCCGTGTCCGTCTGTGATTTTCCAGGTGAACGGGAGAACTGAGAACCTCTTGAGAAGAAACTTTACCCTCACTGAGGGAAAGTGAGCACCAGGCCTCTGGGGAAGTGGGAGCTGCTGGGAAGCAGGGGTGGCTCAGAGCAGCCGGCCCCGGCAGTCGATGGCCCCGCAGCAGCACAGCAGCTCCTTGCCCTCCACGCTGCCGACCTCGTAGTTGTAATCCCAGGTCAGCTCCGTGCCGGCTCGGATCCGCCTGGGAAGGAAAAAAACCACAGGGGATGGGTGAGGAGACTGTTCCAGAAAAGAGGAGAAACTGGATGATAGAAGGAAGCCACACTTCCATGTGAGCGCTCCAGGACGAGGCTGAGGCAGCCAGGGAGAAAGGGATAAAGTTCCCTGATGAATTATTCCTGTGAGGATTCACTGGAGGAGCAGGGAGGCACACGGCAGGGATTCACCGCGACTCAAAGATTTGGGAGTAAAACAGCAAGGGAAATCGGCTGCTCCATGCCTCGCTCTGCCCTTTGGGAAGGTCTAAAACTGGTGGGAATCACACCAAGATTCCCAGCACAAGAGAGGATTTCACCTGCCACCAAGGTTTTTCTCTGCACAGGAATGACGGGAAACTGGGAATGGATTTTCCAGGAGCAGCAAACACCCAGCCCTGGCCATGGAGCCAGGTCCCACCAAAGCCCAGGAATCCTCAGCCCCTCCCAGCACTCCAGGACTCACTTGCTGGCGAAGAAGGCCACCCAGGGGAAGCGGAGGTCGTGGGTGTCCACGAAGACGTTCTGCACGAAGAGGTTTGGGGTGCAGCTGTGCTGTAACGGCAACAGGGGAGAGCCTGAGCTGCTGCCCGGGCAGGGAGGCCGAGCTGCCAGCACTGAACACAGCCTTTATAAACAAGCAGCATTCCTGGTTTGCCCGCTGCATCCAGCGGAATCCTGCTGGAACAGGCTGCACGCCCAGCGTGAGTCACAAGATCCACACTCAAAGGTAACGGGCTCTGGAAGGACTGACGGGGCCATTCCTGCTCCCACCAGGCCGGAGCAGCTGCTCTTTCACTCACGAAGGTGCATCATCCTCCCAAACCTCCTCCTTTCCCCCTTCTCCCTAGTCTTGGGGAGGAACAGCCCCACTGAGCAGGCAGCTCAGCCCCGAGGCGTGCCCGTGGCCCACTCACGTTGAGGTAGCGGCCCAGGTTGCCCTCGAGCTTGGCGTCGATGATGTAGCAGTTCTCCTCCCCGTCGTAGAACTGCCGCGTGCTGCGGCGCACGGGCCCCGCGCTCTCGCCCTTGTCGGCCGCCGCCAGCGGCGTGGATTTGATGGCGATGCCGTGGGTGGACTTCAGGGCGAAGCCTCGGGTGGATTTCACAGCCACCTGTCTCTTCACGGGACCTGCCATGAGATGGGACCTTCCAGCAGAGGAACCTGGGGCAGTGCTGTCCCCGACCCTGCTGGTCCCCCTGCTGCTCCACTCAAGAGGTGGCAAAGCCCTCAGAGCCAAAACACCTCGCCGGGATGGCTCCTGGAATCAAGCCAGCCCAGCCTGCAGACCCACCGTAAGCCTCACTGTTGCTTTTTCTTACAATACCCAAAACCAGCTGGTTTTGAGGAGCAGATTTTGCAGTTCTGTCTTGCCAAACACATGGGGAAGGTTCCAACCTCAGCTGTGGGACACAGCAGGAGCAGCTGCTACAGCCTCACGAGCCCTTCCTGGTGCTTTCCAACCAAAACTTCTCACCCTCAGCCCTCGTCTCCCCCCTCACCTGACCCAGACGATGGATTTTTCTTGTCCTCCCCTTCCTCCTCCTCGGATCCTGAGGAAATGGTCTGGATGTCGTCGCTGTCGTTGGCTGTGCCCGGGGCCTGCCCTGCCCTGTGCTCCTCGTCGCTGTCGCTGCTGCTCGACACCATCAGCACATTCTGGGGACAGGAACAGCCCCTGGAGTGCACCCCAGCCTCCCTTTTCCCCAGGAATATGGTGCTGTCCTCCAGCTCACCCCCTCTGTTCCTTCCCTTTGGAAAGGGATCCCCCCTCTGGGCACCACATGGCACAGGTCAGTGTTTGGAACACCTGTGGGATTTTGGGGGGGCTGCTGAGTTCTGCTTGAGATCCTGGAGCATTGGGTGCTCAAAGGGAAGGGAGAAGTCCCCAAAAACCAAGGATAGTTCACCAGGATGGCTTCCTGCAGATGGCTCTGCCATACAATGTGTCCCAGGTGTGCAAACCAAGGTGCCAAATCCGACCCAAATCCCACGCTCTCCTCTTTTTTTTATTGATTGTTCAGATCCACAAAAGACCCCCAAAATCCAAAGGAAATCGACTGCCCTCCAAGAAATCACACCTACAGCCACAAACCCCTGTGCTCAGCTGGGAACCAAAGGCAGAAAACAACCCAAAATAAGGTTCAAGGTTGCTAAGGAAGGGGTCTGGGGGAGGCTCCTCCAGCCTGGGGGTCCTGCTCACCTCCGAGGACGGCGGGGCCAGGGACTGCCGGCGGCTCTGCAGCAGCACCGTCCCACTCACCGGCCTGTGGATCCCCTCCAGCCTGGGCGGGCAGGGGTTGTAGCCATACCTCCTTCCCAAGCTGCTCAGCCTGCAGGGTTGGGACAACAAGAGCAGGTCACAGCTGGATCTCCAGGGAAACTGCCCACAGGCCAGGTGGAAATTGTGCCACAGGACAGGAAAGAACGATTTAAGGAATCTTACCCAGGAGTTTTGGTGGATTCTTCAGGTTCCTGCAGAGGGGAGAAGCACAGATGATTGGAATCTCTCCCTTCCCGAGCACTCTCCAGCCTTTCTATGGAATTGTTCCCCAAAATGCCAGCTCAGGAGTGAGACGCTGCCTGTCCCCACACTCAGTGTGACATCCAGTGACACCCAGCGTGGAGATACCCCTCCCTGGGAGACTCCAAGTGCCCTCCCTGGAGCAGGGGGTGGACAGGGACCACCTCCATGTCCCTGCTCTCCCCAGCCATGTCCCTCAGGTCCCCAGGCAGGAGGATGTTCAGCTCTGCTCGCATCAAGTGACTTCTGCAGCCTCTTGGGCCACCAACTCCCTCCCTGGGAGGGGAAAAGCACCTCCCTGACCCACCAGAGAAGCCAGGGCAGCTGAGCACAGGGACATCCAAGAGGCCCCCAGTCCCCCAGGATGTGCTGTATGGGGAGAAAAGCCACTGGAGCAGGAGCTCCTCCCTGCCTTTACCTCTCCTGTTCCCTCATCTCTCCCCTCACCTCCTTCTTGGCTGCCTTTGCCTCTCCGTTCAGATCTCCCAGCGTGGAAGCACAGCCCTTCTCCCTCTCTGCAGGGATCTCCATCTTCACAGCCTTGGCTTCTCCTCCTTCACCCATCCTGAAGGACGAGGCGCCGTCTCTGTCCTGGAAGCCCTCGGCCACGCTGCTGGAGCTCAGCCACGAGGCCACTTTGTTCTTGGAGATCTCCTCGGACACGGGCAGCTTGCAGGGGGGGGCCGTGGCGGGCTCGTTGTGGCCCAGGGGCCGCGTGAGCCCCGAGTCCTTGGAGGCCGTCTCCGAGAGGCCGTGGTCGCGCTGGCCGCGCGTCTGCCGGCGCGTGGCGTAGCTGCGCAGCACCGAGCTCGTGCTGAAGCTCTCGTCCTTGCAGAAGTTGTCGTCCGAGCTGTCCTCGTTGGATTCCTCCAGCTCCTCCGTGCCCGTGTTCTCCTCGTCGTCGTCGTCATCCTTGAGGTCCACGCCGCTGTTGTCCGAGGAGCACTTGGCGTCGCTCTCGTAGCCCTCCTTGAAGTTCTCCACGCTCTCGATGTGGTCCAAGTTGGCAAAGTACTCGTCACCCATCTCCAGCCCCTCTTTGTCAGCAAAGTCATCCGTGAGGATTTTTCCTGGGGGAGGCAGAAAACGAAGGGTGAGTTTTCTCTTTTATCCTCTCCAAAGCTCACTTTGGAGGAGAAAACAGGGATGACACCCCTTTATTCCAAAGCTGGGCTGGGAAAAGACAACATAACCCCGTTTCTTGATGTAGCAAAACCCTGAAGCTTATGGTTGAGCTAAAATCAAGATTTTTCAGCCCAGAAATCTCTACAGAGCAGCTGAAGCAGAGCCTTGGAAGGGCTGGAAGAGCAGAGAGGCTCTGGCTGTGCTCCAGAGCCAACGCAACCCCAGTGCAACTTCTGCATCTCGTGGGCTGTGCCGGGCCCAGCCGGTTTGCTGAGCGCAGGAAGCAGGGCTGGGGTTGGGTCACCTCAAGGACAGCCCGGGGGATGTCTTGTGACACTGGCACTGCCACCACGAGGGCTCTTGCAGCGTTGGGGAAGTTCATCAGCTCAGTTTTCACCCTCCAGTCCCCCAAAACGGGCATGGCAGGAGCTTCACACCCCTTCCGCTGCACTTTGGAATGATGGAATCACTGAGGTTGGAAGAGCTTCTGAGTCCCACTGTTCCCTCCAGCACTGCCAAGGCCACCCCTGAGCCATGTCCCCAGGTACCACATCCACATGCTTTTGAGCAGTTTCAGGGACAGTGACTCTCCCACCTCCCCTGGACAGCCTTGCCAGTGCCTGACTGCCCTTCCCAGGATGAAATTTTCCTGGATGTCCAACTTAAACCTCCCCAGGGCATTGGAGAGGGCCAAAAGGTCCCGCCCGAGCCTTCTTTTCTCCAGGATAAGTCCCCCCAGCTTCCTCGGGAGCTCTCCAGACCCTTCTCCCTGTGCTCCAACCCCTTCCCCAGCTCCATTCCCATCTCTGGCCACCCCTCTTTCCACAGAAGAGGTTTCCACGTGCCAGGTGAGCTCCCACCTGCGTAGATGCAGACAAAGGAGCCCTTGGCGATGTCGTCGAGGCAGCGAATGCCCCAGCCTTTGTTCTGGGTCTTGAAGAGCTGCAGCCGCACCTGGAGGCCGTGCTGGACCAGGCGGTTGGTGCACATGTTCACGTTGCACTTGCACCTCTTGTTGCACTCGTAAACGCTGGAAGAAAGGAGAAGGGTGACAACTTCCAGGACACAGAAACAGCCCGAAGTCTGCGGCTGTTGGCAGTGCTGGGGATAGGCACAGAGGTCGCAGAGGACCAGGCTTGGAGCAACCCATGTTCTGGATGATCCTCAAGGCCCCTTCCAACCCAAACCATTCCACAACTGGAAGAAGAACCAAGACCAGAGGCAGGTGGTCACACCTGCACTGGGATACCCAGGATCAATTCCCTCTCAGTGGATCTGGGGCTGGAGCTTGTGAGGGCTCTGCTCACCCTGTTGGGAGGCATTCCTCCAGCCGCTTGTGCTGGTAGCCTGAGTTGGGGTTGATTACCCCTCCAGGGGTGCAGCCGCTGGCCTGGATGGTCAGCTGGTGACAGGCACACCTGGATCTGCAGAGAGACACAGGAAAACCCACGAGATCAGTCTGGAGACAGGAAAATAAATCACATCTTTAGGCAGAGATGGGCACAAAGGGTTTGACTTGGAATCAAAACCAAGAGAAGTGGTTTGATTCCACTCCATTCCAAGAGAAGCTGTGGATTTCTCATCCCTGGAAGTATCCAAGGCCAGGTTGGATGGGGCTTGGAGCAACCTGGGATAGCAGAAGGTGTCCCTGCCCGTGTCAGGAGTTGGACCTGGGTGATTTTTAATGTCCCTTCCAACCCAAACCACGAAACCCTCAACGGACTGACCTGCATGGGTTTAAATCCCAGAGCAGATCCACCTTGGGGTGTTCCCTGGGCACCTCACACAGCCCCACAGTGCTGTCCCCTCACCCAGGAGCAGTCACCTACTTGTCCCTGCAGCCATCCTTGCAGTCACAGCCCACGAGGAATTCCCAGCTGGTGTTGATGTACACCCCTTTCCCGGGGATCCTCTCCTTGCTGTAGGCCACCTGCGGGGGCGGCGTGTTGTCGATCTCGTTGACGCAGGACAGGGGCACGTCCTCCTTGCCCTTGGTGATGTCGGCGATGTAGTAGTAGGGCTTGTAGGGCTGGAACTTGCGATCCACCAGCACGTAGGGGTCCAGGCAGAACATCTCCAGGAACAGGAAGTCGCAGTCCGTCTCGAAGAGGTAGCGCTCGATCTCGTGCATGGAGCGCAGGCAGAGCCCGCAGGGCGTTTTGTAGAGCACGTGGAAGCCCATCTTGCGGTTGACGCGGCGCCGCGCCGTCATGCGGCGGAAGTCGTAGAGCAGCGGGATGAGCAGCGGGTTCCGGCTGCGGTACTGGTCGCTGCGCATGGGCCGCACCCGCGACAGGCAGGCGTAGCTGCACACGTGGGGCAGGTAGAAGAGCTTCTCCAGCGGGGCACGGTAGGACGGCTCGTTGGGAACGCGGTCCATCATCCCGTGGAAGGGCTGAGAGGGGCCGCCGCTGGGGACGCTGCGGGGAGAGAGGAGACATGGGGCTGTGCGGGTGGACAGAGGTTGGACACGAGGCCAGGTGGGCAACGGCACCTGGCTTAGACCGGCCGCAGTGTGACCAGCAGGAGCTGGGTGGTCAGGCTTTGGAAGGTGGTGAAGTCACCACCCCTCTAAGTGCTCAGAACACAAGCTGGATGTGGCACTTGGCGACATGGCTCTGTGGTGCCCTTGGCAGTGCCGGGGGGGACTCCATGAACTCAGAGGCTTTTCCAGCCTCAGTGATTCCACCGCTCCACGACGTGAGCTGCTGAACCCCCACCAGCATGCACAGCGTGTGTCCCAACATCCCAGATGGGAGGACTCACGGATGTGTCCCAACCAGAGCTCTGCTCACCGGTGCTGCGGGGCCGGGAGGGTCCTCCCGGCCACCGGGGTGTCCCCGAGGACGGGGGAGGACGGGGACGAGTGCCCGGAGCCCACGGAGCCAGGACGGAAGGAAGTGCTTTTCTTGGCCACCTGCTTTCTGCCCTGGACCAGCTGGGTGTCGGAGCATCTGCAGGAGGGAAGAAGAAGATGATTTGGAACGTGGAAAAGCAACTGGTGGGAATCAAAATAACACTGCCCCATGGAATTCAGAAACACAGAAGAATCCTAGCAGTGTTTTTTTTCCTAGTAAGTGTGAAAATCAGCCCATTTCTGGCTATTTCTGCTACAGCAATCCCACAACCACTCCGAATTTCAGAACTCAGCTACAGCTCCAAGTGACTTCTGATTTTGAAATGAGGCAAAGGTAACAAGGATGCCCAAGGCCTTAATCCCAGGAAGCTGGACAAACCAGGCCATGAAGAAACCCCTGGATTAGCAGAAACTAGAGTTTCCAGAAACTCAACCAGGCCTGAGTGGGAGGAACAAATCCAGAGGATTCTCTTGCAAGGACTAAGGAACAAGATAAGACTGTGCAAGTGAATGTAATAACATCCCTGATGAAAGAGCTAGCAGGGGCTCTTAAAAAAACAGGTTCTCAACTTATTTCAAGGTTTTTCAATCAACTGCAGGTTTCCAAACCATTCCAGGAGGTTTTCAACCGATTTACATCAATAAAACAGAAAACGACACCAAACCAGCTGCTGAAGAGGAAAAACAGTGAGGTTATTGGGGAGAAAGGGAGGAGACAAAGAGGAGGAGGAAGGGGCGAGGGTTTCTGCCAACAGCTGCCTGAAAGCAAAGTGTTCAAACACATCTCAAAAAGAGCAAGAGGAAAAATGGGCTTAAAGCAGTCAGAAGTGGTGACAACACCGAGAAGAACTTGAAAGAGGGGGGAGAAACCCAGGCTTTCCTCAGAGGAAACAAGACACCAGAGTGAGGAGACTGTTCTTAGTTTTAATAATCTGAAATCCAAGTGTTTGAACCCCTCAGAATCCCTGGGACCAGCACGGACACGGCCAGGCCTGGCTGCCTCCTGCCCCTCTTCAGGGCCAGTTGGGATTTAAGGGCAGGGAAGCAGCTGCACAAAAACCACGTCCTAAAGCCAAGCCCAAGAGGGAAAAAATTCCTTGTAAAGCACTGCAAGGCCTGAATGGGAAAGGATTCGGTGATGACACACGGGGCTGCAGGTCCAGCTCGGTTGTCTTCGTGTTGTGACACTGCCCATGGTCCTGGGGTGTCCCAGTCCCAGCCCAGCTCTTCCCTGCACGTGGGGGACCTGCAGGGGTGGGGGCCCAGCCGTGCGTTCCAGGACCTCCTTCAGCACCCAGGATCTCTCTGGCGTTATGGAAAAGGTGACGTTCTTGTGGCTTCCCCTCCCAAATCCTGGTCAGACCAGCACAGAGGGAGCATTTCCAGGGGTAAACTGGGTTAAACTGCAATGCTGCTTGGAGAGGAGCCACCAAGACCCCCGGCTGGGGCAGGTGGGGTTTGAGCTGCTGCTACACCTGGAGAGCCTGCGGGGAGCAAAGATTGACCTCCTGCACAGGCTGCTCACACCTGGGACATGTCCTGCCTCCCTCGTGCCCCACCAGCAGGGCACAGTCAGAGCAGAAGAAGTGCTGGCACGGGGCCAGGCGGCCGTAAATCCGGATGGGAAATCCACAGTGCTGGCAAAAATGATCTGGGAGAGCCTCTCCCTCCCCTACGAAGTCCCCGAGCACATTCCCAGGTTCCCTGGTGTCCTCCAACACACTCCCTTCATCACCAAGCCGAGTTCCTCCTTCCTCCAGGCCTCCTTCAGCCTGCAGCTCCGGGAATGTCCCCCTTGGGCCCCTGGCAGCGGCTTGGCCGTGGATTGCTCCGTGCCCACCGGGACCGACCACTGATCCCGAATTCCCAGCGAGGTCAGCGAGCAGGTCAGTCCAAGTGGAGGGACACAAGGCAGCCGGGGGCCAGCGCCTGGATCGTGACACGAGGGAGCAATTCAGATTTTGGGAAGAGAAAGAGCAAAGGTCTAATTTGGAAAGGCAAGTGCGAAGCTTTAGCCCTGAGGAGGAATATTTGGCTCGGGGAGTGTTGGCTCTCAGCTCCCGCCCCCAGTTATTCATCCAGCAGCTTTAGGTAAAAGTTTTCCCCCAAAATCATGGCTAAAGCCACGGAGGACGCCTGCAGGATTCCTCTGCACAGAAAAGGTGATGCCTGAGAGAGCTGAGTGCTGGAGAGAAGCAAAGAGGTGGAAGGTGCTGGAGATGGCTCTGGTACTCACTCCATCTCCGCAGGCTGAGGAGACGTGGGACGCGCAGCTGGCTCTGCAGTCTTGTACTGGGGACCGGTTCCTGCTAAATCCTGGGTGTACTGGACCACAGGGCCCTTGCTCCTCACAGCACCTGGTAGGGAAGGTGAAAAACCAGGGAGTCAACAGGAAAAATCTCTAATGTTACCCCAAGTTGGCTGTATGGGCCCCAAGACACTGACTTGTTCCTGGAAGGAACAAAACCAGAGGGATTTGGGGTTAATGGTGGATCATCACCGAGCTCAGAGCACAGCAACTCCCCCAAAAATTCTGGTCACTTCACCCAAGTGCAGTTTGATTTTGTGGCATTATTCCAGGAGAAAAATCCCACTGGAAATCTAAATCTCCTATGCCAAAGGACAAAAACCCTAGAAATCTAAGCCTCCTGTGCCAGGGGAAAAGACTTGCTGGAAATCTGATAACTCCTGCCAGAAAAAAAGAAAAAAACCCAAAACCTAGAAACCTGAAATCTCCAGGAATTCTGCTAAAAAACCCAAACCACCCTCCAGTTAAATCCCAGGATCGAAATGAAACCAAAAGATGCCACCAACCAACGTTGGGACGAGTCCTGGTTTGCCCACTTTGCTTCTTTTCCTGGGTGGAAGCTGTGGAAGTTTTCATGCTGAACATGGGCTCGAGGCGTGTGGAACCCCGGTAAATCCACTCACAACGTTTGTCCTCTTGTGGGAACGAGAAGGAAACACTTGCAGTTCCCATGGGAAGAGCTTCCTGGAGTGAGACATAGAGAGAGCACAAGGAGACAACAATGAGGATTGACAAACAGCAGTCAGAACAGACAATAAATTGTCAAACGCAATTATTTATGTTGAAATCTCTAATCAGGTATCAGGGAAAAATTCTTCCTGGAAAGGGTGTTCATGCCCTGGCAGGCTGACCGGGGCAGTGGTGGAGTCACTGTCCCTGGAATTGTCCAAAACTCCTGTGGATGTGGCACTTGGGCATGCGGTTCAGGGCCTCAGACTCCAAGATCACAGAGGTTCTTCCAACCTCAGTATTTCCATGATTAACAAGGAAAACAACTAATCAGATCCCCAGCCTCAAATTTAACCCTAATGGGAGAAGGGAAATTCCTACCAGGAAAAGGATTTTCACCAGACTTCCATCCACTTCTTCCACTCTGGATTTCCACCAGGTCCCTTCCCACTCCGTTTTGATCAGCTGCCCATTCTTCAGCAGCACCATGGGCCGGTTGGGATAGGCAGTGATGTATTCCTCAATGAAATCCCGACAGGAAACATCCTCGATGTCTTCCCAGGCCTTTTTCACTGTTTGGAAAGGGACACAAGGGAGAAAAGGAGTAGGACAAAACAGAGAGAACATTTAATTTAATTTTTTTTTTAAGGATATCGCAGCTGCATTTTTACTAAGGTCAATCAAGGGGTGATCCCAAGGGCTGGAATGTTGGTGGTGGGGCATCCTGAACCCACCCTGGCAATAAACCAGGATTTCAGATGTCTTCAGGCTCAGCACCACAAGGGACACGCCCTTTTTTGAACCCAGGCTCCTCCAAAGACCCAAAAGCTCTGCAGGCCAAGAGGGACAGGGATCACTCACGTGGCCGGCAGACCGGGTACAGCTCCCACTCCTTCACGTACGACGCGTAGCCATCGTCAAAGAAGATCAGGAACCTGGAAAACAAACGGGAATTAGGGATGGGAGCTGAAGAGAACACTTCTCCCACCACGGAATGGAAGTGGAGAACCTCTCCTGCTCCTCCTGGAGACAGCCCAGTCCTGGGTGAGGACAGAATGAAAAGCTCCAAATGCTCCCTGTGCTCTCCACGGCTGCTCAAACAGAACAATTCCCAGCCAGGCCCTTTTCCTCTGCTCCAAATCCCCTCTGTGCCCCAGGAAAGGGAGATAAAGGAAGAGAAAATGTTTAGTTGCTGCTGGTTTCTGCAGGGAAGATGGATAAGGCACCCATTTAGTGACTCTGAGTAATGACTCCAAGTCCTGGAGCTGTACAAAAGCTGCAGGATGGGGGATCAGCATGACAACCAGGACAAAAGTTGCAATTTGAGTATGAAATTCAGCTCATTTTCAGTTATTAAATGCATCAGATAAAATCCAACACAATTTACATCAGATCTGGGAACATTAAATCCTTTATCAATCACTTCAGGAAAACCACAAATCTTTATTTCAATAGATCAGAGCAGCCTTGCCCTTTTTTTGTTCCCAAAAAAGCTGCTCCAAACCTGCTCTTTCTCCCCCTGAAGAGCTTTGGCATCACTGCTGCCACTCTACCCTCCCAGGGCTCCTATTTCCTCCCACTGTTCCCTGCCTCAAGGAGCCCAGACTCAACATTTGGGTGATAATTTGAATAAATTAGCAGATCTAATTCCTGTCTCAGGGCCATGAGCAAGAGTGGAAGCTCCACCCTGAGTTTTCAGAGATAAGAAAGATGAAGAAAGTCAAAATCACAATCCCGGGGGAGGGCTCAATTCAGCACCTGAAGGGTATTCAAATAAACCCTTTTTTTTTTTTTTCTCTAAAACAAAAAAAAAAGAAGCAGAGATGGGGGCGTGTGACCACGGGAAATGAGGAATACCTGTCTTTATTCTTCACGTTGGGGGTCTCAGCCACGATCCCAGCATAGAGCCACATCTGATTGCCATCCTTGTACCTGGCCACCACCCTCCGGCCCACGTGGTGCCTCTCGGCAGATGGGTGGTAATCGTAGGCAATGTGGTTGCCCGAGAGCAAACTCTTTCCTTTGTTATCAAATTTCACTTTGTATTTCTTGCCGGCGCCTGGAAGGACATTTTAAGGCAAACAGGAGATAAATAAAGGGGAAAATAAACAAAACCCACGTGGTTTCACAGCAGAAATCCAACGCTCTGGGTCACTCCGAGATCCGTTTATTCAGAATTAACTCAGAATTCACTCCAAAGCCTTTCAGGATTTAATCTGGAGGGTGAAGCAGTGGAGGTGTGCTGCTCCCACAATCCCTTCCAGGTGCTCTGACACCTTTTAATCCAGGTTTCCCACCGAAAATCCCGGGAAAGCCCCGTGCACGGCACATACCGACCGTCTGGATGGCAATCAGCGTCCCCTTGTGCCACGTCTTGGTTCTTTTTTTCCCCAAAATCCTCATGCCCACTTTGAGGTCCCCATCAGTGTTGAGATCATTGCTAGGGGCTGCAGGGACAGTGACGGGCTGGGCAGTGCCAGGAGATTCCTGAGGGGGTTGTGCATCTACCAAGGAACAACAGCAGAAAGTCAGTCCTGAATCACCCAACGCTCCCTTCTTGGCACACAGCTGGAAGCTCAGCTCTGGAAGAAGAATTCCTGCCTTCCTTCCCCTCAGGAAGCCCAAGTGGCTCCTTTTCACTAAATGGAAACAGCCTGGGAAAAAAGCACGAGTTCAGAACCCATACACCCTAAATTCAAATAGCAGTTTGGGATCAATAACTGCGAATGGAGATTTCTAGCAGGGAAAGCAGACCTTTGTTTTCCCATTTTGGGAAGAAAAGGCCCAAGGCCAGGGCACACAGCCCCTGGAATCTCCCACACCTTTCTGTGCTTCCTGCAAGTTCGTTTTCTTGTTTACAGCATCCATGAATTTTGCAACATCCCGGGCAGATTTCCTCATGGCAGCCATTGCTTCCCGCAGCTGGAGGAAAGAGGAGGGAAACACAGAAAAACTTTAGGGATTTTGCACCTAGCACAACGTTGCGTCTCGGGAAAACCCCACATGAGGAAACATCTCTAGCCAGGGCCCCCCCACTCACCAGACTCTGATCCCTGGAGATTCTGGGATTGCTGCTGCCTGTGAGCGAAGAGAAAACAGTGGCTTAAAACCTTTTTTTGTGGGGAAAAAAATCCATCCTAATTAAATCACAGAAAGCAGAGGGAACAGGGGAAAGTGCCCATCCCAAATCCCTGCCAGGAAATCCAGCCGGACAAGGCTCTTCCCCAGCCTCACATGGGATTATTTGATGGCAACAACGGCGAGCCAGGTGGGAAAGGAGCGAAATCCCAGTCTGGGACTCCAGGGATTCTGGGACACCAACAGGACCTGGCAGATGCTCCCCATGAGCTGAGAGCATTCCTTTATCCCCACCCCGTCCCCTGGCCCTGCTGGGGACACTCAACTGCGCTTCCAGCCCGAGTCCACGCTCATGACGTCGTCGTCCTCCTCGTCCGGGATCTCGATCACTTCCGCGGCCGCCGGCGCCTCGTCCTCGGAGCTGCTCTCCCGGTACTGCAGGCCCATCATGGAGTACAGCTCCTTGGCCAGCGTCTCGCACTTGTCCATGGCCCTGGGGGAGGGAAACCTGCCGTGCCTCCCCAGTCCCGCAGCGATGGCCAGGAAGCGGGAAGGCTGGAAAAGCCTCGCGGTGGGGGGACAGCTGGCAGCGTGCCTCATTAACCACCCACACCGAGGGTCTGCCCTGAGGGGAACGGGAGCGAACCCCCGCCTCCCCCTCCCGGGAATTCCCGCTCACTCCGGGCCCACGCACCTCACGGCGTCGTCGATGAGCTGGTCAACGTGGGCCACCTCCTCCTCCTTGTGCCTCATGCACTGCTCCAGCTCCTCCAGCTGCTGCTTCCGCTGCCTCACCCACTCCGAGTTCTCCACCTCTTTGTCGATGATTTCCTGGAGCTCCTCCATGGAGATTCCCAGCTCCTCCATCACCTCCTGCTGCAGCTCCTCCACGTCCTGGGAATCCATCTCTGCCGCGCCTGAGGTTACACCAGGCCGGGGGAGGAAGGTGAGGTGAGGGAGGAGAGGTTGGAGAGGGGAGGGAGGGAGATCATGGCAGCTCCCCCAGCTTCCCCTGCCTCAGTGTCCCCTCACAGCCCCGCCGGGTCCCCTCAGCACCCCACACCGCTTCCCCCTCATCCTCTCCCAGCCCGCTCCGTCCAGCCCAGCCGCCCACAGACGCTCAGAGGCCTCCCCTTCCCCTCAGCCCCGGCCGCCTCGCCTCGCCTCGCCTCGCCTCGCCTCACTCACCGCCGCCGGTGCCGGCGAACCGGAGCAGAACGGCAGCGGAGCCCGGCGCGCCCGCCGCGTGACGTCACTTCCTGCGCGCGCGCGCCCCCTGGCGGTGCCGGTGCGTGTGGGGCGGAACCGGCGGCGGAACCGGCGGCGGAACCGGCGGCGGAACCGGCGGCGGAACCGGCGGCGGAACCGGCGGCGGAACCGGCGGCGGAACCGGCGGCGTTCGGGGGCAAAAGGAATTCCTCTGGAATCGGGGAGAAACCCCGCGCGAACCGGCGGTCGCCAGCTGGCCGCTGCCCCCGGGGGCTGCCGTGCACGGCCGGCCCCGCTCGGTTACAAACCAGGGAGGCCAAGGCGCCAGGGGTCGTGCCTGAGGGCGGCCCCGCGGCCCCGGAGCCGTTTGGGGCCGGCGGGGCCGGTAGCGAACGCCCGCGGCCCCGCCGGGAACGGTCCTTTATAACCGGCACCGCGGAGGGGTGTGCAGCACGGCGGGGCGATGGGGGGAGTGGGGGGCTGTGGGGGAAACTGGGGAGGAATGGGGGGAATGGGGAAAATTGGGGAAAATTGGGGAAAATTGGGGAGCAGGGGGGAATGGGGGAATAATGGGAAAATTGGGGAGCAGGGGGGAATGGGGGGGAATGGGGAATAATGGGAAAAATGGGGAAAATTGGGGAGCAGGGGGGAATGGGGGAATAATGGGAAAAATGGGGAGCAGTGGGGGAATGGGGGAATAATGGGAAAATTGGGGAGCAGTGGGGAATGGGGGAATAATGGGAAAATTGGGGAGCAGTGGGGGAATGGGGGAATAATGGGAAAATTGGGGAAAATTGGGGAGCAGTGGGGGAATGGGGGAATAATGGGAAAATTGGGGAAAATTGGGGAGCAGTGGGGGAATGGGGGAATAATGGGAAAATTGGGGAAAATTGGGGAGCAGTGGGGGAATGGGGGGAATGGGGGCAATGGGGAATAATGGGAAAAATGGGGGAAATTGGGGAGCAGTGGGGAAATGGGGGGGAATGGGGAAAATTGGGGAAATGGGGGGCAATGGGGAATAATGGGAGAAATGGGGAGCAGTGGGGAAATGGGGGAATAATGGGAAAATTGGGGAGCAGTGGGGGAATGGGGAATAATGGGAAAAATGGTGAAAATTGGGGAGCAGTGGGGAAATGGGGGCAATGGGGAATAATGGGAGAAATGGGGAAAATTGGGGAGCAGTGGGGGAATGGGGGGGAATGGGGGCAATGGGGGAAATTGGGAACAGTGAGGGAAATTGAGGATCAATGAGGGAAATTGGGGAGCAGTGGGGAAATGGGGGGCAATGGGGAATAATGGGAAAATTGGGGGAATGGGGGCAATGGGGAATAATGGGAAAAATGGGGGAAATTGGGAAGCAGTGGGGAAATGGGGGGCAATGGGGAATAATGGGAAAATTGGGGAAAATTGGGGAGCAGTGGGGAAATGGGGGCAATGGGGAATAATGGGAGAAATGGGGAAAATTGGGGAGCAGGGGGGAATGGGGGAATAATGGGAAAATTGGGGAGCAGTGGGGGAATGGGGGGGAATGGGGAGCAATGGGAAATTTGGGGAGCAGTGGGGAAATGGGGGGGAATGGGGAATAATGGGAGAATTGGGGAAAATTGGGGAAATGGGGGGGGAATGGGGCAATGGGGGAAATTGGGAACAGTGGGGGAAACTGGGGAGCAGTGGGGGAAATAGGGAACAATAAGGGAAATTGAGGATCAGTGGGGGAAACTGAGGAACAGTGGGGGAAACTGAGGAACAGTGGGGGAAAACTGGGGAGCAATGGGGGAAACTGGGGAGTACTGGGGGAAACTGGGGAGCACTGGGGGAAACTGGGGAGCACTGGGGGAAACTGGGGAGCACTGGGGTTCCCGGAGGAAGGGTGGGTTCCTGGAGGTGCGGTGCTGGAGCTTCCAGCAGCTCTCAGGCAATGGGTGCTGCTGGTGAGGCTGGGGCTCACCGGAGCACCCTGCGGGGTTTGGGGCTCCCGGAGGGATTTTGGGGGTCAGTTGATGGGTTCCTCCTCCCAGGTGGAGGTGGGAATGGCGCTGTAGGGATCCACCACGAGCCGGGCGCAGCGCACGGTCATGGCGAGGAGGAAGAGCCCCAGCAGCACCACGAAGGCCGTGGCCACGGCTTTGTCCACGTCCATGGCGGGCAGCACCGTGGGGGTCTCCATACAGGGACCCGCAGGTGTGGCTGTCACGGCTCCAGGGACCCTCGGGTGGGTGTCCCTTGGCTCCAGGGACCCTCGGGTGTGTGTTCCTTGGCTCCAGGGACCCTCAGGTGGGTGTTCCTTGGCTCCAGGGACCCTCAGGTGTCTCTTTCCCAGCTCCAGGGACCCTCAGGTGTCCCTTCCTTGTCTCCAGGGACCCTCAGGTGTCCCTTCCCAGCTCCAGGGACCCTCAGGTGGGTGTTCCTTGGCTCCAGGGACCCTCAGGTGTCCCTTCTTGGCTCCAGGGACCCTCAGGTGGGTGTTCCTTGGCTCCAGGGATCCTCAGGTGTCCCTTCCCAGCTCCAGGGACGCTCAGGTGTCTTTTTCACAGCTCCAGAGGTTTCTCAGGTGGGTGTTCCTTGGCTCCAGGGACCCTCGGGTGTCCCTTCCTTGGCTCCAGGGACCCTTGGGTGTCTCTTTCCCAGCTCCAGGGACCCTCAGGTGTCTTTTTCCCAGCTCCAGGGACCCTCAGGTGGGTGTCCCTTGGCCCCAGGGACTCTCAGGTGTCCCTTCCTTGGCTCCAGGGACCCTCAGGTGTCTTTTTCCCAGCTCCAGAGGTTTCTCAGGTGGGTGTCCCTTGGTTCCTGGGACCCTCAGGTGTCCCTTGGCTGCAGGGACCCTCAGGTGTCTCTTTCCCAGCTCCAGGGACCCTCAGGTGGGTGTCCCTTGGCTCCAGGGACCCTCAGGTGTCCTTTCCTGGCTCCAAGGACCCTCAGGTGTGTCTGTCACGGCTCCAGGGACCCTCAGGTGTCCCTTCCCAGCTCCAGGGATGCTCAGGTGTCTCTTTCCCAGCTCCAGAGGTTCCTCAGGTGGGTGTTCCTTGGCTCCAGGGACCCTCAGGTGTCCCTTCCTTGGCTCCAGGGATCCTCAGGTGTCTTTTTCCCAGCTCCAGGGACCCTCAGGTGTCCCTTCCTGGCTCCAGGGACCCTCAGGTGTCTTTTTCCCAGCTCCAGGGACCCTCAGGTGTCCTTTCCTGGCTCCAAGGACCCTCAGGTGTCCCTTCCCAGCTCCAGGGATGCTCAGGTGTCTCTTTCCCAGCTCCAGGGACCCTCAGGTGTCTTTTTCCCAGCTCCAGGGACCCTCAGGTGTCCCTTCCTGGCTCCAGGGACCCTCAGGTGTCTTTTTCCCAGCTCCAGGGACCCTCAGGTGTCCTTTCCTGGCTCCAAGGACCCTCAGGTGTCCCTTCCCAGCTCCAGGGATGCTCAGGTGTCCCTTTCCCAGCTCCAGGGACCCTCAGGTGTCTTTTTCCCAGCTCCAGGGACCCTCAGGTGTCTCTTTCCCAGCTCCAGATGTTCCTCAGGTGGGTGTCCCTTGGCTCCAGGGACCCTCAGGTGTCCTTTCCTGGCTCCAAGGACCCTCAGGTGTGTCTGTCACGGCTCCAGGGACCCTCAGGTGTCCCTTCCTTGGCTCCAGGGACCCTCAGGTGTGTCTGTCACGGCTCCAGGGACCCTCAGGTGTCCCTTCCTGGCCCCAGGGATCCTCCAGCATGTGTCCCCCCAGCGCTCAATTCCCACTGACATCCCTGAGGGGCCAGAACGAGGGCAGATTCATGGGGCTGAGGGGTCAAAAACACCCCAAAAAAAAGGGGGAAAATGTGGCCTTGAGTCCCCTCTGCTCCCTGCTTACCTCCCTGTGGCCGGCGCTGGGTCTCTGTCCTGGCCCCGCCGGCTCCAGGCCTTCATGAATTCTGCAGGAATGTGCCGGCATCACTTTTCAGACACAGCCCAGAGGATCAAATTCCCACCCCACACCCCCTTCTCCCATCGGGAGAAGGCTCTGGGTCCCTTCACGGGTCTTCCTGGTGACTCGGGCTCACTGGGGAAAGGTTGAGGAGGATTTATCCCCAAAATCCAAAAGCCTTGCCAGTGAGAGGATTTCAAGGCAGCTTTTTGTTTATATTGGAATAGACTGGAAAAAACTCTTGGAAAATGCATTGAGCTGAGCTGCCCATTTGGATCTTGCGAGGCAGCCTCGTGAAAACACCAGAACGCCCAAAATACGCCAAAAATCTCCTTCAAATTTCTTTTTTTTTCCCCCACTCCGAGAGAAAAAACGATCGCTTTGGGAAGACAGTGAAACTTTGACACCCCAAGAGCCGGGCTGTAGGGGTTTTCCAGAGATTTTTTTTCAGCAAAGGATGAGTTGTGGGGTCCTGCTGGTGGCCCCAGATTCCAGTGCTGGCAAAAAAACCCGTTCCAAACCCAATCCCGCTTCCGACCCAAATCACACATCCGGTCTGGATCCGCATCTTCATTCCCGGGGTTTTAGAGCCCCAGCCTCACCCCAGTCCCAATCCCAATCCCAGTCCCAATCCAAGTCTCAATCCCAATCCCAGTCCCAGTCCAAGTCTCAATCCCAGTCCCAATCCCAGTCCCAATCCAAGTCTCAATCCCAATCCCAGTCCCAGTCCAAGTCTCAATCCCAATCCCAGTCCCAGTCCAAGTCTCAATCCCAATCCCAGTCCCAGTCCAAGTCTCAGTCCCAGTCCCAGTCCCAGTCCCAATCCAAGTCTCAATCCCAATCCCAACTTTATGTGACGTCACAACACCACCCACTATAACCACGCCCCCTCCAAAAGCCCCGCCTCCTTCCCGGTGGGGGCGGGGCACTGCCGCCTTCGCCCCGCCCCCAGCCGTGCCCTCCGCTCGTCCCCGCCCCCAGCCCTCCGATTCCACCAATAGCAATGCCGCGTCTCCCCGTGTCCCTCCCCCCGCCCCCCGGTTGAACCAATAGCAGGCCGCCGTGCCGCTGGCCCCGCCCCCGCGCCGGCGGGGCCGTGGGGCCGGCGGAGGTTTTCCTGCGCCGCCATCTTGGATCGGCGGAGCGGAGCGAGGAGGGGGCGGCCCGGGACCCCCGCCATGGCCGCCACCGCTGCCAGCGCGGGTGAGCCCGGCCGCGGCGGCACAAGCGGGGCTGGGGAGCGGACGGAAGGGCCAGGGGGAGCTCAGGGGGCGCAGAGGGGTCCTGAGGGGGGCTCTACGGGGTGAGGGCGGCCTGCGAGGACTCAAGGGCTCTCACGGGGCCTGGAAGGCTGAGGGCGGCCCTCAGGGGCGGCGGCTGTCATGTGGGGCTCTGAGAGGGACCCTGGAGGGGCTGGCAGGGGCGTGAGGAGGCTCCCGAAGGGCTGAGGGGGCTCTGGAGAGGGGGAAATGGCCCAGTGGGATGGGGGCACCCTGCAGGAGTGCGGGCTGGGTTGCCTGGATTTGGGGCCGGGGGTCGCTGGAGAACCGGAGGCACGAGGAGACCCTCGAGGTGGGGATGGCTGGATGTGGGGTCCCCGCGCGGGGTTTCCATCATCGCTCGTTTGGATTTGTTTTCCTTGACGGCTTTGGTTGGTTTCAACCCCCTCTATCAGCTGTGTTTCACTGAGGTTTTTCTTAGTTGCCAACAAAAACTGCTGCCCCGGTTTGGAGGTTTTTGCACAGATGTGGCTGGGAGCTCTGTGAAGGAGGGGAGGGCCTGGAGCACAATGTTCCCTCAGCTTCGGTTCCTCAGGTTGGTCCCCAGAGTCCCCAGCTCCCTCTGCACAGGAAGCTGGGAGCTGCTGATCCCAGAAAAAAAAAAAAAAAAAGTGATTTTATCAAATTTCTGGCCAAACTGCTCTGAAACGAGCTCGTGTCCAGATTGACCCAGCGTCTGTGAAGTCGTGATGGATTTACAACGTGGTGGCTGAGATCAGAATCTGAGCTTGTTTGTGTTTTTTGGGTTTGTTTTTTTTTTTTTTTTTTTATTTTTAATCTTAGCTTGTGGCTCTTCTTGTGGCTTGAGGGTCGTGAGACACGCTCAGGTTTATTCAGGAGTGGCACTGCTGAAGGATTCTGGGGTTCTGTTTTAACGTTTTTGGAAGGTTTTGTGGCTTTTAAAGGTGAAAAAAAAACCACACTGGGGACTCAGACAATGCAGTTTAGGAGGAAGGAAGATGCTCGTGGGTATCCAAGCAACTGTGGAAGTGGAGTCTTCAGGGTTCCGTGGTATTTTGCAAAACAAGAAAGTTTTAAATTCTGAAGGAAAAGAGAATTTTTAACATCTGTGTTTAGTATTTTTAATCGTGGGCAGAGTGACCAATATTCACTCAACCCTTTTACACAGAGGGAGAGAAATACACAAGCAGTAAACATGGAGATTATTAGGAGATTAAATTCTGAAGAATTCTCACAAATAATGTGGGTCCTCTTTTTTTTCCTTAAAAGTGTTAAAAAACAGATTTCAGGGCTCCAGTGAATGCTGGGTAATGCCTGAAAACTACCCAGAATGTCTTCATTTCGACCCCTTAGCAATGGAAGAAACATTCTTTTCCTAATTTCTATATTTCTTCATGGAGAAGTTTCCCATGGGGATGAAAGTGCTGAGCTGGCATTGCATGGGAAACTCAAACAAGCTGAAAACCTCTTGCTTACTTAAAAAAAAACAATTTAATGTACCCCAGACACGGAAATTGAGATGTTTTGTAAATAAAAAAAACATAAAAGCAGAAATATCTAAGCCTTGTAGTTGTTAGTGAAATGCAGAGTACTTCTAAGGCTGGTTTATCCACTCCCAAACCTGCTCCAAACATTTTGGGGAGCTCACAAATGGGTAAATTGAAAGCAAATCTTGTGAGATTTGATGTCCAAACGTGAGCCTGGCAATTAACCCCCTGCTGAAGCTTCTGCAGCAAAAGTCACCAGTTTGCTACAATAAAAATGCATATAGAAGCTGCAGCAGCCCCTCTCGTAAATCACAGCTGGGAATATTTGCAGTAATTTTATTCTGGAGCCTTTTTTCCCCCTGTTGGCATGCCAGTGGTTGCAGCAGAGCCTTTCCCAGGAGAGCTGGGCTGGGAGCCTGGAGCACTGGTGGGGGTTGGGATTTACGTTTGCTCTCTTCTGGCCTTAATTAGATCCAGCACATGGCGCAGGGGAGCAGGGATTGGTTCTGGGAAGGGCTGGGACACACACAGCCAGGATCTTGGGAACCCACCTGGCATTTCTGGGACTCTTGACTGGACACCTCTGGCAGCAGTGACTCCAGCAGCAGCCCCTTCCAGTGCCCTTTCTGGGAAGGAATTTTCCCTCCCACCCATCCTAAACCTGCCCTGGTACCGCTTGGGGCTGTTTCCTCTCATCCTGTTGTTCCCTGGGAGCAGAGCCTGGCTCCAGCCTCCTTCCAGGGAGTTTTACAGAGTGAACGCTCCACCGTGTGCTCCAGGAATTCTCCTCGGTGCCGTGGTGCTTGTGTTTGGAATGGGGAGAAGACAGAATCTTTGTGTTCATGTGCATTTCCCAGAAATCCCAAAGGGGGGAAAAAGGCAGAGCTCTTCCCGTGCCGTCTCCCTGCCCGTGCTGTCCCTGGTTTTGGGAGGCCCTGGCCACTCTGATGCTCCTACAGAGCAGTGCCAGGCCCTGGTGCCCAACCTCAGGGTCTGTCCAGGGCTTCCACCTGAGCCACGAGAGGGAAATGTTCCTCAGTGGGAAGCAGGTTCCTCATGGGATGCATGTTGGGCTCTTGGGAGATGTGGAAGGCTTGAGAAACAATTCCCTGAATTCCAATTCAGCAATTGTCTGTCCCCCTCAGCCCTGAGTGGAGAACAGCTCAGTGTCACTTCCTTCCCCTGCCCAGAGCGGAAATTCCTTCCCCTCAAGAAAGGGATTCTCCTCTGTGCTCCAGAACTTCATTTCTGTTCCCACCATGTTCAGATATGGCTGGGGAAAAGGAGAAACCCTCCCTTGTTCCCACTTGAAACTTCATTTTGTTAAACAAAATCCTTGGGTGTCACCTTGGGACTTCACTTGGGGCCATCCCCTCTGAGCCATCCCAAATTGAGCTGAAAGGAGACGGGGAAGGGTTTCCACCTCTGGTTTTTTGTTCTCCAGATGTATTTTGGAATTGCAGAGGATCCTGGTGTTTTGTTGCTGGTGTTGGATGGGCTGTGCTCACTCCTGCTGTTGTTTTTGGCTCCCTCAGCTGCCAAGCCTCGAGCTGGATGCTTATTCCATACTGTAGTCACCCCTGGGAAATACTATGGATCAGCAAGGAAAAAGCTTTCTCAGCAACGCCATCTGCTTGGAGGAAAACAAACCAGGCAGGCAGAGAGGCTGGGAATGTTAATGTGGTAAAATATGTTTAATTTTGGCAGAAATACCAGGAATTTGGGAGCGTGTTTGCTGTGAGGTCCAGGCACACCGCGGAGGTGATTGTACAGCTCCACTTTTAGCAGTAAATAAACCAATATGCAGCTCTGGAAGTGAAATTAAACTATTGTTGGACTGAAATCTGGCTTTGGGCAGTGGAGAAGAGCTTGGGAACCCCAGCTTAAAGCCCATTTTTTCCCTAATTCATTAATCCTGACCTCAGTTCTTCACTTTGTCCCCCAGTTGTGGCTGTTTCCTGCCCAGGCTGCTCTCGGTGCTGCTGAGGGCGGTTTGGGAAGCCCAACACTGGGGTTTTTGGGGGTGTCTGGGTAGCTTTGGGGTCCCTTTGCTTTGATAAAGCAGAAGTGGTTTGGGGGCTGCATCAGGCTCAGTTTGCAGTGGTTGTGGTGGAGATTTTTGGGCTGGAGCGACTGTTCTGGGGCAGTTTCGCAGCACATTTACAATCCCACAACCGTTAAAATACGCACAGAGCTGACTTATTTCAGCAAAACAAGAAAAAAAATTGTTTATAACGGATTTAAAAGCGCATTTTCTGATGCGGACCGGACTGTTTGAATGCAGAGCAACATTGGCTGGGCTCTGATGGTGATGCTGGGATGTAGATTCAGCATAAGCCACACTGAGCAAGCTCTGAACAACTGCACACCGTGTTAGCCGTGCTCCTGAAGAACCAGGATTAGGGGAAAATAGAGGAAAATGGAATGCTGGAATCACAGCCGGGTTTGGGGTGGAAGGAATCACCTGGGCCATGGCTCAGCCACCTCACACTTGTCCAGGCTGCTCCAAACACTTGTGAAAGAGCACAGGCAGGCCAGTACTGGTGCCCACTGGTCTGTACTGGTGAAGACCAGAATTGATCAGCTGAACAATGATGGGTTTTGAAGTGTTTTACGAGCGTTTGGGTTCATCCTTTGTCTCAGATTGGGCAATGAACCCTCTGCGAGCTGGTGTCATCAGGGAAACTCGCAGCGCTGCTCCTCCTTCATCCTGCAGCCTCAGCCCCTTCCCTGCTCCCACCAGGCTCCTCCTCTCTCCAAAAAAACAGCCCACATCTTTGAGTTTGGCAGCCTCAGCTCTTCCAGCTGAGGAAGCAGCGTGTGCTCCGCGCTGGAAACGGCCCCTCGGTGCAGCAGATGAAAGGACACAAACACACATTGCCCCAGATCCAGCCCCAGCAGATGCTGGCACACAACTGCTTCTACCAGGGAGTGTTCCACTGAACCAGAGGGGCTTGCAAGTAATACTGGTTGATTTCCTCGATTTTTCCCACTCCTGTTTAGAGATGGCATCCGATGTTTCCTCGCTGGGTGCAGCCGTTGGCTCCGGGAACTCCGGGTCGGGAGCCCAGGCTGGAGGAGCCGTTGCTCAGAGGCCCAGCAAGAGACGGCCCGGGTGAGTGAGTGTGTGAGTGAGTGAGTGCTGGGGCTGTGGGAAAAGGGCCTTTCTGAGGAAGTTTTGTTCTCCAGGAAGAGCTGTCAGCCTCGGGAGGGGCAGCTGGGGCTGCTTCTGAGACCTTTCCTGGTTCTTTCAGGTGGGCTCTGTCCAGTCCTTTCCCTTTGTGGTTGTGTCTTTGTGCCAGCTATGCCCCTTGAAGGGGGGGGTTAAGTGACATATTCAGAGGGGACTAAAAGCTTTGCACCTCACAGAAGGAGCAAATGCACACCAAGGATTGAGAGCAAGACGGGAGTTTGCTGCAAGACCTGGGGGAAGGGAGAATCTGGGTTTTGGGGCCTTACTCCAACCTTTGCAGCTGTGCTGTCCCTGGGAGGGGTGGGGGGAAGAAGCCACACTGTGCTGTGGGAGGCTTTTTGTTTGCTAAAAATGCCTTTGCAAATTCAAAGGCCGTTTGAATGGCCGTTCCCACATTTCTGGCACGAGAAATTGCCTCGTAATTTTCAAGCAAACTGAAATCTGTCTCTGCACCCCTCCCAGTCACTCAAACTCTTTCCTTCAGCCCCACTTGCTGGTGCTCCCACCCTGCTGCAGCTCCTCCCATGCTGCCTGCTCCTCTGCATCCACAGTTTCCCATCCCAAAAGGAAAGTAGAAAAGTCTTCTGTCCTTCCACATGAACTGGGGTTTTGGCCTTGTGGGAGCAAACACTGCACAAACTGAATTTTAACTCCAGGAAGATTTTACCCTCTGCTCTTTTGTTTTGTTTTAATTTTAAATGCACCCAGTCCAGGCTTTTGAGCTGGGAGTGCTCCATCTGTAGGCTGTTGATGGTCCCTGGTTTTCCTAGGAGATCCAGGCTTTTGGAACAGAAGGTTGGGTGTCAGTGCATGCTCCAAGTGGGTTTTCTTCCTTTGCAACTGTTTTTCCTTGCTCTGTTCCTGATAGACACCTAAAAGAAGCCCCTTTCCAAACTTCGTTGGTTGTTTCACATTAGGATCACTAAATTGCATTGGGATTACTTAATTTTTTTCTTTCAGGAATCATCTGCATCCATGGGGACAGACAGAAAAGTAATTTAAAGGAGAAACCACTTGGTTAACAGTTACCTTTTTTTCTGTTTTTCAGGCTCGACTTTGATGATGATGGAGAGGGGAACAGTAAATTCCTCAGGTGAGGGAGAACATTGCATCCACAAGTTTCTGTCCTGTGGTCTAGCTGTGTCTGTGTGTTTTCCCTGGAGCAAGATCTTTCTGCTCCTGTGGCTTTTCCTCTCTGGAAGCAGTGGGAATTGCTCCAGTTCTTCAAACTCTTCCCTTTCTCCCAGTCAGCAATATTCCTCCATCTCTGTGGCTTTTGTTACTGCCTCAGACATTAATTAATCCTCATCTGGTGTAAGGATGCTTCAGCTCCAGAGACATCCTTATTCCCAAGGAGTTGGCGAGGCTGCAGGGATCTCCTCGTGATCCATATGGAACACAGAAGAGTTGGAATATCTTGTGGCATTTATTTGTAGCCTCACTGCATGGTTTAGGGTTGAATAACTCCAGTGATACTGCAGTTAACTCCAATAATAACTCCAAATAACTCCAATTCCAGTGATACTGGAATTCCCTGCCTTCCCGTGCTTTAAGGATGGCCGTGGAATGGTTTGAGGATGATGAATGTAGAATTTACCAAGAGAAAAACCCTTGGATGGAGGTCCTGATTTGGGCTACCATCATCTTCCAAGTGCAGTTTGATCTGTTTCTTGGTATGGGATTGAATTTTGTGTGATCCCACCATCCTTGAGTGGGATGGGCTATGGAGAACCCCATGGAGGTGATGCCCATAGTTCACCCACAGTGTTTGGAGTGATCAGTGAATTATCCTGCACTGCCCAGCCACAGCCAAGTTTGTCTTTTTAACCCCAGGCTTTTTTAATTTTATTTTTTGTGTGTGGGGGAGTTATTAAACCTTGTTTTCTCAGTGTTTGTTTGGGAAAGAAGGAAGTGTAAACACTTTAACCTCTCCCCCTTCTCCTAGATGTGACGATGACCCGATGCCAAACGATAAAGAGAGATTTGCCAGGTAAGAATTTCATGATTTAAAAGTTTCTTGTGCCAAAAAACCTTAATATGAGAGGGATCCTGCAGCTCCCTTCTCACAGTCATCTCTCTTTGAAGGTGTTCCACACATACTCCTTGATGTTTTTTGGACCAGTTCATGGAGTGTGACGATGACATTCCTCTTTTTCACCGTTCCTTTCAGCTCTGGCCTCGGACTCTCATTCTTTTCTCCTGCTCAAGAAACTTGCAGAGATTCAAGTTTCCTGCTTAGTACAAGTTTTCCTTGAACAGAGTTTCCTGGCACACATTGTGATTCGTGTGTTTTGTGGGGAGTTGCACGGAAGCTCTACAAATTGGGAGTTTTCTGGAGATTGTAGGGAATACTTTGATCAGTTTGTGGTGTCTGCAAGTATCTCTGAGCGTTGGGACTGAGCCCATGGTATTTTCACAGCTGTTTGAAGCTCCATTCCCTTCTCTGGACACGTTCCAGCCCATCAATGTCCCACCTCCCAGCAGGGGCCCAAAACTGCCCCCTGGATTTGGGGCAGTCCTGCTGTTACCTGCCAAAGGGCTACAGGGAATTCCAAGCTAGGATTCTCCAGTTTTTTAAGTGGTTTGAGTCCTTCTGAAGTCAGGCAAATACCAGAATACTTCTAATATTAGAAATAAGCAAATTAGAACTAGGTCACAGCCTCAGAAAATGTTTTTAAACACATCAGGCACCAATTTAGTGTAGAATGTTGCAAACTAATGACTGTTTTATTTTATGGCATTGCTCCTCTGCAAAACAGACCTGTCCCTAGGCTGGGTTTCCTAGTCCATCTTTCCATCTTTTTTTTTTTCATTTCTTTCAACTTTTTTTCCATTTTTAGCTTAGCTGGCTAATTTTATTTTTAGGTCTGATGATGAGCAGAGTTCAGCGGATAAGGAGAGACTTGCCAGGTAGGAGAATGGAGATTTCAAGCATGGACAAGCAGAGTTTTTCCTTTCCTTAATGTTTCTCTAGGCATCCCTTCTCTTTTTTTTTTTTTTTTTTTTCCTCCTCCTCCCCTCATCTGCTGCAGAGGATTTAACAAACTCCTGGAAATGGCTGTGGAATTGGGATTAGGAGGGGAAAGGCATTGAGGAAAGGCACACCTCATCCTTGGAAGAACCTTTTTAGGGAATACGTGGAAGGATTTATTTACCAAAGGCCACAGGGTTGGGCTCCTGCTTCACCTGTAGCTTTGCTAACCTGTGCTAAATACAATTCCTCTTGTCCTGGGTCGAGGTGCCAAATTGTCCATCTGGGAAGGTTTTGTGTCCTGGGAATGCTGTTGGGGTCTCAGAACAGGCAGGAAAAGGTGTGTTAGCTCAGGTGTTTTCCTTCCAGGAAAGGTGGTGTCACTGGAAACAGGATTGAATTTTTCCCTGAGTTTCTATTAGTGATTCATGAGAGACTGTGCCTGAAAGCACCAGAACAGTCACCTGGAGTGCTGCACCAAGAATCCAGGAATGGGCCCTGCAGACACCTGTGCCCACGTGCAGGTGATTTGTCACCTGTGCACACCTGCAGCAGCCTTAACACCTGTGCCAGTTTTGGGCAGTTTTGTCTTTAAACCAAAACCTGCCCCCCAAAGTGCCTTTGCTGACATGTTTGAGGGGCTCAGGAAGGCACAGAGGTGTCCCCCAGGATGGACAATCCCAGTTCTCCCATCCTTTCCTCGTGGCAGAGTGACAGTGAAATGGCAAGTGAAATGTAAGTGTCTGGTGATTCCCCAGTAGCTTTTGTAGTTGAAGGATCTTTGTTTTTCACGCCTGAGCCTTGTGAGTTTAGAGAAGCTGCCTGACTCAAAGGTGAGGTCACTGAATGTCTGCACACACCTCGTGGTGATAAATGCTCCATTTTTGTATTTATCCTGTTTATTCACCTGCCTATCCTTGCTCCTTCCAACACTTCCATCTCATTTCACTTCCCACCATGTGCTTCCTTGCACATGATCCATCCTTCTGTACAGGAAACCTGGCTTTTAAGCCCTGTTTTGGAAAACCCACCTTAGGACCCCAGTTAAATGATGTATCCTGGATAAAAGAACCAAGTTCTGGTCTGTGGGACTGATGGGAACTGTGCCCTGTGAGCCAAAGGGGTGCCAAGAGCCTCCGTAGTTGGCAGCAATTGCCACAGTGGCCCTTTCGAGGTCGGTGCCACCCCCCCAGGTGTTGCCTGGTCCTGGTCTGCCCAGCTGGGTTGGCTTTGATGATCTGTGCAGAAATCAGGTGTAACCTGCTTGGAAGCTTTCCCTGCTGTGATGGTGAAAGGGCTCTTGGTGTCACTGGGAAGTGGCTTCCCAAAGCACTGCAAGGTGAGACCCAGCTAATTCAGGTCACTCAGAATCCTGGGGTGCCTGGGGCTGGAAGGAGCCTTAGAGCTCACCCAGTTGCCCACCTCCCACTAGCCCAGGTTGCCCAGAAGAGCAGGTGCCCAAGTTTTAGCTGCAGACCCGGTGGGTCTGATGGTGCAGGTGATCTCATCCACCCTCGGATGGACGGTGTTGAGGTCACCTGCAGTGAGGTGACCCCGCTTTGGGAGCAACTCCTTTGGCTTCCTGCACTGTTGTGTGGTGGATGGGGGAGGTTAGCCCAGTCCTCGCTGTCCCCAGGTTCCAGGGAGCCGCTGTGACTTCGAGGAAGGTCCAGGTGTAGCCTCTCCTCCTTGCCCCTGTCTCCACATTCCCTGTGCACGCCCAGCATGTGAGGCTTGACTCCTAATCCTGACGGCCCCGATGCATCTCTGTGTGTCACACCCGTGCAAGCGCTGACGTGGGGACACGGCCGAGCCTCCCACTCTCGGTAACTTCACCTTCCTCCTTTTCTCCTCCTCGACCCCTGGCAGGGAGAACCACAGCGAGATCGAGCGCAGGAGGAGGAACAAGATGACCGCCTACATCACGGAGCTGTCAGACATGGTGCCCACGTGCAGTGCCCTGGCCCGCAAGCCGGACAAGCTGACCATCCTGCGCATGGCCGTGTCCCACATGAAGTCCCTGCGTGGTACTGGCAACACCTCCACGGATGGCACCTACAAACCCTCCTTTCTCACCGACCAGGTCTCTGCCCGTATAAAAAACCCCTCTTCCTCTTTTTCTTAAGCCCCCTTAAGGTCCTGGAAGGTCACAGTGAGGTCTCCCTGAAGCCTTCTGATCTCGGCCTGATGCTGCTTTGTGGGAATTACAGCAGAGGGGAAAATTAAACGATGGGTGGGGGGGAAAGTCCAAACCCAGGGTGTGTTTTGGCTGTGGAGTTGAGAGGTGTCTGTGTGTCTGCAGGAACTCAAACACCTGATCCTGGAGGCAGCCGATGGCTTCCTGTTCATCGTGTCCTGCGAGACGGGGCGCGTGGTCTACGTGTCGGACTCGGTGACGCCGGTGCTGAACCAGCCGCAGTCTGAGTGGTTCGGCAGCACCTTGTACGAGCAGGTGCACCCCGACGACGTGGGCAAGCTGCGGGAGCAGCTCTCCACCTCCGAGAACGCCCTCACAGGTACAGCAGCCCGGGCTGGGACGCCAGGGGCTGGCAGGTGGGAGAGCCTGCGGAGGACTTGGATTAAACCCTTCCCTTTGTAGAGGGAACCAAGCCCTGGTGCCTTTCTACCAAGGATGCTGCAGCCCCCCCCGAGAATGCATCTAAAGGTACCACCAGTGACACTCGTGTCCTGCCAGTTCCCAGTACGTTACCTGGTGCCACACCTGTCTTGGCGGAAGGACTCCCAGTGCAGCAGCATCTCCTTTTTCTTGCTGTTTTTTAGGTCGTATCCTCGATTTGAAGACGGGGACTGTGAAGAAGGAAGGGCAGCAGTCCATGAGGATGTGCATGGGCTCCCGGAGATCTTTCATCTGCCGAATGAGGTAGGAAGGAATTCCTGGGAAAATCTCTGAGCCTAAAGCCAAGTTTGCTCCCTAAAGCTGGCCTTTCCATGCTTTCATTTCAGCTTTTTTTGGGGCTCGTTTTGATATAGACATGATAGAAAATGGCTGAGCTTTCCTTACAGTCAAGTTCTTGAGATGTTTGTTTGCCCTGTTGTTGTAGAAGATCCAGATAAAGTAACAATTATTTTCAGCCCCGAGTGTGAGTGTTACCTCCCTCGAGTTCTGCAGAATGAGGGCTTTGTGTGATGGAAATACTTATTCAAGACATCCAGATTATTCCCATGTTAATGAGGAAAGATCAAATCCTTTCTAACCCTGGTGCAGGTGTGGCAACAGCTCTGTGGATCCAGTCGCTGTCAATCGTCTCAGCTTCATGAGGAATCGCTGCAGGTGAATGACACATAAATAGCATCTATACATACAACATATAAATAACACAGCTAAACACCTTGCCTCACCTTCCCCCACTGCAGCACAACCTCTTTCTCTCTCCCAAGGAATGGTTTAGGTGCAGCCAAGGATGGAGAACCCCATTACGTCGTCGTGCACTGCACGGGCTACATCAAAGCCTGGCCCCCAGCAGGTAACGACTCACCTTGTGTTCAGGTGGGCTGGGTTTAAGAGCACGTGGTCTAATGTTGCCACTCCAGGAGCTGAATGTGCCAGGAAGTGCTTTGCAAACGTGTCTATGACTTCTATTTTAAGATTGACTTAATTTTTGCAGGCGAAGCAGCAGAGTGTCTCTTTCTGTAGAGGATGAAAATAATTTTGAGCTGTCTGATGTGCAGCTTTTGCTGAAATTCAGAGATTTTCATTCCTTCTGGTGAAAAAAGGGAGGGGAGAGCACCTTAATTTACAAAATCCCTTCATGGGGAAGAGTATTGAGTTACGGACCAGGGCAGAGAGATGTCTTGAAGTCCATTCCTCTGAAATCTCTCCTGTACTAACCTTGCTGGAATTTTTGGCCCTTCCCTCCCAGGTGTTTCTCTGCCTGACGATGACCCCGACGCTGGCCAGGGCAGCAAGTTCTGCCTCGTGGCCATTGGCAGGCTCCAGGTGAGTGCCCTGTTCCCCTTTTCCAGCATTGCCGTGTCCCGGTAGTCCCCAGATTTAAACGGTTCTGTCTGAAAACATTCCCTGATGGCCACAAATCCCAGTGCAGGGCTGGCAGCTGAGGGCCAGCGAGGGTTGGTGACTCTCCCTGTGTTCCTGGCAGGTGACCAGCTCCCCCAACTGCACGGACATGAACAATGTCTGCCAGCCGACAGAATTCATCTCCCGACACAACACCGAAGGAATTTTCACCTTCATCGACCACCGGTGCGTGGCCACCGTGGGTTACCAGCCCCAGGTGAGGATCTTTAGGAGCTTTCCAAGAAAAAAAAGCGCTCTTTAAACTTACTTTTCCTTCTGCATCATGGCTCTGCTTGTCCAACAGGGCTGATAAACCATGCCCGGGGCTTAACCCAGACATGTGTTTCTTCTCCACTGGTTGCTTTTCCATGTGTTTTTCCAAGTCCTTTGATCATGGGAAGGCTGGGTGTCTCTGGATTATGTCAAATGTCAATTAAAGCCATTTTTGCCTCAAATTGAGTTAAAGATCAAACATTAATCAACAGCTGTTGTGCTTTTCTTTTAAAAAAACAGCACACCAGCTCTTGTGCTTGGGTTGTGTAACAGGGATTTGGGGGGAAGGAGCAGGAACTACCTGTCCAAAGACAGATTAATTATGGAATCTGCCTGCCAGATGAACTGACTCAATCTCTCACAATTCCTTGAAAAATAGGAACTTTTGGGGAAAGACATTGTGGATTTCTGCCATCCAGAAGACCAGCAGCTTTTACGGGACAGTTTTCAACAGGTAAAAGCATCACAGCTGCCCTTTGCATGCAGGGTGGAATTCAGATTGGAGCTCATTCCGAGAGTGGAATGTCTTGGTGCTTGCAAAGCAACAAAACTGACTGGAAAACCAAGAAGAAAAACAAAGCTTAGCTAATTCTCCTGTGCAAACAGTTGCAGATTTAGTCATATCATTAAATGCAAAATGAAACAGAAGCATCTGATGTCTTAACTCCTGAATCCAGTCTTAACTCCAGCTCTGGCTGCTGGTCCAGTTGGCTTTTAGGGCCAGGGATGTGGCTCCCAAGTTGCCTGCTTGACTTGGCTGAAACCCTGGTTCATCTCTAGGGCCCAGCCCAGTGCTGCAGAACCCGCAGTGGAGGTGGTTTTCTTGCCCTGTTGTCGTTACTGTTATTTCTGAGGGCCTTGGACTGGTGGCAGGGCAGGTAAGGCTGCCCCTGTGGTTTCATGACTCCAAAAACCAGCTGCTCATATCCATTGCTCCAAACCGTTGGAATGGGAAGCGACAGCATGTGTTTCATTTCTTGGAGGCTTTTCCATACATCTCACCAGTGCAAAGAGATAAGAGAAGTGAAGCCTAAAAGGGGATTTTAGATTCCCCTCCTGTATCCTTTAGGAATCAAGTTATCCCAAGGGAATAGTGCCATTTAGTTTGGGAAGACTGAGATGTGGTGGTCCAGGTTTGAGGCAAAGGGCCATCGCAGGGGTCTGGGCGGGGGGAACTCGTGCTCAGGCTCTTCCCCACCTTTGATCAGGTGCTACTGATGTAACTCCTTTTTTTTTTTTAGGTGGTGAAGTTAAAAGGCCAGGTCCTGTCAGTCATGTTCCGCTTCCGATCCAAAAACCGGGAATGGCTGTGGATGAGAACCAGCTCGTTCACCTTCCAGAACCCCTACTCGGATGAGATCGAGTACATCATCTGCACCAACACCAACGTCAAGTGAGTACCTGGAGAAGGGCTCTCGGTCCAGAATAACCCAGAACTGGGCACCTCAGCCTCTCCCATCAATTTCCACAACCCTGGGGAAGTTCCTAAGTCCCTCTAGCTCCCATTCTCTGCTGGGCTGTGCCAGGCACTGGAGGGCTACAAAGTGCAGGAGTTGTAATGCCTTTGGCTGCCCTGTTTTGTGGCTTAACAAGCTGCCAAAATTCAGCTCCTGCAGTGCCTGAAATTAGTGAAATCTGCCTTAGAATGCTCTTGGATTCCTGTGACACCCCAGGGGATCCCATCTTTGGGAATGGTCAGAGCTGCTCTCTCTTTCCTTGAGGGAGCTCCACACCCATTGCGAGGACCAAGAAGTTGTGCCCGTTTGTGATCTAGAGCTGCAGGCTTGGCAAGGGCAGCTCCAGCAGACAAACAGAAGGCTGCATTGCCTGGGAAAAGGAAATCTGGGATTTTTTTTGCCATGAGGCAAAGTAGCACTGCTTCCCTGCAGAGCTGAAATCTGCTGCAAGCCTGATTTCCTGCCCCGTGTCAGAGCTCTCTCTTTGAACTTCTTCGTTCCACACACAGCCATTCCCACATCCAGAACCCAAAAATCCCTGCAGAAGTTCAGAGCAGAGCAGCAGTGTCTGTGTGGTTGTGTTTGAGGTGTGCAGGGACTGAGTATGGAGCAGGGAGGCACAACCCCCACACCTGGAGCATCCTTTTCCATGGCACCACCTTTCAAGGAAACCAGGTGGAAACTCACTCAAAAACCCCTTTGCTCAAACGGGGTTTTTGTATCTTGTTCCAGACAGCCACGCCCTGCTACACACAGGACCCAGCTTTGCTACCAGCTGGGGCTTTAAAAATCCTCTTTTTTCTGTGTTTGCTTTGAAGGAACTCGAGCCAGGAGTCCCGGCCTGCCTTGGCAAACTCCATGCCAAGGCCTCAGCTGGGGCAGAGCATCAGCCTTCCCCTGGACATGGGCACGGCCCCACTGCCCTCAAGGTCAGGAGGAGCTCGGCTCCTTTTCCCATTTCTGCCTTCCCCTCACACACCCTTCATTCCCAAATTCCCCTCTCTGCAGCCAGGAGCTCCAGGCTGACAAATCCCTGGTGTAACCACCCAGAGCTGTTCCCTTGGGAATTATCTTTAGCAGCCTGTGTTCCCCTGTTACAGACACTTTCTATTTTAGGCAGCAGCAGCCACCCCAGGCAGAGCTGGAAGTGGGCCCAGGAAGGGAGAGCTTGGCTGGATATGAGCACTCACAGGTGAGTCCAGAGGGATTTGGGCACTCCCTGTTCATTGTCCTGCACTGTTTAAGTCACCCTTTTGCTGGGGGTTTAAAGGTGGTGGCACCAGGCTGAGGTGAGGTTTGAGGTGAAGGTGTTTTTACCTTGGGTGTGGCTCAATTCCAGTATTTATCATGTGGAATCATGGAATAATTTGGGTTGGAAGGAGCCTTAAAGCCCATCCACTCCCACCAGACCAGGTTGCTCCAAGCCCTTTCCAACCTGGCCTTGGACACTTCCAGGGATGCTACTGGGCATCCCTGCTATCCCAAAAAAACACATCAGAATCCTGGCAGCGGCCGGGCCCTCAGCTGCTTCCTGTGCTCACCTCCTCTGTGCCGAGGTGTGAGCAGCCCCAGGAGGTGGGAGCAGCTCCAGGGGGTGTGAGCAGCCCCAGGAGGTGTGAGCAGCCCCAGGAGGTGTGAGCAGCCCCAGGAGGTGTGAGCAGCCCCAGGAGGTTTGAGCAGCTCCGCCGTGTCCCCCCCAGGTGCCCGTCCAGCCCGTGAGCGCTGCCGGCCCCGAGCACAGCAAGCCCCTGGAGAAGGCTGAGAGCCTGTTCAGCCAGGAGCGGGACCCACGCTTCGGGGAGATCTTCCCTGGCATCAGCACAGGTGGGTCAGCAGCACGGGTCAGCTCCTCCTGCCTGCCCTGGTCACATCCTTCCTGCTTCTCCCTGCTCCCAGTCTGCAGTAGATGCTGTGACCCCAGACAGCCTCTGTGCGAGTTCAGTAGGAAATGGAGAAGAAATCAAGTGAAACAGATTTTAACAAAATCGTCTGGAGTCTGTGTCTGGAGAAGGAACAAAGGAGTCTTCCTTCACACAGACACATCTCTTCCAACTGCTTCTGCCCCTGTTCCTGAGATGTCCCAGCCCAAAAATGACTTGTGCTCTCTCCACAGATGAGAGCAAAGCCATCCCTGCCAGCACCATGCCAGCCAACCCACCCCTCTTCGCCCAGGGAAACACCTTCACTGCTGCACGGCCCGCTGAGAACTTCAGGTGAGGCTTTACCTGTCCAGCTCCTTGCCCATTCCCTCTCTTTCCTCTGCTGTGCCTTGGACATGCCCAGGATCTGAGTTCCCACAACCCAGCAGCTCCTCTCAGTTGTTTCCCAGTATAGAATCATGGAATCCTGTGGGTTGGGAAGGCCCTCTAGGATCATCAAGTCAGACTGTTAACCCATGTTTACCAGTAACCCCTGTCCCCAGGTGCCACCTCCACACGTTCTTGGGACACTCCAGGGATGACCACTCCACCCTTCCCAGATGGGCAGTTACCCCGATTGTTGGGCTCATTTCCCTCCACCAATGACTTGAGCAGAAGGGTTTGGTGCCTCTTCCTCCTCTGAGTGCTGTCCATGGCCTCAGACACCTCTTGTGTTCCAGGAGCAGCAGCATGGTCCCTCCAGTGAACATCATCCAGCAGCAGCCCTCGCCCGCCGGCCGGATCTTATCCCAGATTTCCCGCCACTCCACCCCAGCTCAGGTCAGCGGGACCACCTGGGCTCCAGGGACACGGCCGGTGTTCACACCCCAGGTAGCACAGCCCGAACCCTCAGGTGCAGGCCCCGGCTCCCCGCTGCCTTCCAGACCCTGCTCTCCGTGGGGAACCATCCTGCTTCCGCTCTCTGGCGCTGCGTGTCCGTGTGCTTCCTCCTTCGGGGCTAATCCGGCAACTCCTCCCTGAGCTGAGGGTCGGGGTGAAGCCGTGCCTCCTCTTCCTCTCCTGTGTTTTTCCTCTCTTAACAGCAAGTGGCATCCCAGACAGTGAAGACTCGACCACCTTCCTTCAGCATGGGGACATTCCAGGGCACGCCGTCCTCCTTCAGCTCCATGACAGCGCCGGGATCGACGGCTTCTCCCACCACGGCGCCGTACCCAGCCCTGGCCAGCCGCAGCACAGGCTTCAGTGAGTGGGGTTCGGGGGGCAAAACACCCCTGGGAGCATCCAGCTGTGGTGGGATGTGCTCTCCATCATTTTTTGTGGATTTTGGGAGTGCCTAAATGTGGGGAGTAGAGTTGAATCTGTGCTTTGACTGGATCACCTTCAATCATCCTGCAACCACAGATTGGACTCTGTGGTTCTTGTGGATCCCTTCCAGCTTGGGATAATTGGGGTCATCCCAGCAGATGAATTTTGAACCATTTTAAGGCTGACTGGGAGGAAACAAACCCCTCTGGGAGTCTCTTTGTTCTACCCCATGGCGAACACCTGAATTCCTGTGGCAGGAATTCCTGGAGGGCGACCCTGCTGTCACAGCAGCAGCACCACAGAAAACTCTGCCCTTCCCAGTCCCACGAGAGCATTGGAGAAGCCCCATTCCCAAAGGAGGGATGGTTCACTGCCTGTGTTCTCTGTCCAGCAGCCGCAGAGGCAGCGCAGACCCCGGCCCCGTTCCAGCCCCGCGCCGCCGACGCCGTGGGAATGTGGCCACAGTGGCAAGGACAGCACCACGGCCCAGGATCTGGGGAGCAGCACGTGCAGCAGCCCCAGCCCAGCCAGCCTGAGGTCTTCCCAGTAAGATGGGGCTTTTTAACCTCCCAGTCTGGTGGGATCCACTGGTCTTGAAGCACCCAGAGCTTGTCCCTCTGGTTCAAATCAGCTGGGGAGGTCCCAAACTCCTGGATAACCTGATGGAGCTGGAAGTGGAGAGGGCAGGACTGGCTTTGTGTCTTGGTCTGTTGCAGGATCAGTGGGAAATTCCAGTTGGATTAACCCTTCTAGTTCTAATTAATCTTTTAAAAAAGCTACGGTCCAATGAAATTAAATTAATTCCTGAGAATTCATAATCATCTCACCCCAGGTTTCAATGAAATTGAATTAATTTCTGAGAATTCATGATCATCTCACCCCAGGTTTCAATGAAATTGAATTAATTTCTGAGAATTCATAATCATCTCACCCCAGCTTTCCCAGCAGTTGGTGATTATAGCTTAAATTTGCTGCTCTCCTTACATTTGCCTCGGACACAGACCCTGTGTTCCTTGGGAAAGGGACCAGTTTGGTTGACAGTATCTATTCCAGCAAACCCGTGATTAAATTGCCCACATGATCACGGAGCCATGGAATTGTTGAGGTTGGAAAAGCCTCTGAGAATGGAGTCCAGCTGTTCCCCCTAATTTCCAATCTAAACCTCCCTGGCACACCTCGATATTCCAGTCGGGATCCTAACTCTCCCCTTGTATCCTCACAGGACATGCTGACCATGTTGGGGGACCAAGGGCCCAACTACAACAACGAAGAATTCCCAGAGTTGAATATATTCCCTTCTTTTTCCGAATAAAACAAGCCTTAGGGGAAGCAACATAAAGCTCTCTACAATATCCACATGCAAAGGAAAACAGCAGAGTCTTTTTCTCAAGGAACTGTCTAAACACTTCCCACCTTCTGGAAGCAGAGCTCCAAGGAGGGATGGCCGTGGAGGAGGAGGTGGTTTGGACACCTCCTCCATGTGGGATTGTTCTGGAAGCTTCAGGACTTGAGTGCCACGAGGCTGAAGGCCCCGTGTTCCCAGAGCCGCTCCCAAGTGGATTTTTTTGGGGGAGGGATTCCTGTCTGCATCACAGACAGCCCTTCCCAACTTTTAAGGTGGCTTTGACTGTTTTTATTTCATTCTCCGCCGTGACTTTTTCTTTAAAACACAAAACTATTGGAATTTTTAAACACTGGAAGGAACTCTTCCAAGTGTTATCCCTGTAAACACAATCCTGGAGGATGCTTGAGTAAGAATCCGTGTCCTAAGCCAGTGTTTTCCTCCTTTTTGGAGGAATTTTGGCTGTTCCTGGAGGGTTGTTACAGCGTCTCCAGTCCAGGGTGCTCCGTGTGGAGATTCCTGTGTTTGTTTGGAATCTTCTCTCTCCTGTGAACTGTGCAATGAAATCAGTGTGACCCGTGACCCCCCCGTTACCCCGGGATAATTAACAAGCCATAAAAATATTACCCCATGTAGCTTTCTTCTGGATGAATCAATTTTCCAGCTGATGGTTTCTGTGCTGCCACAAATTGATGTTTCAAGAGGTCTTTTGGGATAAAACCTGCTCCAGGCTGTCCATGGAATTTTATCACATGTAGATGAGTTCCTTGTCCTCGTTTTGGAGCTGGATGTAGGAGAATCCATGGATTTGATCAGGGAATTGCTGAGGAACTGTGTATTTTCACTACATTTGCTCACTCACCGTCTCCTTAAAGAAGAATTCCTGCCATGGGATGATCCTGTTGCCAAATGACAAAGAGGAGAGCTGGAAAAGTAGGGAACAGAATGAAATTTTTTATATATATATATATATATATCTATATATATAAATTTTTAATTTTTAAACATTGACTTGGAATCTTCTGGCTTTTTCCATGAAAAAAAAAAAACAACTTGTGGCCAACCCTGCTGTCCTCAGGGGCTGGAAGAACCATTTGATTCCCTCTTGCTTCAATTCCAACAGGAAAACGAATTGCAGAGTTGGACTTGGAAGGAAATTTGGCACAACGGCAGCTGGGGAAGAATCCCAAGTGTTCCTGGAAGCCTGGTTTTGTTTTGAATGGAATGTGGGTGTTCCCCCCTTTTCCCTGCATGCTGGGGGGGGGCTCTGGGACCCCCAGGCTGGTTGTGAGTGTTCTCTCTGCTGGTTGAGGGCAGGAATGAGGGGACACTCCTCCTTTCCAAGAGCTGATTCCAGGGCTGTCATTCCTGACTAAAATCCGCGTAGGTAGCTTTGAAATCTTTGTGTCACCAGCCTAGAGAGATTCCTCTTGTAAGTGGAGCAGGAAGCTTTATTTTCCCCTCTCCTTTTCCCTCTGGAAAATTAAGACTTGAAGGTTTTGTTTTAGTTGTTTGTTTTTTTGGGTCTTTTTAAAAATTGTATTCCAAAGTTCTCTGTGGGTAAGTGGGAGCAGCCCATTTGCAGACATCCTGTGATCCACCCCGCCCCATTATCCAGGGAGTGTTCCCAGCAGTAACCTCCTCCCCAGCATCCCATCACATCCTGGGCCCTTCAGTTCTGAAAGGAGGAGGAAAATTCCCATTTCCCTGAGCCCTTGCAGGTCCCGTGGCTGTACCCCCCCCCTCCAAATTTTCCAGATCCTGGGAGAAGGAAACCAGCTGGAGCAGCCAAATCTGTTGGGAAGGAGGATGAGGAGCAGCTGACAGGATTGCCAGGGGCTGCTGCCTGGGGGACAGGGACAGGGGACAGGCTGGGCCCTTCTCCCCCTCTTTGGGAGCTCCAGTGTTTGTCCTGGGGGGAATTTTATCCTACACTCCCTGGGGGGGCAGGAGCTGAGCCCCCCTCGGGTGTGTCCCAGCCCCAGGTACCTCGGCCCAGTGGAGTCTGGGCAGCAGAGATGTTCCAACAAGAGATTTTCCCTTTTCCCAGCCTTTGTCTCATTTCTGCCTCTTTCTGTCCTCGTCTGGGAGGAATGTCCCTAAATCCCCATCCCTGCCCCGTTCTGGCTCTCAAGCTCCCGTTCCCTCCCTGTTTTGTCCCCCAGATCCCCTTCCCCCCAGTTTGGCCCCCATTCCCCCCCCACATAAGCCTCCTCCTCCCTTTTGCCCCAAGCCCCCCGATTTGTCCCCATTTCCCCCCGATTTGTCCCCATTTCCCCCCCACTGTTCCCGGTCACTCACTGCCACGTCAGGGCCTCGTGCTCCAGGCGATGATTCTGCCCTGGAGCCCCGGGGTGACTCAGCCCCCCTGTCCCCACAGCGGTTCAGGTCACATGGAGGGTGGCCCCTCTCTTGGGGACCCCCGTGGGGTAGGGGTGACAAGGACGCACCCCCACCTTGGTGCTGCTCCGTCCCCCCCCTCTCCCCTCCCGGTCCCTGGCGTGGTCCGTCCTTGTTCCCGTGGCTGGAGGGTGACCGTGATGATGATGTCGCTGTCCCCAGTGTGACACGTCCGGGATGGCTCTGGAGCCGCGTGACCAGGTGACAGTCACTGCAGAAAGCACCGTCCGGCCCCACCTCCCCCGGCCAGGGACCCCCAAACTGTACGGGGGACAGAAGTGGGGTCCTGTTCTCCGTTCCTGCTGTCACAGGATGTCCCCGTGTCCGGCTGCTCCTGAAGGAAGTGGGTGTTCAGCTCCATCCGATTCGGCCACGGGGAGGACCTGGGGACAAGGTGGGTGTTCCCCAGGGCAGCAGAATGTCCCCAGGGTGGGATGCCAGGACAAGAGGGTGTCCCTGGGGCCAGGATCCTTGGGACAGGAGGGTGTCCCCAGGGCAGAATGCTGGGACAGGAGAACATCCCAGGGACAGGAGAACATCCCAGGGACAGGAAGGTGTCCCCAGGGCAGAATGCTGGGACAGGAGAACATCCTAGGGACAGGAGAACGTCCCAGGAACAGGAGGATGTCCCAGGGACAGGAGAACGTCCCAGGGACAGGAGAACATCCCAGGGACAGGAGAACATCCCATGGACATGAGGATGTCCCCAGGGCAGAATGCTGGGAGAGGAGAACATCCCAGGGACAGGAGAACATCCCATGGACATGAGGATGTCCCCAGGGCAGAATGCTGGGACAGGAGAACATCCCAGGGACAGGAGAACATCCCAGGGACATGAGGATGTCCCCAGGGCAGAATGCTGGGACAGGAGAACATCCTAGGGACAGGAGAACGTCCCAGGGACAGGAGAACATCCCATGGACATGAGGATGTCCCCAGGGCAGAATGCTGGGACAGGAGAACATCCCAGGGACAGGAGAACATCCCAGGGACATGAGGATGTCCCCAGGGCAGAATGCTGGGAGAGGAGAACATCCTAGGGACAGGAGAACATCCCAGGGACAGGAGAACATCCCAGGGACAGGAGAACGTCCCAGGGACAGGAGGATGTCCCCAGGGCAGAATGCTGGGACAGGAGAACATCCCAGGGACAGGAGAACGTCCCAGGGACAGGAGAACATCCCAGGGACAGGAGGATGTCCCAGGGACAGGAGAACGTCCCAGGGACAGGAGGATGTCCCCAGGGACAGGAGAACGTCCCAGGGACAGGAGAACCTCCCGGGACAGGAGAACGTCCCAGGGACAGGAGGATGTCCCCAGGGACAGGAGAACGTCCCAGGGACAGGAGAACATCCCAGGGACAGGCGAACGTCCCAGGGACAGGAGAACGTCCCAGGGACAGGAGAACCTCCCGGGACAGGAGAACGTCCCAGGGACAGGAGATCGTCCCTGGCAGGACCCGCCACCAGCCCCGCGCCGGGGCTGACTCAGCTCGTCCCGCAGCATCACGTGAAGCCGGGGGCAGCCCCCGCGTCCCCCCTCCTTCCCTCCTTCCCATCCAAACCCGATGCTTGCCAAAATTTTCCGGCTGCCTCCAAACTTCCTCAATCCAGCAGCATAAAAGCGCAGCGGCCGCGGCTCCCGCAGGCCCCGTCCCGGCGCTCCCACCGACGGCTCCGTGCTGGGTAAGCGGCGGGCAGGGGTCCCCCAGGGGGGGCGCTGGGTGGCTTTTTCCCCAGGGAAATGGATCCCAGTGGGGAATGAGAGGGAATCGGCTCCCATGTGGGACCCTCGGAGGCACAAAAAGGGAAACTGAGGCACTTAACGTCGAGCCGCGCTGGGGATCCCCGGCTTGGGGAAGTGCCCAGGTTCTGCTCTGCCGCGGGGGGCTGGGGGGCGCTGGGTGAAGCCAGGCAGGGGCAGGATGGCTGGGATTTTCCCCCTCCTGCACCCTCTGCATCCCAAATCTTCCCCCTGGCTTCGGGCTGCCGGAGCGGTAACGGGAACCAGCTGTCCCGGCTCATGTGATGCCGGCGCCCGGCCAGCCCTGCCCGCGGGGGTGTCCTGGCCCCAGATCGAGGGAGGAAGGGGTCCCAGTCCCCAGCCAGGGTTGGCAGGGGGTCCCAGCCCCAGATCAGGGTGCGCAAGGGGTCCTGGCCCCAAATCAGGGTGTGCAGGAGGTCCTCGTCCCACAGGAGGGTGGGCACAGGGTCCTGCCCCCACCCGGGCCCCCTGGCTCAGTCGGTGCCCTGTCCCCAGTGTTCAGCTGGTCCCCAGGATGTGGTGGCCCATGCTGCTGGCCCTGCTGGTCCCTGCGGCGCTGGCCCAGTTGCACCCGGAGCGGGAACTGGACGCGCAGTGGGAGCTGTGGAAAAAAACCCACCGCAAGCAGTACAATGGCCAGGTACGGGGGGGTCTGGTGCTTGGGACCCCCGGTGACATCCCCAGGGTGGGGTGCTGGGGCACAAGGATGTCCCGAGGGCGGGGGGCACAGGCAGGACCCCTGTCCCAGCACCATCTCGCCCCTGGTGCAGGCGGACGAGGTGACACGGAGGCTGATTTGGGAGAAGAACCTCAAATACATCAACACCCACAACCTGGAGCATTCCCTGGGCGTCCACACCTTCGAGCTGTCCATGAACCACCTGGGTGACATGGTGGGTGTCCCTGGCAGGGGAGAGAGCGGGGCTGAGCACCTGTGGGTGCTCCCACCCACCCGCTCACCCACTGGGGCTCCTTCCCCAGACCAGCGAGGAGGTGGTGAGGACAATGACCGGGCTGAAGGTGCCCCGTGGTCACCAACGCCACAACGAGACGCTCTTTGTCCCCGACTGGACCGAGAGAGCCCCGGCTGCCATGGACTGGCGCAAGAAAGGCTACGTGACCCCTGTCAAGAACCAGGTAAGACAGGTGTGTCTGGAGCAGGGTGTCACCCCGGTGTCACCCCGGTGTCACCCGTTGTGTCCCCACAGGGCCAGTGCGGTTCGTGCTGGGCTTTCAGCTCGGTGGGTGCCCTGGAGGGGCAGCTGAAGAGGAAAACAGGGAAACTGCTGTCCCTCAGCCCCCAAAACCTGGTGGACTGCGTGGCCAACAACGACGGCTGCGGGGGCGGGTACATGACCAACGCCTTCGAGTACGTCCGGCAGAACCGCGGCATCGACTCCGAGGACTCCTATCCCTACATCGGCCAGGTGTGAGGGGGGACAGCCCCAAATCCCCCTCCATCCCTCCCATCCCCATCTCACGCCGACCTTCCCGGCCCCACGCAGGACGAGAGCTGCATGTACAGCCCCACCGGGAAGGCGGCCAAGTGCCGCGGCTACCGCGAGATTCCCGAAGGCAATGAGAAGGCTTTGAAGAGGGCGGTGGCCCGGATTGGTCCCATCTCCGTGGGCATCGACGCCAGCCTGCCCTCCTTCCAGTTCTACAGCCGGGGTGAGGGGCTGGTGGGAGATCGGGGGTCGTGGGGCTGCTCGGGGACCTGAGGCACGCCCGGTGACACCGGCTGTGTCCCCAAGGCGTGTACTACGACGAGAGCTGCAACGCCGAGAACATCAACCACGCCGTGCTGGCCGTGGGCTACGGGGCACAGAAGGGCACCAAGCACTGGATCATCAAGAACAGGTACAGGGCTTGGGATGGCTTGGGAATTGCAGGTGGCTGGGGTTCTTCCAGAGGCTCAGGCTCTGCTTTTCCACCCTCCAGCTGGGGCGAGGAATGGGGCAACAAGGGCTACGTCCTCCTTGCCCGCAACATGAACAACGCCTGTGGTGTGGCCAACCTGGCCAGCTTCCCCAAGATGTGACGAGCCCGCCCAGCCCTTCCCTACCCACTGCCCTGCCCTCCAGCTTGGCCTCTTCCCTCCCAGTCTCAAAGATGACGGTGCTCCCAGGGGGAATTCTTTGTCTCCGTGAGAAATTTCCCCTGGGAAGGAGGGAGACCCCCCTCTTCACCTGCAGGAAATGGGGGATGAGTCCCCTCAACTTTGTTTTCCACACTTTGCCATGCTGGATTCTGCCTTCCCATGGACCGTGCTTGGCCTGATCTGTGACGGCCAATCCAGCCAGACATGCTTCAGGAAACAGGTTCCACACCAGCCTCTGCCTCAGGAGCACTGGGGTGGAGGTGGAATATTCCCAATGGAGAAAGAAGATCCCTCTCCCTCCAGCCTGTATCCCAGTGGAGGCTGCTGAGAATGATATGACTTTATTTTTCAACTAAAATTGGGAATAAGGCTTGGACTGGTTTGCTTTGTGCTGGGATGGGAAAAACTCTTCCTTTTCCCAAAGGGGCAAAGAGCCCCCTTGTGAGGCAGAATAGGGTGAGAAGAAGCTGCTGGGGAATTTTGTGACGGATGGATGGATGGAGTATCTGGGGAGGGGGTGATTCTAGCCAGGACACAGGGAAGGACAGAAGGGTGGATGGACCCACAGGATGCCCCCAGCCCCATCAGAGTCCCCCAGACACTCCCCAGCGACTGTCAGCCATGGCTGGGGGGGCACCATGGGGGATTTGGGGACCCTGAGGTCCCATGAGGGATTTGGGGACCTCCTGGGATTGTGGCCATGAGGGGGGACACGAGTGACAATGACACTGTGGGGCCACAAGAATCCAGGGAAGAGGTGCACAGAGACCCCCGGGGGGCACGAGGCCGTGTGTGCCCCGCGTGGGCGAGCGGGGTGAGCACAACACACCCCAAAACCAAACACAGGTATCACAGCAGGCCTGACACACCCCAACAGTGCAAACACCCCAGTATCCACCCACGCCCCGGCACACCCCGGAATGGGGCCCCGTGGGGGACACTGAGGCCCGGGGGAGAGTCCCCCCTGAAACATTGGAGACAGTGAGGCATAAGGAAGTCCCCCCAAGGGAAAAAAGGGGACACTCAGAGGTGACACCCCAGCATCTTTATTGTTCCCTCGTGCTGGGAGGGATTCACTCCTCGTGGCCGGGGGGCGGGGGCGCCAGGGCGGCCCCCAGGGTCACCTGGCTCAGGTAGGTGTCGTCGAAGCAGCGGCGCCGCTCGGGCTCCTCCCACGAGCAGCAGCCCTGGGGGTCCCGCCAGGCGTCCCGGGGGGTGGCACAGAGCGTGGCGATGCCCTGGGACAGCTGTGGGCAACGGGGACGGGGGTCAGGGCGGCTGTGGGGGTCCCCTAGCGCCCCTGACCCCCCGGGGTCACTCACCTGCTCCCGGGCACAGGTGCCGCGTTCCTCGGGGGGCAGTGGGCAGCACGCGGCCGTCATGGCCCCCAGCAGCTCCGGCACCGGCCGCCTGCGGACACGGACACGGACACGGGGGTCACCTCCACGGGAGTTTAAGGCAGGGGGAGCGGACTGCTGCGTCCCCACCCCGAAAGGGGTTCCCGAGCAACGGAGAGTCCCAGATGGCTGGGGTGGGGATGAGGGGTCCCGCAAAGCTGGGTCCCTCCAACAGGAGGGACTGTGGGGTCCCCCGGGGCTGTTTTGGGGTCACCCACCTCTGCGTGAAGAGCCGTGTGGGGCCGCAGAGGGAGCGCAGCAGGGCGGGGCCGGGCCGGGCCAGGCTCACGTTGTGCAGCTCCCGGTCGTATTCGGGGTGGGGGGCGGCGGCGGCGAAGCAGCGGCCCCGGGCCCGGGAACCTCCCCGCTGGCAGCACCGGTGCTGCCCCGTCTTCACCGATGACTCTTCCCGGCAGAACCGATTCAGCCCCTTCAGCCACTGCGGAGGAGGAACTGGGGGTCGGGGGGCGCCCGGACATTGGGACCCCCGGACATTGGGACCCCCCAACCTCTGAACACCTTGGTCATCCCCGGGACATTTCCGTCCCCTCCCCGGATGCCGGGGCCCCTCCCTGACACGTTTGTCACCTTCCCGGATACCTGGGAGCCTTCCCGGCCTCTGAGTGTCTGGGTCACGCTCCGGGCACATGGGTCATTCCCGGGACACCTGGGGCCCCTCCCCGGATACCGGAGTGCCAACCCAAACACCTCGCTCCCTTTCCCGAACACCTGAGTCCTTTTCCCGGATACCTGCGCCTCCCCGCTCCTTTGACACCTGAGACCCTCCCAGACTCCTGGGGCCCCCCAAGCCCTCCAGCACAGCGACCCTCCCTCCCAGCTTGTCCCCCCCGCCCCGTGTCCCCACTCACGGCGCTGTGGGCGCAGCTCAGGCTCTCGTTGCGGCAGCAGCGGCCGTACTCGCGCTCCAACCGGACGCGCATCCTGACGCGGGGCCCGGAGCGGGCACCGGGGCCGGGGGGCCCGGGGCGCAGCGTCCGCAGCCCGCAGATGTTGCCCAGGTTGCTGGCCGTGGGCTCGCCGGGAGGAAAGGGGGGCTCGGTGACCAAGTCCCAGGCGACGCTGGGGTCCCAGGTGGGGACGGGCTCCCAGGTGGGGGCCGGGGTCTCCTGGGCGAAGCAGCGGCGCCGCGCGGCCCCGTGCCGGCGGCAGCAGTGGAACTGCCGCGTCTTCACCCCGAACTCATCCGTGCAGAACTCGTCCAGCACGTCCGTCCACTGCGGGGAAGAGGGAGCAGAGCCCGCTCGGTGTCACCCCGTGTCCCTCCCTCCACAGTGTCCCCGTCCCCCCTCCCGGCATTGTCTCCCCCGAGGCCTTGTCCCCACGTTGCACCTGCCCCAGTGTTTTCGTGTCTTCCCCTCCCGCAATGTCCCCGTGTCCCTCACAGTGTCCCACTCTCCCCGCGGTGTCCCCCCTCTCCGCGGTGCCACCCTCTCCGCGATGTCCCCATCCTCGCGGTGTCCCCATCCCCGCGGTGTCCCCCATCTCCGCAGTGTCCCCCATCTCCGCAGTGTCCCCCATCCCCGCGGTGTCCCCATCCCCGCGGTGTCCCCTCTCCCCGCGGTGTCCCCCATCTCCGCGGTGTCCCCATCCCCGCGGTGTCCCCATCCCCGCGGTGTCCCCCTCCCCGCGGTGTCCCCCCTCTTCCCGCGGTGTCCCCCATCTCCGCGGTGTCCCCATCCCCGCGATGTCCCCATCCCCGCGGTGTCCCCTCTCCCCGCGGTGTCCCCCTCCCCGCGGTGTCCCCTATCTCCGCAGTGTCCCCATCCCCGCGGTGTCCCCATCCCTGCGGTGTCCCCATCCCTGCGGTGTCCCCTCTCTCCGCGGTGTCCCCATCCCCGCGGTGTCCCCCATCCCCGCGGTGTCCCCCCTCTCCCCGCGGTGTCCCCAGCTCACGGCGCGGCGGGCGCAGGGCAGCGGGCTGTGGTGCCGGCAGCAGTCGTTCAGCCGGGGCCGCAGCGCGGCCAGCGCGGCCGCCTGCCGGCGCAGGTGGGCGAAGGCGGTCGAGGGGAGCAGCAGCGGCGGCGGCGGCGTGGGGGGGTCGCGGCAGTGCCGGCTGACGGCGGCGGCCATGGGCCAGGCAGGGGGGAAGCCGTCCAGGGCGCTGCCCCAGACCGGGGGGCTGCGCGGGGGGGACATGGACCCCCCCACCAGGATGTCGGGGGGCACCTCGAGGTCCTGCTCCTGCTGCAGCACTGGAGAAGGGAGCGGGTGGGCACAGGGCGGGGGGTGTCCTCCCTGCACTTGTCCCTGTGTGCATCGTGGTCCCACTCCTGTGCCCAACCCTCACTGTCCCCCTGTCCCCTCCATCCTGTCCCACCCGTGTCCCCTCCATCCAAGTCCCCCTTCTCCTGCATCACCACGTCCCCACGTCCCTCCACCCCCAGCCCTGACCCCCCCCCCGTGTCCCCTCCATCCATATCCCCACCCCTGAGCATCCCCCTGTCCCCAGCCCTGGCTGTCCCCCTTGGTCCCCCCAGCCCTGGGTGTCGCCGTCTCTCCCCTCACCTTGCCTGATGTTGGGGGGCCGCAGGTCCAGGCTCTCCTGTACCACCTGCTGCAGCTGCCCCGAGGCCACCGCTGTCACCCACGGGGGACGCAGGGGGTCAGCAGGGTCACCCCCTGCATCCCCCCACCCACGGAACAGCAAGCAGAGACCCCTCCAGAGCAGGGGAGCCCCACAGTGGAGAGGGGGCTCAGGTATTTGGGAAGGGCACCCAGAGGTGCAGGAGGAGCCCCAGGTGCTGGTGAAGGGGACACAGGAGGGACGCAGGTGTTTGGGACAGGGACCTCCAGGCATTTGGGAGGGATCCAGGTGTGTGGGCAGCGGCCCCGACATCCGGGGTGGGGAGCCCTGACGTGCCCAGGTGTCCGTGGAGGTGTCCCAAACACCTGGGCACGAGCCCAGGTGGGACCCAGGAGTTCGGGAAGGGGATCCAGGTGTCCGGGGAAGGGACCCAGGAGTTCGGGAAGGGGATCCAGGTGTCCGGGGAAGGGACCCAGGAGTTCGGGAAGGGGCCCCAAATCTCTGGGAGGGATCTCAGGTGTTTAGGAAGAAACTCCTGTCCCAGAGTTTGGGAAGGGGATCCAGGTGTCCGGGAAAGGGACCCAGAGTTTGGGAAGGGGATCCAGGTGTCCGGGGAAGGGACCCAGGAGTTCGGGAAGGGGATCCAGGTGTCCGGGGAAGGGACCCAGGAGTTCGGGAGGGGACCTCAGGTGTTCGGGGGGGCCCAGGCGTGCAGGGGGGCCCTGGGTGGGGGCCGCGGGGACTCACCGGCGGCGCTGAGGAGGAGGAAGAGGCCGAAGGCCGCCATGGCGTCGGGCGCTGTAGGGTCAGCGCCGGCTCCGCCGCCTTATGAAGGGCCGGGTCGGGCGTGGGGCCACATCCCGCGGGGCTGAGTCACGGCCTGACGTCGCGGCAGAGCCGGGAGGGGGACCCCGGGGGCACCGGGGGCTGTGCAGGATCCCGCACCCCCCAAACAGGACCGGGGGCGCAACCCCGACCCCAGCCGGGCTGGGGACACTGCGACGGCCCCGTCCCCACCCTGGTGGTCCTGTCCCCACCCTGGTGGTCCTGTCCCCATCTTGGTAGCCCCGGATCGCCCTCTGGTGGCCCCAGCCCCCTCCCCCCCGCCCCCGACCCCTGCGTCACAGCAGGGGGAAGCGGTCAGAACCACATTTTTGTGGGTTTTGCCCCGTTTTGGGGCCCCCGCCCACTGAGTCACCCCCGGCGCTGGGGGGGCTGAAGGGCCGCCTACAGAGGGACCCCCGGAGGAGGGGGGGTCACTCAGCCCATGTCCCCGAGGGTCACGGCCTTGGTCACCGATGGACAGGGGGATCCCGGGCCGGGGGGCTCCTGTCAACCCCCCGGGATAATCAAATCCCGTCCGGGCAGGTGTTTGCTGGGGGGGGGGGGAAAAACCCCGTGTCCCCCCCCCTCGATTGCCCAACGGCGTCTGCGGCTCCGTGACTCGGGGTTTGCGCAACCCCCCCACTTTCCCCGCCGCGTGGGCGGGGGGAAATCCCGGCTGGAAGAACCCAGAAGTGCCGGAGGGAATTCGGGAGAGGGAAGGTGGGAACGGAAACCTGGGAACGAGAGCCCGGGAATCGCCAGCCCCGGCCATCCAAGCGCGGTGGTGCGGCTCTCCAGCTGTTTTTTTTGGGGGGGGCGGGGGGTCCCCAGGGTCCTGCCCCCCTCCCCGAGCACCCCAGCACCCAGAGGTGCCCTGAGCTGCCCCAGTCTCAGCTCTCACAACAGCCAGCGTGTTCCCCAGAGGTTTATTGAGCTGGGGGCTCCCGCGGGGGGAGGTCGGGGTCCCCCGGGAAGAGTGGAGTTTTTTGGGGGGGGGGGGTCAGAAGCGCTGCTCGGCGTCGGGGACGCGGCCGTCCCTGAGCTCCTGCAGCCGCTGCAGCACCCGGGGCAGCCCCAGCTCCCCGAGCTGCCGGTTCTCCCGGGTCCGGACGCTGACGGTGCCGTGCTCCCGCTCCCGCCGCCCCACCACTGCGGGGGCACGGCCGTCGGGGAGGGGGGCACGGGGTCCCCGCGCCCCCCAGCCCGCACAGGCACCCCCCAAGCACAGCACCCCCCGCCCTGCGGGGTCCAGAGGGGGTCCCAGGGCAGGGACTCGGGGTGGGGGGGTCCCAGAACAGCCCTGGGGGATTCAAAGGAGATCCCAAAAGGGAGTGGGGGGTCTCAGAGGGGCCCTGGGTGGGACGGGTCCCTAAAACACTCCTGGGGGGTTCCCGAGTGGCTCTCGGGGGGGGTGCTGGTGAATTCCCAAAGGGGACTGAGCTCCTGGGGGGGTCTCAGGAGGGGCTTCAGCAGATTCCTGAGGGGGGTCTCATGGGGGGGCTCCCAGGGGATGATCTCAGTTTTCCTCCCCAGCAGCACCCAGGATGTGGATGGGGGTGTGCAGCCAGTCCTGGGGGGGCTCCAGGAGGGTCCTGGGGGGGCCCTGGGGGTCTGCAGGCCACGCCCCACCCTTACCCAACTGGAAGTTGTAGTGGGTGAGTTGGGCCCGGCGGATCTTCCGTGCCAGGGTGGTCCCAGGGTCCCCATCCAGGTCGGCCAGGAGGCCCCCCCTCCTCAGCACCGCCTGCACCTGCACCCCCAGAGTCAGTGGGGGGCACCGGGGGGCACAGGGGTGGGGGGGGACATGGCAGGATGGTATTTGAGGAGGGGGGGTCACACGGGATGGGAGTACATGATGGGGGTCCTGGGGGAGCACAGGGGGGGTCACATACTCACCTCCCGGGCATAGTCCTCGACCTCGGGGGTCTGTGGGATGACCATGGCCTGCAGTGGGGACAGCCAGAGCGGCCTGGGGGGCACCAGGGGTCACTGGGGGACACTGGGGAGCACGGCGGGGGGGACACACAAGCAGGGGGTGCCCCAAGGGTTGCCCCAGGATGGAGGGGCCCCAAGGATGGAGGTATCTCGGGGATCCAGAGAGTGTCTTGGGGATTGAGTGTACCCAAAACTGGGGAGTGTCTGTCCCAAGATGGGGCACCCCGGGACAGGGGTGACAGTGGGGATGAGGGGGCCCAGACAACTGGGGGTATTCCTGGGAACCGGGGGTGTCCCTGGGGATTGCGTCCCAGGGACTGGGGGTTGTCTGAAGGGCTGGGGGTGAGGCGTGGGGTGTTTTTGGGGACCCCCCTCACCATCGCCCGCCGTAGCTCTCGGCCAGCACGGCCACCATGCGCTCCACGGAGCCCAGCACGGCCCGATGGATCAGCACCGGCCGCGCCGGGCTCCCGCTGGGGCTGGGGGGAAAAACGGGGTCAGGGGGACTTCTTGCCCCAGCCCTGATATCCCCCAAATCCCCAGTTCCGCCTCCCCCATCCCAATCCTCACGCTCCTCAGCCCCATGTCCGCCCCCCTAAATCCCAACCTCCTCCCAGCCCCATTTCTGTCCCTCCACCCCAATCCTGATCCCCCTCCCAGCCCCCAATTCTACCCTCCCAATTCCGGCATTCCTCAATCCCAATCCTCCTCCCCCAACCCTGATCCCCCCCACAACAATCCTGAACTCCAGCCCAATCCTGGCTCCCACAAATCCCCAGTCCTGCCCCCCTCCCAATACCTGGCGTATTCCAGCTCGAATCTCTCGGGCATCTGGAAATCCAGCTGGATGGTGCCACACTGGTGGTGCCTCCCCAGAGCATCCCGGATCCGGATATCAATCTTTTGGGAACCCAGGGGAGGGGAGGTTCCAGCAGGGTCCCGGTTTGTCCCCTTCAGGGATCCCCCCCTGCCTAAAACGCCTCACCTTGGGCCCATAAAAGGCGCCGTCCCCCGGACTCAGCTCCCAGGGCTGCCCGAAATTTTGCAGGCTCTGCTCCAGCTGCTGCAGGGGTGGGTTGGGAGGGTCAGGGGGGCAGGGGGCACAGCGCAGGGGGCACACGACACGGGGGGCATCATCCCACCTGCTCTGCACGATCCCAAGCTGCAGGGTCCCCCAGGAATCCGTCGGGACGGGTGGCCAGGGCCAGGCGGAAGGAGAAGCCCAGGACGGCGTAAACGGTCCGGATGAAATCCAGGGAGGAATCAATCTCGCTCTCCAGCTGGGAAAGGGGTGTCAGGGGGGCAGGTGACACATTCTGAGGGCACAGGGAGGGGGTCAGGGGGACAGACACCTGCTCCAGCGTGCAGAAAATGTGGGCATCGTCCTGCTGGAAGCGCCGGACCCGCGTCAGCCCCGTCAGGGTGCCGGGGGGCTCGTTGCGGTGCAGGACCCCGAAATCCGCCAGGCGCAGGGGCAGCTCCCGCCAGGAGCGCGGCCGGTGGGCGAACATCAGGCTGGGGACGGACGGACAGACGGACAGGCAGTGCCCCCAGGTGTCTCCCCCCAGGCACCCCAGGGCCACCTGACTCACCAGTGGGCTGGGCAGTTCATGGGTTTGAGGGAGAGGGTCTCGGGGGTGGCAGGGACGGAGAAGATGTGGGGGCTGTAGTGCTGCCAGTGCCCCGAGAGCTCCCAGAGCCGGGGGCTGAACAGGTTGGGGGTCACCACCTCGCTGAAGCCCCTCGCCCGGTACTCGCTCTGCGGGGACAGGGACAGGACGTCAGCTCAGCCCCACAGCATCGCCCGTGGGGGGCTGCAGGGACGGGGAGGGTGAGAGCTGCGGCCATCGGGGCACGACAGGAACTGGGGGAGCAGCTGTGTGTGAGAGAGGGGGTGCAGGGTGGGCAGAGGGGTCTGGGTGTGAGGGGAGGGGTGCAGTGGGGTCTGTGGGGGGCACAGCGGTGCCCAGCCGTGGTGGGCACGGGGTGCGGCGGGGTGTGGGTGATGCGACAGGGACACGATGGGGGTCGTACCCGGATGAACTCCACGAGGGTGTTGTAGACGTGGGCGCCGCGGGGCAGGAAGAAGCAGCTGCCAGGGCTGAACTTGTGGAAGAAGAAGAGCTCCTGATCCTGCAGCAGGGAGGGCGTTACTGGGGGGGATCCCCGTGGCCGTGAGGGCCCCCCCAGCCCCTTGGCAGGGCTCACCTTCCCGATGCGGCGGTGGTCCCGCTGAGCCGCCTCGTCCTGTGCCCGCTGCCACTGCTCCAGGTCCTGGGCGCTGGGGAAGGCCACGGCGGCCACACGCTGGAGTGACTGGCCCCCAGCTCCCCCCCACAGCACGGCCGAGCTCTGCGGGCACAGGGGGACATCAGGGGGCCGGGCACCGGGACCCCCACCCAACACCCGCTGTACAGGGGGATGCCAGCGGGGCTGGGCACCGGGACCCCCACCCAACACCCGCTGTACAGGGGGATGCCAGCGGGGCCGGGCACCGGGACCCCCACCCAACACCCGCTGCACAGGGGGATGCCAGCGGGGCCGGGCACCGGGACCCCCACCCAACACCCGCTGTACAGGGGGATGCCAGCGGGGCCGGGCACCGGGACCCCCACCCAACACCCGCTGTACAGGGGGACATCAGGGGGCCGGGCACCGGGACCCCCACCCAACACCCGCTGTACAGGGGGATGCCAGCGGGGCCGGGCACAGGGACCCCCACCCAACACCCGCTGTACAGGGGGATGCCGGTGGGGCCGGGCACAGGGACCCCCACCCAACACCCGCTGTACAGGGGGATGCCAGCGGGGCCGGGCACAGGGACCCCCACCCCAACACCCGCTGTACAGGGGGACATCAGGGGGCCGGGCACCGGGACCCCCACCCAACACCTGCTGTACAGGGGGATGCCAGCGGGGCCGGGCACAGGGACCCCCACCCAACACCTGCTGTACAGGGGGATGCCAGCGGGACAGGGCACCGGGACCCCCACCCAACACCCGCTGTACAGGGGGATGCCAGCGGGACAGGGCACCGGGACCCCCACCCAACACCCGCTGTACAGGGGGACATCAGGGGGCCGGGCACCGGGACCCCCACCCAACACCCGCTGTACAGGGGGATGCCGGCGGGGCTGGGCACAGGGACCCCCACCCAACACCCACCGTGAGCACCCGCAGGGCTCCGATCAGCCCCGTGTGCCGGAGGAGGGGCCCGTGGCACAGCTGGAGCAGGGGGCCGCACCTGAGGGATGGAGAGAGGAACGTGGGGACAGCTGTGGTGACCTACCAGTGGCCACCCCCAGCGTCCCCTGGGCTCACCTATAGACTGTGGCCGTAGGGGATGTCACCTCCTCGAGCTGCTGCAGCTGGAAGGCGTTGTGCTGAGGAGGGACAACAGTGAGGAGGCTGATGGTGGGCTTGGTGACGTTAGAGGGGTGACACCGAGGGGGGAGGTGACACCGTGCTGGGGCAAAGGACCGAGGCGGTGACAGGTAACGCCAAGGTGGGGTGACGCTGGGCCCCGATGAGCGTCAGCCCAGCTAATGATCCCAACCTGGAGGGTCCCAGCGTCCCCAGGCTGGCATCCCGAGATGGGATGGGGACACTCTGGGGAGGGGGACACACCTGGAGCAGCTCAGCCAGCTGCTGGCGGGTGGCCTCGAGGCGCTCGAAGCGGTGCCGGGCACGGGCGAACGTGGCACAGGCCTCCTCCAGCGCCGGCAGCTCCGCGCTCTGCACTGTCCTGGGGGCACGGGGACGTGCTGGGGACACGCCGGGGACACGCCGCGACCCCGCGCGTGCCCAGCCCTACCTGCTGCCCATGTGCACGTCGCAGAAGAAGCCGTCCTCGGTGGCGCGGGTGCTGCAAAGCGTCGCCCCGAAAAACTGCTCTGCCACCGCCCCCAGGACGCAGGCGCTGGAGCGCCAGAAAGCCTGGGGGGACATTGGGGACACGGGGGACACGGGGGACACGGGGGACAGGGGCTGTGAGGGCAGCGGGGCGCGGGGCCGGCACCCCAGGCCCCCGGGCTCACCTCCCGCCCCTCGGGCGTGGAGAAGTCGAGCAGCTCCAAGTCGCTGTCACATTCCAGCGGCCGGTCCAGGTCCTGGAGGGTCCCGTTCACCCGGGCCACCAGCGCCACCTCGGCCAGGCCAGCCCTAGAGGGACACCAGGGACCCCGTGGGGACACTGCGGGGACCCCACAAACCCCGTGGGGACCACGGGGACACAGTAGGAGCCCCAGTGAACCTCGCGGGGACTCCGCGGGCACCACGGGGGCACCACGGGGACACCGCAGACTTGGCGGGGACACCCCGAGGGGCCTGGCAGCTTGGACAGGACACTGCGGGGACCCTGGCGACAGCCTGGCAACGCCCTCGGGCCGTACCCGAGCTCCGTGGCCACCTGGAACGGGGTGGTTTGCAGGGCCCGGCCGGGCAGGCGGCGCCCGCCGGGCAGCGCGATGCGGATCGGGGTCCCCGGCGGGAGGCGGCCGCCCCCGGCCCCATCCCCGTCCCCATCCCACCGCTCCGCCGCCGCCGCCCGCAGCCGCTGGAAGAGCCGGAGGCGCTCGGGATCCGGCCCGGACACCTGGGGACGGGGATCACCGCGGGGTCACCAGGTCGCCCTGTGGCCAGCGGGGCTTAGAGCCCGGTGGGGGGGGGGGAGCGGGCAGGGGTGGTGCGGGGGTGCCGTGGGGCAGGGGGATTGGGGGCGGGGGTCCCGAGCGCACCCGGTGTCGCCGCGGGGCTCCCGCCAGCAGCAGCCGCGAACCGGCGCGCACGGACATGGCCGCGGCTCTCCGCCCGTTCCGCCGGAACCGGGGACGAGGCGGGGGCGGGACTGCGGAACGCCGTCCCCCGGCTCTCCCCCCGCGGAAGCCGCGTTGGACTCGCCCGCCCGTGCGGGAGCGCCGCAGACAGGACGGAACCAAGGGAGGGGCGGGGGGGGAAGGAGCGCTCGGCCCGGGGCGGCGGAGCGCACGCGAGAAAGAACGGACCCGCCAGCGGCTGGTTTGGTACTTTTTATGCAGATCCTGAAGCCCACACCGGTATCAAACAGGTACGATGGAGGCAACTAAAAACCAACAAAAGAATAATTAAAATAAATCAAGTAAAATCCCAACTTCATATAAAAGCCGCGGGGGCGGCCGTGGGTGCGTGGGGGGGGACCGCTCTGAGCCCCCCGGCTGCGTGTGGTGAACGATCCCAGAGGGAATTAAAAAGTGATTGCTATATACACACACGTAGAAAGTCTGAACAGCGATCCCGGGGCGGGGGAAGAAAAAAAAAACAAACAAACAAAAAAAATCAAAAGATCCCCAAATGAACCCAAACCCAACCACAGTCTGCCCAAGCACGGGGGACAGGCTTGGGCCTTCGTGCTGCCGGAGTCCCACGTCCCATGGAGCTCCACGGTGGGTTTGGGTGGGTTCCTCGACCCTGTTTTTGCCTTGTCTTGGTGCTTTTGGCAGACAGGAGGAACAGGGGAGTCTCCCCTCCCTGCAGCAGCAATTTGGGGATCGGCTGGAAACCAACACCCCAACACCACTCAGCGCTCCTCTCGAAGCTTTCAGACTTTTTCCTTTCTTTTAATTTTTTTTTTCTGTCGTAAGTTTTTCAACTACTACTGAAGGTTTTATTTAACAGCAACGTGGCTTCTTCTCGTTAAAACATTGTTTTGTGTCTGTTTTCTTGTCTCACCCAATGCTGGGGGGGGCTGGGGGTAGAACCAACCGAAAGTACAGAACATTTAATTTAGGAGAAGGTTACAGGGGTCGTCGAGGGAAGGAAAAAAAGAAAAAAAAAAAGAAAAAAGAAAAAAAAAAAAAGACAAAAGAAAACAAATGAAAGGGCAGCCCCGGGAGCTCGGCAGCTGTGTCAGTACCGGGGAGGAAAGAAGGGGCGCTTAGGGGTGAAGAAGGGGGCCCCCCCTCTTCCGAAGGGTGGCCGCGGCCGCTTCAGGCTCTGGAAGGGGTCTCTGCCGCCGAAGGGCTCCCGCGGGCGGAACTCGGCGCGGGGCGTGCGGAGCAGGACGGAGCCGCGGCCCCCGGGGTCCCGGTGGGCGGGGGGGCCCAGCCCGCGCGCGGCCCCCAGCTGCTCCCGGGGCAGGGGGCCGGGCCCCGCGGGGTCTCGCGAGCGGGGCAGGGGGTCCCGCGGCTGCGCTCCCCCGAAGTGCTCCTTCAGCGTCCCTTGCATCGTACCGTGCTCCTTGGGGAAGGCGCCGGCGCCGTGCTCCATTGGGGGTGGCGCGGGGAAGGGGACCCCGCCGTGTTCCCCGGCCGGCGGCGGCTGCGCGGGGAAGGGGACCCCGGCGTGCTCCCCGGGCACCGGGGGCGGCGGGGGCGTGGGGAACGGGACCCCCGCGTGCTCCACCGAGGGGGGCGGGGGGACGCCGTGGGGCAGCGGGAGCGGCGCGGGCGTTTCCTTGGAGAAGGGGTTGGCGTGATCCACCGACGGCATGCGGGGAGGGACCGAGTGATCCCTCGGGAAGAGGCCGCCGTGGTCCTTGGTGGGAGCGGGCGGGGGCACGGCGGGCGGCCCCACCGGGTCCCGTGGGAAGGGGTTCCCGTGCTCCAGGGGAGGCGGCGCGAGGGGCGGCGGCGGCAGGTGGTGCTCGAAGGCGGAGCTGAAGTTGTTCGTTCGGAAGTTGTTGACGCTCTCCGGGAAGGGCGGCACGTGCTCCTTGTAGGGCGCCGGGAAGCCGCCCATGCCGGGCAGCTCCGAGGAGCCCGAGGGCCCGTTGTCGAAGGCGCTCCCGCCGCTGCTCAGCTCGAACCAGCCCGCCCGGCTCCCCTCGCGCCCGTGGCCCCGGCTGCCCTTGCCCAGCACGCGGATGGACTCCACGGTCTGGATCGGCTCCCCCGACATGCCCCGGCTCGAGGCGTTGTGGTAGCCCAGCGTCTCGATGGGGGCCCCCTTCTCCTCGGTGCTGTCGGGCAGGTCCAGGCAGGAGGAGGAGACGCGGGTCTCGATGCGGTAGTGCTCCTCCGGCGGCTGCGGCTCGCCCTTCACAGCCCCGGACAAGCTCCCCACCTCGCCGGAGCTGCTTTTGGGAATCTGCCCAAAATGCTTCTCCTCGGAGGGCTTCCGGGAGGCGTTTTTGAGCATGTTCTTGAACTCAATGGTGGAGGTGGCGGAGATGGAGGAACCCAAGGGTTTGTCCCCGCCCGCCGCGGGTGGTCGGCTGGCGGGGCTGGGGAGGGCGTTTTGGGGAGAGAAGAGCGAGCGGTGGGGAAGCGCGTGGGGCGAGTCCGAGTATTGCTTCTGCGGGAGGCCGGGCTTGGGCAGGGCGCTGTGGTTGGAGTCCGGCGTGAAGAACACATCGTTCTTGCTGGGCGACGGGGACCCGTCCGAGGCCGAGTCCTTTCCCCTGCGGCCGTAGCTCCCAAACATCCCTGGGGATGAGGCCAGCGGGTCGCAGCTCTCGCTCTGATCCAGGATAGACCTCATGGCCGGGGGGAAGGACGGCTTCACGCCGAACTCCTGCGACCGCTGACCGTAGCTGGACAGCACTGGCTGGTACTCCGCAGAATCAGGGAGTTTACTCGATTTCAGGATAGACTTGACCGGCTTCTTCTCCAGGTTCAGCATGGCCGAGGGCGGCGGCCCAGAGTAGTCAAAGTCACGGTAATCCTCGTCTTCTTGGAAAGATGTATCTGGGTAAAACTTCTCCTGGGAGGAGTCCATCAAGGAGGAGGGCATCTCCCTGCTGTCCACAGGTGGCTTGTACAGGCTGGCCGGGGACTCTCTGCCAAGGCCGAAGGGCCGGTAGCCATGCACGGAACTGGGAAGTTCTTGGGAATATCCATCATCCCGGCCCTGCAGAGGCGACCTTGTGCTGCTGGGAGTTGAAGAACCGGGGCTCATGATTTTCGACAGCAGGGAGATCGTGTCGACATTGCTCGACGTTGGCTTGTCCATCATCTCGTCCTGGGTGGGCGTCCCACTGCGCTCGTCACGCACTGGTGTCCCGTCCACATTGTCCAAGGAAGTGCTGGCGGGACCACGCTGGAAGTCAGAGGTGTGACTCTCCGTTGCCATGCTGGACCCCAAGCTGCTGAGGATGGGAATATTCAAATTCAGGCCACTGAAGCCAGGGTTTCCCTTCAGAAAATTGTGTATCTTCATCTCCAAGCTGGGAGAAGGGGGTTCTGATTCCAGCTTGGCTTTTGGAATTTCGGAGGATTGAGCCAGTGAGGTTTCTGTTGGCAAAAGGGAGGAAGGACTGGTAGGGTGGGAACTGGAAAATCCCAGGGAATTAGTTGGTGGCTTAAAACCAGAGCTTGACAGTGCTGGGGTATGTCCGACGGGAGCCTTATTGACTGAAGTGGAGGAAACCTCTGCGGTGGTTGAGTTTGGAGAATAACCAAAACTTTTGGCTATAAAGGACTGCGGATTGGAAGGAACATTCCTCCCCTTCATGCACGGCACAGTTGTGTTGGCTGGCGATGCCGAGGTGCTCTGCGAGGCAGGTTCTCCTGACTGAACGGTGTTTCCAGCCACGCTCTGCAGCAAGGACGACAGCCCTGGAAAACAGAACTGCTGCGTCAGGTACTGAGGGCAGGGGCAAATCACCCCAAGCCGCTGCCGTGGGACAGGCTCCTATGTTGGCACTGTGGATGCTGTCTCTTTACACCCCCCAGTCTCCAGCCACGAAGAGGACTGGATTTTGCTGCACTGACACTAGCGCCCAGTGAGCTGCAACATTTCGCCAAAGGCTTGGATTGATCTACAAATATAAATTACACCATCGAGTCAGGCGGGTAAGAACTCATCCTGGTCTGCAGCCAGGAGTGGGAAAACCTGCCCTGCTGGCCAGGTGACCCTGGCAAGGTGCCAGAGCAGGAGCAGAACCTCTTGGTCTCCTGTCCTGTTCGGGGAATGTTCCAGATACGTGCGCTTCAGCCACAGCACAAGCAGGAAGTACAGGAAAGTACAGGGAAGTGACAAATCTCACTGTTCCGTGACACCTGTGCTACCTGAGAAAGACCATCCACACGTGCCAAAGACGTAAAACGTTCCAATTTAGTTTTTCTCCCTCTGTTCTCACTTTAGGACAAGCAGAGCAGAACATTTCAGCCTGGCCACTGCCCTCAGACCCTTGCCAGCCCTCCCCCAACACCCACCCCAGTACCTTGCAGCGCTGGCGCTGTCTGAGTCTGGGTTTTGGAGAGAGCCGACAAAATGCTTTCCGGAGTTATCTCAACTTTGGAGAGAATATTTGCTAATGGATTCGAAGGAGCAGACGGGGTTCCCAGGACAGGAGTCTTCAGGCCAGTGGTGAGAGCTGAGGGGCTGGTCGGGGTCCCTGGCGAAGGTCTCGAGGCGGGACTCACACCTGGGGCAGGAGCACACACCGCTCACCTGCGCTGCTCCGGCAACGCACGTGCTTTTGACTCAGGTTTCCCACAGGCACAACGGAGCACGAGCAAGGAGAGGCTCAGGAAGCGACACCATGTGCCAGAGACCCAACCAGACCTCTGAGAGCAGTAACTCACTCACGTTTTATTTTGAGACAATTAAAGCTTTAAATGATCACCCAGCTCCGTTAGTGCCAGTGCCCACGGCCCGGCTCAGAACTCACCTGTGCTCTTCATCACCGACGTCAAACTGCTCAGGATGGAGCTGATCTTGGCCAGGTCCACGTTGGCCAGGTTGGGTAAGGCAAGTGCCGGTGCCAGAGGGATGGGAGCTGTGGTCACCACCTTTGGAGCCGGGGGTGTCGGAGGGGCTGGGGCCGGCGTGGCCACCGTCCCCGAGGCTGTGGCAGCCGCAGCAGCCGATGGCACCGCTTTGGGGACGCTCTCGGTCTTGGCGGGGGCTGGGGCCGGAGCAGCCTGTTTGTCCTTCCTCTCCTCCACTGCAGCAGAGAGGGGAAAACAAAAGCAGAAAGGTCACTCAGTCCCCTCAAAAAGACTCGGGGAACATCAACTCTGATTCCCACAGATGTAGAAACATCTTTGATAAATGTTTTGGGAGATGGAAATGATCGCAGTGGGACTGGGACTTCCCTGCCAGGAGATTCAAACCCAACAGCCCCAGCCCACAGCCCAGCACAGGCTTTGTGCCTCCTCCACATCCCAAATGAAGCTGGAAAAGGCTGGTTTGTCCCTTATCAAATCACATACCAATGATTTTAGACGTATCATCCTCCACATCGGAGAGCTCCATGTCTTCCACATCTCGATTATCTGTTGCAGGCTCTGGAGAGACCATCTTGCGGCCTCCAGCTGCTGGAGACCGGGTGCTGTTCTCCTCCCCCATCCCCTGGAAAGGGGACTCGGAGCCCGTTGGAGATGGAGCATCCATGCTGGGAGAAGGGACAGGAGACTCCTCGGGATCGGGCAGGGTTGCTTTCAGCTGGTCCAGCTTTTTCTTCAGATTGCTCACTCGGTTAGCAAATGTTTTATAGGCCTAAGGAAGGAAGGACACTGGACTGGGGATCTTGCATGCCTCAGTCACTTCCTTAAGGAAGCAACACACAGCCTGAGAAAACCAATTCCAAATCCCTGGACCCTGCAGTGGTAAGAACTTGGCTTCTCCATGGGACTCCCAGGGCAGCAACCACAAAAAGTGGGGAGGATAAAAACTTTTTCCACTGAATTAAAAGAATTTTCATAACCCCCCACATATTTTAACAAATGCCCATTCGGGGCTTTTGGCAGGTTCTGGAGGGTGCTGGTTGTTTTTATAACACTTTACTACCGTCCTTTCTTCGCTCATCTAGTTCTCATATAAATCTCATGTTTCCAGAATTCAGGATTTGTCACACTAACTGTAATTTTGCCCAGAAATTTTAATTTCTGTTTAAGAATCTAGAGGGTATCCAACATTCCAGCAACACACACAAACTGAGCTTCCAACTGCTGGATTTTGAGAGCATATCCTTGTTTTGCCCCAACCCTCCATTCTGCTCTCTTTGGAAACCACCCTTACACCAACCCCACGAACTTTTTAATTTGAGAACAGAGAGATGAGGCATTTTCCAGCCTCCGAGGTGCCCAGTGAACACAGGCAGATGCTGTTCCACCTGTGGAGGATCCAGAAAAGGCACACTTACATTTGCCACCACCTTGACTTCTTTGTACTGTGCCTCGTAGAATATCCCAGCGTTCTCCAGCGCCTCGGTGAGCGAGGGGCCGTTCTTCACTTGCTTGTCCAAGCCGTTGACAAATTCCTCCAGCTTTGAACTTGCCTCTTCAAACTCCTTGGAGAACTTCTTCCCTCCTGTTTTATCTGCAGGGAGATGAACACCAGGGAAATGAGCTGCCACATTCCAAACCACAGAAGTGTGGCCTCAATGGCAGCACCTGGGATACTGGGACAGTGGAGCTGCATACTCCACTGGTCATCCCTGGTCGGCCACTGGGATCTGGCAAAGAGGAGGCCTGGTTGCTGGCAGTATTGGTTTTCAGACAGTCATTTGCTTGGTCTGAGCTCTGCACCTGAGAGTTTCCACAGAAATTCAAACTAACCAAGATTTTTGGCTCCTGATTGCTGGTTCTTAACCTTACTCTGAAATTCTGGCATTTCCCAGACACAAATTCTGGCATTTCCCATCTCGAAAGAATTGAGGAGCTCCCACAACACCTTCGGTGCCCTCGGGGCTTTACCTTTCAAGCACTTGAGTGTCTCAGTGCTGCAGACATCCACCCTCATAGTGGAAAGCTGCTTCTCCTTCAGCTCTATCTGATCTTCTGAGCGTTTGTACAACAGCAGCTCATCAATGAGGGACTGGGGCTGGAAAAAAACAATCAGGAAAAGCCTCCTCATCACATTCCAGAGAAGAGAAGCCCTGCCTCTGCTCTGGTTCCAGACTGCTTCCAAGCAAGAGCTAACCCAGGAACCACATGGAGCCTGGGATTTTCAACCTCAGATCTCACAATGAGCAAACCTGGGCTCAGGAAGGAGCTTACAATTCCACAAATCTCCTGGTTAAAAGCAGGGACAGGTTGTTTTTATTTACTCCCCATTTCACTCTACAGGTGCCCGTGCATTTCATGAATATGTCCCACTCTGCCAGGGGACTGAATTTAGACCAATTTCTTGCCACCAACTCCTCAGCCACCTCAAACTCCTCTTCACAGGGATGTCCTGAGCTTGCCCAGACCCTTCCCGTGTTGGCCCCATGGGTGTCACAGCCCCCACGTCACAGGTGACTCTTGGGCCTGGGGTCACCCCACATGCAAACCCCCAAGGTGGGGGTCAGTGCCACGGGTCACTTCCACTCACAGACTTACTCGGAATTCGGCAACAATCTTGGACTTCAGAGCAGCTTTCGGGTTGGTGGAGGCTGTGGGGATAAAGGAAGATTGTGAAGAAATTAAGGAACCACATCCCAGTGGAAAGTCAGTCACAAAAGGCAGCCTAATAAAAGATATTTTAAGGTAACTTCACGTGTTACCCATCACATCCTCCCCTCCATGCATGTGTCCCTCAGTGCTCCGGGCTCCTGGCAGCTCACGGGGTCACGGACACGCACAGCTGGATTGGGACCGAGCTCAACAAGTGACACTGCTGCTTTTTAACATGCTCTGAACATTTCCTGGGCACACCTTTTCCTCAGGAAGACAAGTCCCTGCAACAAGGTCGATCTGACAGCCTTATCCAAGGAGTTACACCTCTCTACAAGGAAGGGAATGTTATTCCCAAAGTGCCAGACCTGGAGCTGACATGGAGCCCAGGTTTCCTGTGGGCAGGGCTTCCCTTGGGCACTTCCTAGGTCTGACCATGCTCAGAGCCTTAACAACTGTCACACCTGGTTACAGGGTGGGGGGACGAGTCCTGCTGGCAAGAGACTGAATCCATCAGATTCTGGACAAAACAGGAGAAACAGGAAAGAAGAAATGAGCCGATGAGAAGCAAAGCACTAAACCCTCCATCCACGCTGGACACAGCCCAGTTCTGTCTGGGAAAGCAGCTTCTGGTGTTAATATACACAGTAATAAACACTCCCCAACTCTTTTAACCTTCTGATGTCACCCTGTGTCACTCATCACGCCTGATGTCCCACACGTCACGCATCACACCTGATGTGCCACACGTCACACCTGACATCTCACCGCCTCTGTGGGGACCACTCAGGGTGCTGGTGCAACATGAGATCATTAAGGTCACTCTGTTATAATAAATTCTCTCCTGCTGGTCTGGGTTCTGGACTGTTGGACTGTCACATCCTGTCCCTGCACTCCCAGCTCCAGGTTCCTCCTCCCAGCCCGGCCTGCTGGGGCAGGAGTGTTCCTGAGCATGAAGGAAATGTCCATCTCCTGCTTCTCTCTGTCTTCTCTCCATCTCTGACCGGTCTAAGAGCAGTTTCCAAGAGGTTCCACCAGCTCCTTCCTCTCCTGTCCACAACCTCTGCTCTCATATCTTATTTTTGCCTCACTTCTTTTCTTTACAAAGTCATTTTCTACCAACACCTCCTTGGTGTGCACATCTTGGGGCCCTTGTGAGCCTGCAGGCTCAGCTGGCTCAGCCCACACTGGGCTCAGCCCTTCTGCTCCTCGAGCAGCCAATTTCTGCATTAGTGCACAGAGTTCACAGTGGTTCCTTACTTTGTGATTTCTTCCACGGCTTATTCGGTTTGTTCAGAGACTCTTTCAGCTGCTTCTGAGTTTTGAAAGTGGTACCTGGAAAACATTTCATTTTTGGCAGTCTGGCATTATGGGATTCCTGTCAAAATCTGGGTTTTGGTGCCATACAGTTGCACGGTGAAAGAGTGAACAGAAATTTGTTTTAAAATACCTCGACCAACTTCCTTAGAGGAGCTGCTGGATGCCCAAGAGAACCTCAGTTTACTCAGGAATGCAGCAACCTGGGGGTGGTCTGCCATTTTTAAATCAAGTTTCTGTTTGCCCTTACACTAATGCAGTTCAAAAATCACAGTAAAAAGGGAAAACACAAGGAATCTAAAAATGAAACTCTTTAAGGGAGGCTGTAGTGGAATCAGCATGGAACAGACAAGTGCTGCCCATTGGGAAAGCAGCCACAATACCTGATTTACCTGGAACCTCACAGACCTGTTTTCAAGTTACAGAAATGAGCGATTTCAGAGCAAAAAGCACAAACGTTGCTTCTCAGCATGCAACACCCAGCTCAAGCCTGTCCTCGTGCCACAGCCCGACCCAAGACACCACATTCCTCCAGCCATGATGGCCACCGACCCTCAGACCACACCTGAGGGCTTCCTGAGCACCTGCAGCTCTTGGTGATGTGAGTGAAGCCAAAACCTGGAGTGATTTCCTGCAAGTACTGCACTGCTAATTCCTGGTTTTAACCGACTCCACGTGTTTCTCCCCTAAGGACTTGAGGGCTCTTCACCCTCCAGCTTTGCTCCTGCCTCTTCCTACCCCAGAAACACGATTAGTTAAACCAGCCTATGACTGAACAGGGCAAGGAGGTAGAGCCAGAGCACCCTGGTCAGGACGTGTAGGACCATTTCAGCCTCATGTTCTGCTTGCTCTCAGCTGGAGCAGTTCCAGTTCAAGGGAAGAATTCACAGCTGCCTCAAGAAAGGTACAAAAGAAGTAAAGCAGAGGAGAATCCAGCGCTGCTCACGTCCCACACCCAGCTATGTTACAGCCTGTGCCAGGTGCAAATGCCCCTCATTCCCCTCAGTGACCCCAGACTATTTCTACAACTTCAGCGAGCTCACGTGGCCGTTTGTAAGGTGAGAAATGCAAAGGGTGAGTAACTTACTCAGTGCTTCTTTCAGTGCCAAAATGGTTTCCTCAGGGTACACGTTTCTGTCCTCCCAGATTTTGAAGATTCTTTCGATGGATTTGGAAACAGATGGATCCCTGGAAGAGAAGAGTTCTTTACCCCCTGACTGCAGGACACTGGTGTGAGGCTTCCCTCACTCCACAGGATAATTTGACCCAAACCACCCTCCCTGTGCAAATTAAAACCCAGTTCATGCCCACTCTGCAAACACACAGCTGTTCCAACAGAACCCTTTAAGTTCTGCTGATGTTTCTAGAATGTATGAGATATCAGAAGAAAAATTCTCCCTTTTTGAGACACTCAGCCTCTCAACAGCCTGTCAGTTCATTACTCACTTCACTAATGAAGCAGCCTCAGGAAGCACCTCTGCAAAGGTGTCCCGAAAAACAATGGCATTTTTCCTCTTGCAGTTCTGTATGACATCATTGGCCAAGTAAAATAGGTTCAGCCGATGAGGAAAAGCAGCTGAGGACAAAAGAAAATTTAGAGTCAGCATCAGACAGAAGTACCACAACAGCCACACCTTGATCCCAATATTTCAGTGCTGCTTTTGGGAAAGTTTCAGAGTTTCCAAGGTCCAGCAGGCAAACCCTGAGGACTAGAGAGGACATCTTCTATTTACAAATAATCTTCAGACTCCCCCAGCTGTGCTTGCTCCTCTGACCCTGCTCATGTTCAAAAGCTCCAAAATGAGTTACTTCATCAAACCCCTTCCTCAGAGTGGGTAAACTTGGGAAGCTCATCCACGTGCAAATGATGGTAATGAGCTCCTTCATTTCACTAAAGGACATTGCCAAGGATTAAACTAGAGGAACGGTGCCAAAAGATGGTGTTACTTCACTCACCCGTGTGTTGTCACCTCTCAGCTGCCCATGTCACCCCTGGCTGCAACCAGAATCAGTTTTTATCTACAGATCCCTCATTTCTCTATCCTGCTTCATTTTCCAGTTGTCCCTACATTGGTAGAGCCAGTTCCCACAGCATGGCTGCACCTTGCAGCTCTCCTGCTCTCCAGGATTCCTCTCAAGAAGCTCAACATCTTTCCTGGTCCAGTGCCCTGGGGAGGAGCTCACCCCTCACTCAGCAAAAAGCTGAAAAAAAAAGCAAAAAAACTGAAAAAAAGGAAAAAAGTTCCCAGCAGAAACATTCTGCCTGTGCTGCACTCCCAGCATCAGGGCGAGTTCACAAGTGAACACAAGTTCAAAAGGAACATCCTGCACACAAGATCCTCCTCTGAGGGGAAGCAGAGCTGAGGCCACAAGAAAAGGCTTAGCTTGGATGGGTTCTCAAATCCCCACGGGTCGATGTCCTTAAGCCTCCCTGAGCCCCTGCCAGCAGCACCGGTTCTCCTGGCACTGTGCCCCTGAGCATCACTCCAGACTGGGGTGAGGAAGGGCACAGGGACAGAGCCCTCGGGAAGTCCCTGCTCCTGAAGCCCTGTCCCTGCCCCAGGACACACACCAAAGGCCTGAGAGCCAAGGAGTCACTGCCAGCAGCTGCTCACCCCCAACCCTGCAGGAGCCCCAGCTCGCACATCCCAGGAGCTTTTATCCCTGACCCCATTGCTCTGGCCATGGCCACCCCACAGAGCCCCAGTTCAGGAACTTTTATCCCTGACCCTGCTCCTCTGGCCATGGCCACCTCAGAGCCCCAGCTCCCACATCCCAGGAGGAGCTTTTATCCCTGACCCTGCTCCTCTGGCCACTGCCACCTCATAGCCCCAGCTCCCACATCCCAGGAGGAGCTTTTATCCCTGACCCTGCTCCTCTGGCCACTGCCACCTCATAGCCCCAGCTCCCACATCCCAGGAGGAGCTTTTATCCCTGACCCTGCTCCTCTGGCCACTGCCACCTCATAGCCCCAGCTCCCACATCCCAGGAGGAGCTTTTATCCCTGACCCTGCTCCTCTGGCCACTGCCACCCCACAGAGCCCCAGTTCAGGAGCTTTTATCCCTTGACCCCTCTCCTCTGGCCATGGCCACCCCACACAGCCCCAGTTCAGGAGCTTTTATCCCTGACCCTGCTCCTCTGGCCATGGCCACCTCAGAGCCCCAGCTCCCACATCCCACGAGGAGCTTTTATCCCTGACCCTGCTCCTCTGGCCACTGCCACCCCACAGAGCCCCAATTCAGGAGCTTTTATCCCTTGACCCCTCTCCTCTGGCCATGGCCACCCCACACAGCCCCAGTTCAGGAGCTTTTATCCCTGACCCCATTGCTCTGGCCATGGCCACCCCACAGAGCCCCAGTTCAGGAGCTTTTATCCCTGACCCTGCTCCTCTGGCCATGGCCACCTCAGAGCCCCAGCTCCCACATCCCAGGAGGAGCTTTTATCCCTGACCCTGCTCCTCTGGCCACTGCCACCTCATAGCCCCAGCTCCCACATCCCAGGAGGAGCTTTTATCCCTGACCCTGCTCCTCTGGCCACTGCCACCCCACAGAGCCCCAGTTCAGGAGCTTTTATCCCTTGACCCCTCTCCTCTGGCCATGGCCACCCCACACAGCCCCAGTTCAGGAGCTTTTATCCCTGACCCCATTGCTCTGGCCATGGCCACCTCAGAGCCCCAGCTCCCACATCCCACGAGGAGCTTTTATCCCTGACCCTGCTCCTCTGGCCACTGCCACCCCACAGAGCCCCAATTCAGGAGCTTTTATCCCTTGACCCCTCTCCTCTGGCCATGGCCACCCCACAGAGCCCCAGTTCAGGAGCTTTTATCCCTGACCCCATTGCTCTGGCCATGGCCACCTCAGAGCCCCAGTTCAGGAGCTTTTATCCCTGACCCTGCTCCTCTGGCCATGGCCACCTCATAGCCCCAGCTCCCACATCCCAGGAGGAGCTTTTCCAGCACAGACTCAGTGAGCCAAGGACTTTTGACCAGAACCTGTTGCTCACAACCTGTGTCCTGAACATGCTGACAGGGCAGGCTGAGGTGGGTTTTCTGGAGCACAGAGTGCTCTGCTCTGCCCCGAGGGCTGGGAATTCAACTGCAGCAGGGCTGCCTGGTGCTCCAAAACAATTTGCAGCCAGCTTTCCCTCAGATCATCATCCCATTGGAATGGGGCTTCTGTGATGTAGTTAAACCCAGTGCCTGAGTGCCAATTCTCCTGCTGCTCGCCCTCCCAGAGACGTTTCAACAGCACAGAGCAATGACTCCACATCTTAATAATGTAATAACAGAATATTATGTCATGTAAATAAGGTAAAATAGATTTCAAAGAATTATAAACCTTTGATTTAAACGATCCAGCATCTACACAGCAGAAAGAAATCACAGCAGAAAGAAATTCCAGCCTGATGCTGAGCATACAGAGCACCACTTGCTCAGAGCAAAGTTAGAGCCACAAGTTACAAACCAAGATACACCCACACCATACAGGAGGAAAGATCCATGCTGGGTCCAGAGGAAGGCTATGAACATGATCCACAAAGAAATCCAAGTGTCTCTGGGTCCAAGAGGCAATGGGCTCTACCCAGTGGGTGAACAGCTCCCCTCAGCTTAAACCAGTGAGGAAATGTGGGCAAACAGGAAACTGCAGAGCTGAGCCCACTCCAGCCATGCCACCTGCTCCAAACCGGGGGCAATGGCACCAACAAAAATGGCATTTCAGAGCCTATGGACACGTTTGACTCACACTTAAACACCCTGACCGAACCCTCCTGCAGGGACACTCGGATTCCCATCAGGGACTTCCCAAAAGTGAAGATACAGAAGAATGTCCTTGCAGGAACATTCCTGTTGGGAAGCTCTGGCCGTGACCAGCATGGCTCAGAAGCAAGATGCCAAAGCAACAGCAACATGTCAAATACCAGCACCCCTGCTTTTCCTGAAAATACACAATTCTGTGCCCCAGGAGCCCCAACCCCACCACATTGCCCCTCACCAGGAGGATTTGATGTGTTCACAGGAGCTTTGGATTTAAAAACATTTAAATGCTCAGAAATGAACCCGGAGCCACTTGTACTTGCTGTGGCACCAGCACTGGGCTCCTCCAGCTGGGACAGGGACTTCCCACAGCGTGAGAACTGTGAGGTCCTTGGGGCAGAGGATGAAGTGCACCATGAAGGGAAAAATAAAAAACCCGTGGAAGCAGGGAGTAATCAAACAGTGGGGGGTCAGGGCATGGCAGCACTGCAGCTGCTGTCAAGGACCGGGTGAGCAGGATAACATGGTTAAGGAGGGACCTGGATAAAAGGAGGGATGTGGAGGGGAGATCCTCACAAGGGCTGTGAAGGGAAACCTTGAAAGAATCCCACAAAATCCAACAAGAATTCCAGGCTGGGGCCAAGGGCTCAGGGCAGGAGGCGGCAGACAGGAGCTGGGGTAGAAACAGGGCATCAAGGACGTGCAGGTGGGAATAGTTCAACGGCTTTTGATGAGTTTGGGAAGGGGGAAGGAGGGATGGAAGAGCACTGAGGGCCTTGGAAGAGCCAGGACAACTGTGAGAAGGCCACGTGCAGAGGAGTTGGCACATCCCAAGGAGAGATGGGCTGGATTTTCTTCAGGGGGCATGCACTTGGAGCAGAAGGGGAAGAGCCCTGAGGATGATGCCACAGTGCCAAGGGGTGTCCAAGGGAGGAGGATTTCCAGGAGAGGTGGCAGTGACAGCAAGGCAGGAGGACCCAGGGCCCTTCCTCCAAAGCTCTCACCTTCCTCTCCTTAATCCCATGGAGTACAGCCAAAACAGCTCAAACTCTGGGGAAAGAGGATCTTCTGCATTCTGCAGTAGTGCCTTGGTAGTGAAACCCAACTGTCCCAAATTTCCCAAAAGGTTCAGCACACAACAGATCGACACTTTGAGGTGGGAATGTTATCTCCCTGTTCCTGCCAAGCAGAGCTTCCTTGAACTCCCACAAGAAGAGTCAAACCTTCCCACGGCAGCGGAGATAACACTGCCCTGCTGAGCCTCTTGCCAACACCAACCTTCTCCCTCCAGGTCAGGGACACATCCTGATGGGCTCTGCAAACCCCACAACTGGCACCCGGACTGTCCGTGCCCACCCCAGGCTGCTCCAGCCAGGCAGGGCACAGAAACAAGGTCCTTGAGCCCCTGAAGTGTTGCTTTAGGAGATCATGCACTCAGGAGGACAAAGGTGCCACCGCGGAGGTGAGGCAAGCGTGTTGTGTTCCTCCAGGGATGACAAGGTGATGCACACGGGACAAGAGGGAACGTTTTCAGAGTAAAAGGGACAGATTTAGATAAGGTGTCAGGAAGGAATTCTTCCCTGTGAGGGTGGTGAGGCCCCGGCAGAGGTACCTGCCCTATCCCTGCAAGGGTCCAAGGCCAGGCTTGGAACAACCTGGGCCAGTGGAAGGTGTCCCTGCCCATGGCAGGGGTGGCACTGGACGGGCTTTAAGATCCTTTCCAACCCAAGCCTTTCTACGATGATGAGCCCGACCCTGCGCCGCGGCCGGTCCCCGAGTGCCCGGTGTGGGCTCGCCCCCGGTGGCGGAGCCGGAACCTCCGGGCCCGGCCGCGCTCGCTGCGCCCCGTTCAGCCCCGGCCGCCCCCCGGCCCCGCACTCACAGCGGCGCAGCCACTTCATCCAGTGGTACACGATGGTGCTGTGGTGCCGCTTGTTCTCCAGGCACCACGAGGAGAGGCCCTGGATCGACTCCATCGTGTTGGTCACCGCCTGCAGCTTCCTGTCGAGCGAGGCCTCGAGCGCGCCGGCCGCGGACGAGGCGGCGGCGGCCGAGGAAGAGGAGGAGGACGAGGAGGCCCGGCCGCCGCCTCCGCCGCCCGCCGCCATCTTCCCGCGCTGCTCGCGGCCGGGCCGCGCGGGGGGCGGCGGGGCGGCGCCTCACGGGGCGGCGGGGCCCGGGAGGGGAAAGGTTGGGGGGGCGGGGGGCCCGGCGGCGGTCACGGCCCGGGGGATCGAGGGAGGCCCGGGCGGTGCCAGAGGCGGTCCTGGCCGGGGAGAATGGCTCAGTGCGGGCGGTGCCAGAGGCGGCGGCGCCGGCCCGGAGGGATGGCGGGGACCCCCGTGCGGTGCCGGAGGCGGTGCCGGCCCGAGGCGGTGCCGGTACCGGAGGCGGTCACGGCCCGGCCCCCCCCGCGCGCGCCGCCCGCCCCCCCGGCGCCATTTTGTGACTCCCGCACACGGGCGGGACGCGCACGCGCGCGCCCCGCCCCCCCGCCGCGCCTGCGCGCGCGCCCGCCCCGCCCGGCAAGATGGCGGCGCCCCTCCCGGCAAGATGGCGGCGCCCCGCCCGGCAAGATGGCGGCGCCCCCCCCCCCCACCCCAAAACGTTTGCTCCCCGCCCTTCCTGGCCGTGAGGGGGGCGGAGAGCGCGCGAGCAGAAAAACGGTGTTTATGCCGTAAATCCCGGAACCACTGAGCTTGGAAAACACTTCTGAGTCCAACCCGTGACCGATTCGCACAGAGCGCCACATCCCGTCGTTCCTTGCACGCAGCCAGGGACGGGGATCCGAAGAAATTCCCCCACGTCCAATCTGAACGTGGCCGGACCTCCCCCAGCACAGCTTGGAGAAGAGGTGAAGTGGCTTCTGCCCCCCTCACAGCTCCCTGTCCCTTCCCTCAACAAAATCAAACGCACGGGCCTGGCTGTCCTTTCCCCCCCCACACCACCGCCCTTTACCCAACGCCACGCTACGGCGATTTGTTTTAAAAAATATGTCTTTAATGGGGGTGCTGAGGAGAGTGCTGGGAGCTGTCTGGCTCAGGGGCTGCGGGGCAGGAGCGGCCGCGGGGCCGTGCCGGGCTCAGTCCGTGGACTCGAGCACGGACTCGCTGAGCGCCAGGTCCCAGTAGTGCTCGGCGCTGTGCTTCTTGAAGTGCTCCCGCGCCATGTTCTCCGTGGGGCACTGCTTGAACTTCATCTCGCCGAAGCTGCGATCCTTCGCCGTGCCCTGGCGGGAGACAAGGGGTGACGTCCCACCCGAATTCCCACCCGAATTCCCGCCTGAATTCCCGCTCCAGGGCATGGGGGGAAACGTAACAATACGTGGTTTATGTCAGGCGACAGCTCAAGGAATGTGATGGAGAGTTGGATCCCACCTCAGCCCCATCCCGGTATGGAACCGCGCCGCGACTCACCTCCCAAACCAGAGAGCATTTGTTTGTTTTCTTAATGGACTCCTCGTCAGACTCGTCATCATCTGGAAAAACCCCGCCAATAAAGCTCGTTTAGCCCCTGAGGTGGAGCAGGACTCCCCCTTCTCACACCAGCACAGCATCGCTCACCCTCTCCCTTCGTGTTTGACGTCTGCTCGTCCCACTTTATTCGATGCAGCATAAGACGTTTGAATTTCTTCTGTGCTTTCGGGCCTGTGGAAGAATCAAGACTCAACATTCTCAGAAAAATCTCTTAACCTGCAGCTGGCAGAGGTTCCCTTCCTCATGGAATGATCCGGGTTTTCTCACTGGATTACTGCGCTCTGCAGTCACTGCTAACCCCGTTAACGATGTAATTAAGGGAGTTTCTAATTGCCTCCTCACTTCCTTGTCCTTCCCTAACCCCGTCACCAATTTCCATAGCAATTGCTGCTGGAGGCAAGCTCTGGAATGCTCTGTGGTGACCCAACCCTGCCTAGAAGGCCTCACCTCCTTCTACCACCACCACGTTGACATCTTTGTGCAGGACCACCACGCCCGTGAGGTACAGCTGCCCAGCATTCGCCTCGATTTTGAATTTTTTTGCTGGATTGCTCAAGTTTCGGACCCTAAGGATAAGATGAAAAACATGATCAAATATCTGTGGAAAACCACAATTGTTATCCCAGCCCTGAGAGGTCCCTCTGCCCCAAGCAGGCCCAGCAGGAGCTCACCTGTGAGCTCCCTCTGAACTCCCTGAGCTCACTCACCTGTACACAGCTATGTGAACTCCCTGGGAAACATCTTCCTTGAGCTTTTTCACCTTCTTGGCTTTCCGCTGCTCCGCCGTGAGCTTCCTCGCTGCGTTCGCTTCCTCGTGAGCCCTGGAAACAAACAGGCGGCACTGAAAACACCGTTCCTAAACAAAACACCAGCAATAAATCTACCCCAAAAACGTCACGAAATCTCACAGTACAAGGTGCCACCTACTTCTGTCTCTTGGCCATCTGCGCTCGGACGTGAGCTTCCACCTTGGTTGGGTCCTGGACAGCTTCCGTGCCCAGCACCCGCATCAGGTTGGAAATCCTCACTGCAAGGGAATGGGAGAGGTGCTGGGAGGGCTCCCGTTGGACATGGCAACGGGAGAGGCTCCCACTGGACACCTTTTTCCCACCAGAACACTTGCACACGCATAAAAAAAAATCCAGCGTCCATGTGGATTTCAGATCCGTGCAATCCCACCAGGGCTGTGCGGTCGTCAGCATTCCCAACGCATCCATGCCTGGCCAGGGCCTGGCTGTCACTCACCTTTGGGCTCTGGTGGTGGCATCAGGCCCAGCCTGACCTTTTCCTGCAGCTCCTTCTGGGCTTCTCGCCGTGTCTGGCGCCGTAATTTCTTCTGCTCTTTCTTTGTTAAATACACACCCAGGGTCACCGGCGTGTCACTGTCCACTGGCAGGGAAATGAGACCATCAGGAACGTGTCCTGGAGGATCCAGGGGGACACAGGGCTCCACCAGGACCAGGAGGACACCGGCAGTGCCACACGGGGCTGCTTGAGCAGCCAAACCCCCCAAGCCAGGGCCATACCCGGGGGGTTGAGCTGGGCTGGGTGCTCCACCAGGTTCGTGATCCCAAAGTACTCATCTTTCTTTGAGGTCGTGCCGCCTTTTCTAGAAAGGAGAGAGCTGGGCATCATGGCAGGATTCCCAGCAGGAATTCCTGCACAAATCCCAACCCAGAGCTCGATGGGCTGAAGGAGACCCACAGTGGTGTTAATGTGCAGGTGTCTCCCCCCCATTTCGGGGTTCAGAAGCAGGGCCCCACAGCCACTGTGAACACAACTCGTGCAGAATGTTCATACTTGGAAACAAAACCAAACTTCCCCAACTTTGGCCTAAAATATCCCTCCAACTCCACAGCAGCTACCTACTACAGCCCCCAGAGAAACTTTGGGAGCAAACCCAGGGCCTGGATCTTGGAGATGAGAGGCGGAATTCGATGCTCAGGCACCAACATCTGGCCTGATTTCCCACGTGCTTCCCAGACCCACCGTGCAGCTCCCGAATTCCTGCTGTGGCAGAACCATCAACACCTGGAAATACTCACAAATCCAGGCCATTGGGGATGATGTAGGAGTCCCACCACTCGATCTCTGGGATCTCCCCCTCCTTCAGCTCCTTCTTAGGGGTGATCAGAGCCAACTTGGTGGAAGTGTGAATCCCAGTTTTCCTGGCAGCCTGGGAGATCTCTGCCTGCAGCTTTTCTAGCTGAGCCTGAGAAGGAAAATGGAACAGAAAGGTCATTCCAAAACAGCAGAACCTCTGTGAAGAGCTGAACACAAATCACCTGCTGATTTATCTGGGTTCTCAAACAGTCTGAAGCAGACTGCAAGAGAAACCACACAGCACGTGATGGCGAGGGGAAGCTCCCAAGCCTGCCAAAACTCTGCTCTTGTACTTGAGACTTTCAGGACCATGGAACATTCCCAAAGAAACGTCTCCCTCTAGGGACTCTATCCCTAGACTTTTTCTCTCCCCTTCTCCCCAAGAACATAGAGCATTTTAACAAAATTCCTTTAAATCTCCTCTTCTGAGTTGATCACTCAGCCAGAAAGAGATCTGTTCTCTTCAGAACACTCAATGTTTTGTCCAAAAAAAGGAGATTTTGCCCTTCAATAGGTGAAGACAGTGGTGAGAAAACACTTTACACGCACAATGGCTAACTTGTGCCATCCCAACAAAAATGACGTTTTTAAGAAAAAGTTTCAGGTGATTTGACTGGAAAACTTCTGAATCAAAGCCACCCCAGGTCCCTTCCCAGCCCAGGAGAGGAGAATCCCCTCCTACCCATGCTCGCATCAGCAGGAGAAGACCTCTGATACCTTTGTTCTCAACCTCTGGGCAATTTTCTCGAATTTTCCTTTTTCATGGAACTTAAAGGTGCGTTTCTGCCGCTGGGCCGGGGTTATGGAGACGCGGGGGTCAAAGTATGTGTTTGACTCCATGTCTTCCGAGGGCTTTTCCTTAAGCTGCTGCTTGAACTGCTCTCTCTTCACCGCTCTTATGTTGGCCTTCAGGGTGGGCATGCGGTGGGTCAGCTCAATCTCCTTCCCACTGGCATCCACTGTCCGGCCCTGCTCATCCAGGATCAGAGGTGTGGGCTTGGTCTGATCCTTCAGCTCCACTTTCCTGTGGGCAGGACAAGACACGTTGCATTCAAATGTGAATGCAGCACTAAATCAAAGGAAATTTGAGCTTAATTCCATGGTTTCTATAATTTTGCAGCTCATCTGTACTGCCAGAAGAGACTCCAACCTGCTGTGCACAAATAGGGAATCTCGGCTAAGGAAGGAGGAACCTCAACTTCACTTATTTTAATATAAAATTTGATCCTTCAGCAGCAGTTAAAGCCATTGCTGGGGACCCAGCAGCACTGGAGAAACCTTTGGCCAGCCCCTGCCCGGCATTCCGGGTTCATCCCGCTACTCACGGTGGCGCAATGCCCATGGCGTGCAGGTTGGCCAGCCCCACCATGTTGGCGTTGCCAATGAGCCCCGGTTTCAGGGCCAGCTGAGCCTGGATCCGGGCCTGCAGCTCTGCAGCTTTCCTGGCCTTCTCGATGGCATCGTTCATGAACGTGGCCGCCTGCGAGGGCTGGATCGTGTTGCCGATGGGGAGTCGCTCCGATTGGGACGAAGAAGAAAGTTTGGGCTGTTGACAGAGAAGGAAGTTTTCCTCCATGCCTGTTCCCAAGCAGACCCGAGCCACAGCTGGAACAGGGTCCAGGGATGTGTGGGATTTGCCTGCTGCCTGCAGCAGATACCTGTGGTGTCGGAGGACTGATGAAACTGAGCTGCTTTTTCCTCTCTTCAATCTGCCGGGTGGCTGCCTCCATCATCTGTTTGATCTGTGGGAAAACAGACAGTGAGTTTTCCTTTGCTCCATTTGGAATACAAGTGAGGATAAACCCTACACCGTGTGGGGACACGGCCCAGCTAGACTGACCTGGAGCTTAGTCAGCATCCCTGGGCTCTCCGACGGTGGGCCTGGAATGACTTCAGGCTCATCCTCAACCTCCTCGAACCGTGGGATGCGCCTTTTCTTAACACCAGAGGATTCCTTGGACACCTCAGAGTCATCACCGAACACATCCTAATGGAAGGAAACAGCAGAAAGCTGTGGTTAGAACAGAGCGTCCTCCTCCCAGACCAGGATTTGAGATGAGAAACCACCAGCATGTCACAGCTCCGGCTCGTAACGCAGAATTCCGGGGTGGCACGTGCAGGCTGAGCCCACGCCGAGCCTGGGCCCTGGTCCCCCACCAGAGAAACACCACTGAAATCCATGCAAGAGCGTGAAGGACAGGAGACATCACAGGGACGAGCCTGCCTAACAGCACCACTGCTCCCTCGGCTGCTCAGAGGGGAGGACTGGCACTGAGGAGATGTAAGGTCTCAGCGGCATGGAGAGATAGAAAAAGCCAGCCCAGAGCTGATCTGACTGGGATAAAAACATTTCCACGTCTTCCGCCAACTTGAAAGGGTTTGGTGAAGGAATTTGCACTGTTCTACCAAGCAGTCCTCCCTCCCAAAAGGAGGATGTGGCCCTGGACCCAGGGAGTGTTGGGACACCTGCAGCATTCCCTCACACTCCAGCCCAGACCCAAGGCCGGAGCCACTCCAGAGAAGCACAGCTCAGAGAGCACACGGTGCAAACAAAAGGCACAAAACATTTTCCACAGAGCTCTGGTCAGGCCCAGCCCAGCACCTGTGGCCATGGATTCCATCATCAGTGCCTGGTTTGTGTATGGAAACCTGGATGTGTCCGTGCCAAGGGTTACTGTAGTGTGTGTGTCAAGGTGTTATTTGAAAAGAAAATATACACACCGGTTGGGAGCGTTAGTTGCAATCCCTTCTTCACTACAACGGTTCATATCCTACAAGGACACTTCCTCAGCCACACAGGTACTTCTTGGAAAACCTACAAGTTCAAGAGAAAGGACTTGCCCATAGTATAAAGTGTGGAAACTTTACGTTCAGTTTCTGACCTTCCCAAGCCATGGCGTACCCCAGAGTGGGAATCATCACTGCCCAGCCTATGAGGTCCACAGGTGCCAGCAAAATCCCTCTCCACAGCCTGTGCTGGGGCAGGGTCAGTCAGTCTGCAAGTGCTGCCATGGCCTGAGCACCTCAGGGAGTGGTTTGTGCTCCTGCAGGGTCCACACAGACCCAGAGCGCGATGGAGAAGTTCCAAGAAATGTGATTCCAGAGAGAAGAGCGAGGATTTGGCAGGAGGAACACCGCTCTCCATGCCAGGAGCCAAGAGAAGAAGGATCAGTTTCTGCTGTTGCTGCCTAGCCCAACTTCTGGCTCAGCCAGGAACACCAGCAGTGCTCAGGCCAGACACCCCCAGCCCTGCTCCTGCTGCCAGCACCAGATCCCTGCTGCCCGCACCAGATCCCTGCTGCCATCACTGATCCCTCTGCCAGCACCAGATCCCTCTGCCATGACCAGATCCCGCTGCCATCACAGATCCCTCTGCCATCACCAGATCCCTCTGCCATCAAAGATCCCTGCTGCCATCACACATCCCTGCTGCCATCACACATCCCTGCTGCCATCACACATCCCTGCTGCCATCACCAAATCCCTCTACCATCACCAGATCCCTGCTGCCATCACAGATCCCTCTGCCATCACAGATCCCTCTGCCATCACCAGATCCCTCTGCCATGACCAGATCCCTGCTGCCATCACACATCCCTGCTGCCATCACACATCCCTGCTGCCATCACACATCCCTGCTGCCATCACACATCCCTGCTGCCATCACACATCCCTGCTGCCATCACACATCCCTGCTGCCATCACCAAATCTCTCTACCATCACCAGATCCCTGCTGCCATCACAGATCCCTCTGCCATCACTGATCCCTGCTGCCAGCACTGATCCCTGCTGCCATCACAGATCCCTGCTGCCATCACCAGATCCCTCTGCCATCACTGATCCCTCTGCCATCACTGATCCCTGCTGCCCGCACCAGATCCCTCTGGCAGTGCTTGCTCTCCCCAGCAGGCTGTCACCACACTCCTGCCACCACCAAGTGATGGCACTGCCGATGTCCCCAGCTCTGCCGTGCCCCTGAGCAGGCCCAGGGGAGCACGTGGAGCCCCAGCCCCGCTCGACCCTCACATTCCCACAGCCCCAGGGACCAGCCCAGCACCCACTGCCATGGAGGGAAGAAAACAAGTTCCTGGTGGAAAACGAGGAGTGCTTGTCCCAGCACTCCCAAAGAGCTCCAGATCCTGAATGGCACTGCTCTGGCTCACCAAGGTTCAGTGCTGACTGCCAGTGTTGGGGAAACCCAGACTGCCATAAAATAGGAACCTCAGGAAGAGTGACAGGAAAATCACTGAGAGTAGGAGCAGCACGGAGAGGGCCTGTCAGACTTGGCAGAGTGATGGCAAAATGGAATTCTGCAGGATGGTGAGAAAAGTCCTCAAGAGAAAAAAGGAAGTGAAAACAGCTTTGAATGCAAAAGCCTTCCACCATCCCAGGCAAGGGAGAAACACCAGAGCAATGGAATCCCAGTTGGAATCAATCCTGTGCTAGGATAGGGGTTGTCAAAAACCACCTCTTGTTGATTCTGGGTGGAGAAAGGGAATGAAAACCCACCAGATCATCCACCACAGAGCCCCACTGCTGCCTCACGTGGGGAGCGATGGGAAGCCACCAGGAGCAGCTCTCCCAGGCTCCAAATAAAAATACAAGCACAAGGAGCACCGAGGAGAAGGGAGATGGATCCCCATGGATTCACTCCACCAGCCTAACAGAAAGCCAAAGCCAGGCTTCCACCTTGGCTTTGGGAAAGAGAACCACAAGGTAAAGGCTCCCACACTTCATCATGGAGAGGAGTCGTTTCTCTTGAACATTCCGAGCTGTACCTCTCTGGAAGAGGAGAGTGTGCCAGAGCACCAGTGCTGCCTCCAGGCCACCCAACCACAGGGTTAAAAAAAAAAAAAAAAAAAAAAAAATGCAATCAATAATCAATAATCACCTTTAGCTCCCGCTTCCGGTTCCGGTCGCTGTTGGATTTGGAGTGCCGAGAGCTTCGTCCTTCCTCCACTGCCTCAAAGAGTTTGTCTACAAATCGCAGGGTGGAATCATCCAGGAAGGGCTTAAGGTGGTCTGGAAAAGAGGAAAATCCCATCAGTGCAGAATTCTGAGCTTGAGGGGAGCGAGAGGATGGAGAATCCACATGGAAGATGCAAACCACTTAAATTTAAGTGTGATTCAAGTCTACAGGCACAGGGAGGCCTGGAAGCCTCTGGGATCTGTGGGTTGTGTTGTCAGGAGCTTTAAACTAAGGGATTAAGGGAGTCCAGGTCTCATGCAGAAGCAAAGCAAAGCTGTAACTGGCACAAAAAGCACACCAAAAAAATCACCTTTTACAGTTCCTTGAATTAGGAACTCATTTTTCCTTATCAGATTTTTTAACACACCACAAGGCCTCCAGCTGACTCTGGTCTGACGGATTTTCCCCTCCTCACCCTGTGGAGGCTGAGAGAACTGCCCTGTGCCCCCTGCCCCTCCACCCTGGCAAGGTTTTGGGCTGTTTTCCAAGCCCGGCTGCGGACGTACCGGCCGCTTTCTTCTTGTCCATGCCCTTGCCCACGCAGTTGAGCGCGGCGGTGACCACGGTGGGCTCCGAGAAGCCCAGCACACGCTTCACCGTCTTCTCGATCCATGGCTTCAGCTCGTCCAGCTCGCGCTTGGACAGCGACATCTCTGCTCGGGCTGCAAGGAGACACAGCACGTCAAACAAGGCCCTGGGGGTGTCGTGTCACCCTCGTGGCTTCCTCGCTCAGGAGCAGCTCCACGGCTGGGAAAAGCTCCTGTGGGCTCCTCTGTGGGCTAAAATGAGGCAAGCCCCATGAGGAGGGAGGTGCTGAGCCCACCCAGGGGACCCCAGGACGTGGTGCAGATCCCAGAGGGATGCGCCTGAGCGCTCCTGTGCTTCCAAAACCAGCCAGGAATGTCTGTTCTCAGGATAACCCTTCCCACCCGGGCTCCTCCCTGAGCTCCCCAGGTCTCTCCGTGCTGCCAGCCCAGCGACAAAAGCCTCTGAGCCCCCCAAATCCCTCCATGGTTTGGGAAGAGAGATGCACTGCGAGCGGAACACGTGGGACAGGAGAACGCCCCTGCTCCCACTCACCCCTTGTCAGGGACACAAAACAATCTGAGCCCCTTCCCCAGCGTGCAGCCCCAAATCTGGGCAGTTTCCTGGCAGTCACATCCCCTCACATCCTGCAGCACTCACAGCCTGGGCTGTGGCTGCAACTGCTTTTAACTGGCTCCGGGCCCTGATCGGATCTGGGGAAATCTCCTTAGGGCTGAGCCTGACCACGGCACCAAGGTGGGGCTGTGGGAATGGACACCCGGCAGAGCTCTCCATCCTGGAGCTGGGAATGGGGTCCTGGGGTTCAGTTATCCCTCCTGGAGCTGGGAATGGGGTCCTGGGGTTCAGTTATCCCTCCTGGGAATGGGGTCCTGGGGTTCAGTTATCCCTCCTGGGAATGGGATCCTGGGGTTCAGTTATCCCTCCTGGGAATGAGGTCCTGGGGTTCAGTTATCCCTCCTGGGAATGGGATCCTGGGGTTCAGTTATCCCTCCTGGGAATGAGGTCCTGGGGTTCAGTTATCCCTCGTAGGAATGGGATCCTGGGGTTCAGTTATCCCTCGTAGGAATGGGGTCCTGGGGTTCAGTTATCCCTCCTGGGAATGGGATCCTGGGGTTCAGTTATCCCTCCTGGGAATGAGGTCCTGGGGTTCAGTTATCCCTCGTAGGAATGGGGTCCTGGGGTTCAGTTATCCCTCCTGGGAATGGGGTCCTGGGGTTCAGTTATCCCTCGTAGGAATGGGATCCTGGGGTTCAGTTATCCCTCCTGGGAATGGGATCCTGGGGTTCAGTTATCCCTCGTAGGAATGGGATCCTGGGGTTCAGTTATCCCTCGTAGGAATGGGATCCTGGGGTTCAGTTATCCCTCGTAGGAATGGGGTCCTGGGGTTCAGTTATCCCTCCTGGGAATGGGGTCCTGGGGTTCAGTTATCCCTCGTAGGAATGGGATCCTGGGGTTCAGTTATCTCTCCTGGGAATGGGATCCTGGGGTTCAGTTATCCCTCCTGGAGCTGGGAATGAGGTCTTGGGGTTCAGTTATCCCTCGTAGGAATGGGATCCTGGGGTTCAGTTATCCCTCCTGGGAATGGGGTCCTGGGGTTCAGTTATCCCTCGTAGGAATGGGGTCCTGGGGTTCAGTTATCCCTCCTGGAGCTAGGAATGGGATCCTGGGGTTCAGTTATCCCTCCTGGAGCTAGGAATGGGATCCTGGGGTTCAGTTATCCCTCCTGGAGCTGGGAATGGGGCCAGCACTAACACAGATCCCCCGATCTGAGGTCCATGAGCAGTTCCAGGAGGTGACTGCTGCTTCCTGCAGGACCCCAGGAGCTGGGGAATCTGCACTGTCCTACCAAGCAGTCCTCCACAGAGGACACCGCTCTGGTTTCCCTCCAGAGCCTGGAAACCTCCGCAGGTTCAACTTTTCCCGGCAGCTTCCTTAGAGACGGGTTCAAACAGAGCCCAAAGCCGACCCTGGCGTTCCCCCCACGAGTTCTGAGCCTGCAGAGCCTAAGGACGAGCAGGACTAACAAATCACGGCCCCGACACACCAGCAGCTCTGAGCACGTCCGTAACAAAGCACGAAACTCGTGTCATTAGAGCCGGCCCAGCCTCCCCCCGAGCTGAGCTCCCGCAGGAGCTGCGGGGCAGGCAGCAGCGCCACGGCCGGGAGAGCAGAGCCGCCGCGGGGAGCGGCTCCAGCAGCTCCGTGGGGATGCAGCCCCCGGAACCCACGTCAGGATCAACGAACGCGTCCGAGCACCGCCCGACCGCGCCGGGGCTCCGCCGCCTGCTTCGGCCTCGCACGGACGGACGGACGGAGCTCGGTCCCGCCGGAGACACGGGGCTCCCGCCGACCCCGCTCCCGCGCACCCCAGCGGCTCCGCCGTGCCCCGCTGTCGCGGAGCTCCGCCCGGGGCCCGGCCCGGCCCGGCCCCCTCAGCGCGCCGCGCCGGGCGAGCGGCTCCGCGCGGGCCGGGCCCGGGGCCACCTCCGCCACCGCCTCCTTCCCTCTCGGCAGCCCGCCCGCTTTCCCCGTTGCCTCCACGCCCTCCGGGGCGACCCAGTTTTCCTCACCGGCCCCGTTCCCTCACGCCGGTCCCGGTCCCGGCCCGGCGGCCCCTGACGGTGACGGCGCGTCGGGGCGGAAGCGGAAACGGGCGCGCGGCGCGTGCGCGGCGGGGCGCGCGGGGGGCGCCGGGAAGGAGGCGGACCCCGGCGAGGGGGCGGGGCCCCGGTGCACGCTCGGCCCCGCCCCCCCGGCCCCGCCCCCTTCCCCTCACGCCGTCATTAACCGAACTCAATTAACGGGGATCAATCAGAGCGAGAGGGTCTTTATTGGGGCCGGCCCCCTCCCTCAGCAGCCCGTCCACGGGTCCCGGCGGCCGCTCCGCGCCAGGAAGGCGATCCTGCGCGCCATCTCGGCGCTGTACACCCGCCGGCACGCCTCGAACGCCCGCCGCCGCCGCGCCTGGCTCGGCTTCTCGTAGTACCGGGAGCGCCGCACCGCCTCGGCCACGCCGTCCTGCACCAGGATCCTGCGGGAGGGAGAGAGCGGTGACAGCGGCAGGGAAGGTTCCGGGGTGGGCGAGGAGGGAGGAACGGGCACGGCTCGGTCCCCGGCGCGTTGCCCCGGCTCGTTCTCCTCGCCGGCCACCCGCGAGGAGGGGAAGGATCCCCCTGAGCTCCGCTGAAGGCGGCACCAAGGAAGGCGTGTGAGCACGGATCGATGGCACGGCCTCGTCCCCGAGGAACAGCGCCGAGTTTGGTGGTTTGTTACGGACGTGCTCAGAGCTCCGAAGCAGGCGGCGGAGCCCCGGCGCGGTCGGGCGGTGCTCGGACGCGTTCGTTGATCCTGACGTGGGTTCCGGGGGCTGCATCCCCACGGAGCTGCTGGAGCCGCTCCCCGCGGCGGCTCTGCTCTCCCGGCCGTGGCGCTGCTGCCTGCCCCGCAGCTCCTGCGGGAGCTCAGCTCGGGGGGAGGCTGGGCCGGCTCTAATGACACGAGTTTCGTGCTTTGTTACGGACGTGCTCAGAGCTGCTGGTGTGTCGGGGCCGTGATTTGTTAGTCCTGCTCGTCCTTAGGCTCTGCAGGCTCAGAACTCGTGGGGGGAACGCCAGGGTCGGCTTTGGGCTCTGTTTGAACCCGTCTCTAAGGAAGCTGCTGGGAAAAGTTGAACCTTTCCCTCTGCTTGCAGCGGATCCGAGGGGACGGCAGGACGTGGGGCTCGCGGGGAAAGCCCGACACGAGCCTCCCGTCACCTTCTGCTCAGGAAATTCTGCTCCTGAACCCAGTACGTGAAGGAACTGAAGCCGCTCGGGGCCCCAGCCCCGGCCGGGCCGCGGAGCCCTGCTCTCCGCGGTTCCCTCCCGTTCCTCACCTGTTCAGGACGCCGTACGCCGCCTCCACGTTTCCGTTCTGCACCATCACCGTGCGGCCCACGAAGCGCAGGTGGTTCGCCATGGCCGCGCTGCTGCGGGACGGGGCGGCTGGGACCGGGCGGCCCCGCGGCTCGCAGGAGCCAGTCCCTCCTCCCCCCGCCCCGGGAACACGGCAGGGAACCCCGGGTACAGAGAGGGGCCGGTCCCTCCCGCCCCTCTCCCGGGGACACGGAGGGGTCGGTTCTCCCCGCAGAGCCCCAAGGGAACGCGGCAGGGACCCCCCCGCCCCACGAACGGTCTTGGCGGGGCGCTGCCTCCCCACGCGGGCCTCCCTCCGCCCCCGGTCCCGCTCCTCTCCCCAACTGACCCCGGTGAAGCCGCGGCCGCTGCGCGCCCGCACCGGAAGCGACTGACGGAGGAACTTCCGTCGGGAGCGACTTCCGGTACCGCCGGCACTTCCGGCGGGGAGAGCCCCGGGACCGGCACGGGCCCCGCGGCTCCCCCCGGTCCCGGGGCTCTCCCTCCCGTAACCGGCACCGGAGGCACCGCAGGGTCCCACAGCGGAGGGGACGGCGGGGCACCAAGGGCGGCTCTGAGCCCGCCGGGGACAGGAACGCACCCCCCGCCGCCCCGCCGAGGCACAGAGGACACGACACCGGCTGGCCCCGGCCGCTCCCGCGGCGTTTATTGCTTCCAGCAGGGCCGGCTGCGGGCCCTCCCCACTCGGGGGCTCCGCACACACCGCTCCGGGGCAGCCACGCTCAGCCACGCGGGGAAGGCACAAGCCCGGGAGGGCCCGGTCCCCGCGGGGAGGGGGCTCCGCTCCGGCCAAGGCACGCGGCCGCCCCGGGGTTGGGGCTTCTTGCGGGGGGCGGGAGTTCGGGACCCCTCCCGGTCAGTCCCGCCCGCCCGCGGGTCTCACTGACCGCCGGTTAAAAAAAAAAAAAATAATCAAAAAAGGCAAAACCGAGAAATGCAGACGAGATCTTCCCCCCCCCCGAGCCGGGGGGGGCGTCACACGTCCGGCGCCGGGGGGGACTCGGGGGTCCCGGCCTGGCACCGGGGGGACCCCCGCTGCTGTAACGTCCCCGCGGGGCTGGCGAGGGGGACGTCCCCGGGCAGGCGGCGGCACCGGGGGGCCCCGGGGGGACCGGCGGGGGGGCGGCGGCGCGGGGGAGCCGCGGGGGGGGCCGGGTCCAGCGCGGGTTTGGGGGCGACGTGGGGGAACCAGAGCCGCAGCATCGCCTCCACCTGCAGCAGCGTCCCCAGGTAGCGGGCACTGCGGGGAGAGAGCTCCCGTCACCCTCTGCCGAGGAGGGGGGTGTCCCCGTGCGCCCGGCCCCCCCCGGGGATGGCTGGGGACACTCACCCCATTTCTGGCTTCTGCAGGACCCCGATGATCCGCTGGAGCCGGTCCATGGCCACGCTCTGCTGGAAGCTGCTCAGCCCTGGGGAGTCCCGCAACTGGGTGAATTCTCCCCAGGGGGAAAGAGGTGCTTTGTGGGGTGGGGAGGAGGAGGAGGAGGAGGAGGAGGAGGGTGTGGGGGGCACCCACCTCTGTCGTAGCGGCCCCGCCGCAGCCCCTCCAGCAGCTCTGCCAGCGGCCGGATGAAGCCCCGGAGCTCCCGGCACTGCGAGGAAGGGGAGGAGGAGGAGGAGGTGACTGGGCGGGGGGGGGGTCTGCTGCACCCCCTCAGACCCCACTTACCTCCCTCTCTCCCCCCGAATCCTGCTCATCCCCACCCGTCCATTTCAGGTGGGGAAACTGAGGCAGACCCAGATTTTTTTTTTTTTTTTTTTTTTTTTTAGGGGACCAAACCCTCCCTCACCTCCCATCTTTGGGGGTGCCCCTTGGTTTTCTGCCAAAAAACTCACCTTTTGGGCAAAGAGGCGATCGCCATCGCTGGGAGGGACATCCCCCCCGTCCCGTTTCCGCGGGCGCTTCCCCCCGCGGGGTGACGGCGGCGATTCGGGGGGCGCTCGCTCCAGCCCCCCCGGGCGCTTGCGGCTGCGCTCGGGTTTGGGGGGGCTCCGGGGGGGGCTGCCGGCCTCGGCCTCGCTGTCAGAGGCAGGGGAGCCGCAGGAGCAGGTACGGGCGGGGGGCTCCATGGCGGGGGTGGCCCCCCCAGGGGAAGCGTCTCCCCGCGTTCAGCTCCAGCAGAGTCAAACAGCCGAGGCTGCCTGGGGGAGGGAAGGAGGGAAACACCGGGGCGGATATCGGACAAAGATGGAAGACAACCAACTGCCTTGTTCTCCCGTGGGGGTGTCATCCCCACGCCCCCAGCGCTGCCTCACACGCCCCGGGAGAGGGGCAGATTTGGCATCGCTCAGACAGCACGGGGGTGCAGGGACCCACCTGGCACTGGGACCTTCCACCCAGGACCACCCCCAGCCCCTCTCCTTCCCCCCCCACCCCCCCCCAAGTTACAGCAACCCCCCCCTCCAGCCCCGGGACTGCCCAGGACCCCCCAGCAGCTCCCCTCGCCCCATCCCCTGCCGCCCCCTCCCCAGGACTGAGCGCTCCCTGCAGGAGCCCCACCCGTGATGGGGACCTTCCCCCCCGCGCCTCCCCACCCAGCCCCGGTCACCCCGGACCCCACCTGCTCCCGGCTGCACCTGCGGTGATGCCGGTGTCCCTGTGGCAGCGCCGGTGCCCCGGTGCCGGTGTCGCTGTTGCCGTCCCTGACCCCAGTGCCGGTATCGCTGTCCCGGTATCAGTGTCCCGCCGCCGTTGCTGGTATCGCTGTCCCCGTTTCCCGGCCGGCGTCAGTGTCCCTGAGCAGGTGCCGCTGTTCCGGTGTCCCGGTCTCTCTGTGCCCGGTCCCGGTCCCGGTGCCGGTCCCGCCCCGCCCGCGGCGGCCCCACGCGGACACGTGCGCGGCCGCACGTGCCTCCGGCCGGGCCCCGCCCCGCCGCGCTCCCATTGGCCGCCGCGTCCCGCGAGGCCCCGCCCCCTCTCTCCCGTTGGCTCGCCGCCGCCGCCCGTCTCTGATTGGCCGGAGGGCGGGGCTCTGGCCACGCCGCCCCGCCCGGCGATTCGGGGCACGCGGCGCCGGGCCGCGCCCCCTGGCGGCTCCCGGGCCGCGCTCCCGCCCCGCCGCCACCGCCCCCGCGCCCCCAGCCAATGGGCGCCGCTCCCGGCGGCGCGTCTCGGCCAACGGGCGGGGCGGCCACGCCCCCCGCCGTTACATAACCGGGGCGGGGCGGCGCGTGGGCCCCCACGTGGGGGCGGCGGCGGCCCCCCCCCCCCCCCCCCGTGTGACGTCGCGCCGGCGCGTGGGGGAACGCCCGCTGGGCGGGGCCTCCCGGAGAGGGGCGGGGTCTCCCGGAGAGGGGCGGGGCCGGGGAGCGCGTGCAGGCTCTGCCCGGGGCTCCCCCCGAGCGCCCCCAACCCCTCCCCCCCCCAACATTCCCCCCCAAAATCCCTCCCGGGCCCACAGCCCCCAGCGCGGCTCTCCCCCCAGGAGGCTCAGGGTGACCCCAAGACCCCTCCCCAAGGCCCAGGGGCCCCCCTCAGGCCCCCCCCCCCCAAACCCTCAGAGCCCCCCAGAGCCCCATAACCCCCAGCCCTACAAACCCCTCGCCCCACAACCCCCAGTCCTACACAGCGTTCACCCCGCAAACCCAGGTCCTACAAACCCCTCACGCCACAAGTGCAGAGCTCGCAGCCCCCCTCTCCACCCTCCCCACACCCCGACACCCCGGGCATGGCCCCTCCAGCCCTCCCCGTCCCCCCGGGGGGGCCCGTCCCCCGGGGTGGGTATTTAGGGCCGGGCCGGTGGCACGCAGCCCCCCCTGCCCCCCGCCATGCTGAGTGTGCTGCTGCTCCTGGGGGGCCTGGCCCCCGCCCTGCCCGCTGGTGAGTCGCCCCGAGGTTGCCCCTGGCAGATCCCGTCGTGGGGTGCAGCCCCAGCCCCCCTCAGGTGCCCCCATGTCGGGCCAGGGGGCTCAGCCGAGCCCCCACCCCAATGCCTCCACTCTCCCCAACAGGTCCCCACTGGACGTACGAGGGTGAGTGGGGCCCCACGCAGGGACGCCCCCCCCCCCTCATTTATTCCCACCCCCCAAGACCTCCCCCCACACCCCCCGAGCTGAGGGGCTCACATGGGTCTCCCCAGAAGCTGGGGAGGTGGATGGGTGACAGCCCCCACTTTGACCTGGGTCCCCCAAATGGGAAGGAACTGGGCAGATCACAGCCCCCCCTTGCTCCCCCCAAATGGGCACCCACCTGGGTCCCCTAAGGCAGCTGGGGGTGAATGGGTGCAGCCCCCCATTTTCCCCTCCTGCCCCCCCTTGCCCCCCGCGCTCCAATGCTCCCTTTGTGCTCCTTTACATAAGGCTCCTGCTGCCAAATCCAATTAGGATCCGGCCTTGGCCAAATCCCGCTAAGCCCCGTCCTGCCGGGCCCAGGGGACCCATGGGTGCCCCCCCCGGCCCCGCGGGCTCGCCTTTGTCCCCGCTCTCCCGGCTGGAAAAAATATCCCCAGCAGATTAACAAGGCCCTTGGGAATGTCACCCGCGTCCCGGTTTGGGGGGCACCGAGGGCGTTTTGGGTCACGGGGCCCCCGCTGGGTGAAGCAGCGCCTGGGGCGAGGTGAGGGGAGGGTCCCACCCGGGGCCGGGTCCCCCGCAGGTCCCCACGGGCAGCAGCACTGGCACGAGGGACACGCGGAGTGCGGGGGCCGGGCGCAGTCACCCATCGACATCGCGACAGCGCGGGCACAGCCGGACCCGTCCCTGCCGCCGCTGCGGCCCGAGGGCTACGAGCGCCCCGAGAGCCCGCAGCTGACCCTCGCCAACAACGGCCACACCGGTGAGCGCCGCGGGGAGAACCGGGGCGGTCCCCGGTGCCCCAGCCCCGCTGACCCCGTGTTCCACAGCCGTGCTGGCACTGCCACCGTCCCTGCGGCTCCGGGGGCTGCCCCACGCCTTCGCTGCCCTTCAGCTCCACTTCCACTGGGGCCGGCCCGGCCGCGCCGCTGGCGCTGAGCACCTGCTGGACGGGCACCGTGCCCCCGCCGAGGTACCGGGGGCACTGGGGCCGGCCGGGGAACAGCTCCCAGAATGGGTCTGGGGGCGGGAAATGGGGTGGGAAAGGAGGAGGGGAACAGGTTTGGGGTCAGGAAATGGCATGGGAATTGTGTGGGAAATGGTTGTGGGGAGGGGTGTCGGTGTGGGAAACGGCATGGGAACAGCGTGGAAAATGGGTTTGCACTGCAGGAATTTGCTGCAGGGAATGGAAAAGGGGTCCTGGCGAGGGAAATGGATCCGGGGTGTGAAATGAGTGCAGGGAGGGGATGGGGTGCAGAGGAAAAGGATGGGAAACGGGAGAGGCAGCAGGTCTGGGCACGGCGGGATGGGCGCCGGGGCAGGGCGGGGGGCTCAGGGGCAGGGTTGGGGAGTTAGGGCGGGGGGCTCAGGGGCAGGGTTGAGGAGGCAGGGCGGGGGGCTCAGGGGCAGGGTTGGGGGGGGAAGGGCGGGGGGCTCAGGGGCAGGGTTGGGGAGGAAGGGCGGGGGGCTCAGGGGCAGGGTTGGGGAGGAAGGGCGGGGGGCTCAGGGTCAGGGTTGGGGAGTTAGGGCGGGGGGCTCAGGGGAAGGGGTTGGGGAGTCAGGGCGGCGGGCTCAGGGGCAGGGTTGGGGCGGCAGGGCGGGGGGCTCAGGGGCAGGGTTGGGGAGGTAGGGCGGCGGGCTCAGGGGCAGGGTTGCGGAGTCAGGGCGGGGGGCTCAGGGGAAGGGGTTGGGGAGTTAGGACGGGGGGCTCAGGGGCAGGGTTGCGGAGTCAGGGCGGGGGGCTCAGGGGGTCCCCGCCGTGCCGCAGATGCACGTGGTGCACTTCGATGCCGAGCGTTTCGCCGACGCCAGCGCGGCGCAGCAGCAACCGGGCGGGCTGGCCGTGCTCGGCGTCCTCCTGGAGGTACGGACCCCAGACCCACGCCCCCCACCCACCCACCCGCGCTTCCCCAGCCCCTCACTGACCCCCCCCCCCTCGCTCCCCCAGGTGGGAGATGACCCCCACCCCGCCTACGACAACATCCTGAGGCATCTCGGCAGCATCCGCTACGCAGGTGAGGAGAGGGAGGGCGGAACGCCAAATCCCCCTCCCAGCACGCCCCAAACTGCTCGCCCCCACAGGGCAGACGGTGGCCATCCCCTCCTTCAGCATCCGGGACCTGCTGCCCGCGCAGCTGGAGCGCTACTACCGCTACAACGGGTCCCTGACCACCCCGCCCTGCTTCCAGAGCGTCCTCTGGACCCTCTTCCCGCAGCCCGTCCGCATCAGCCGGGCCCAGGTAGGACCCGCTCTGGGGGGAGCCCCCCGCGTTTGGCGAGCGCACCCCCCCAGTGCTGCCCCCTTCCCCCTCCAGCTGGAGCAGCTCCAGGGAAGCCTTTACTCCACGGAGGAGGGCGAGCCGGAGGAGCCCCAGCTCCTGGTGGACAATTTCCGGGCCCCGCAGGAGCTGAACCAGCGCCTGGTGCTCGCGTCCTTCCCCAGGGGTGAGCGGAGGGGTGGGGAGGGCCCCCCTGCACCCCTCACGCGGCTCCTGGAGCCCCGGCTGGGCACAAGGCGCTGGCCCTGACCCCGGCCTTTCCCTTGCAGAGCCAGAGGGATATTCCACAGGTAGGGCCAGGCCGGGAGGCTGGGCTGGGGGGGTCACCCCTGGACCCCCCTGACCCCCCCCGGGCCTCACACAGGTGAGGTCATCGCCATCATCTTCGGCGCGGTCGCCGGCTGCGTCGGCCTCTTCCTCGCCGTCCACTTCGGGGCCAAGCGGATGCGGTGAGAGCCCCCCACACCCCTCAGAGGGACCCCCACGGCTGGGGGGTGCAGAGACTCCCCCCTCACCCGTGTTTCTGCCCCGGCAGCGCGAGGCGGGCGCAGGCACAGGACGTGGTGTTCAAGGCTTCCTCCCGCCGCTCGCCCATGGACGCTGGACACTCCCGCTGACCCCCAGCCCCCCACCCATCGCCCCACTGCAAATAAAGCCCTTTCCCCCTCCCGGTGGCTCTCTGTGGGGTGGGAACGGGCGCCTTGAGGGGCTCTGGGGCTGGATCCCGTCACCCCCGAGAAACCAGGATGTCCCGGGTGCCCCCCAGGGCTGGAGCAGGGCACAATGGGGGGAGTGACCCCTCTCCCTCCTCCTCTTGTCCCCAGCAGCCACAGAGTCCCGTGCTTTTGTAAAACGGTTTTACTCTTAATCAAAAAAAAAAAAAAAATTTACTCCCCGCTGCACCTCCAACCCTCCTGGGAGCTAACAGGGGTCAGAAGGGCAGAGCATCCCAATCCCAGTGACCCCCACCCCCAGAGCATCACCCCCAGCACCAGGGGTAGGGACCCCCCCACCCCAGGGCGACAAACACAAGGAAATGAGGGGGTCCTGCCCTGACTTCCACAGGCCTGGACTTCCCCCAGGGCATCTGGCCCACCCTGGCCTTCCCCAGAGCCTCAAGCTGAGGGAAAGCTGTCAACAGAATCTGAGAACAAAGGGAAGGGGGTGGTGGTTGGACCCCAAAGTCCCCAGGAGCACCAGTCAGACCCCAAAGGCCCCCAGGAACTGGGCAGCCACAAATTCCCCCGGAGCAGGAGGGGTGAAGGCTTTGGCAGGAGTGGCCAGCTGTGGGGCCACGGCTCCCTCACCCCTCAGGAGGCACCTGCAGCGCCGAGTAGAGCATGGCCTGGCCCTCAGGCTCCTGCTTACCTGGGGGAAAAGGGGCGCTTATGAAGGTGGGGGTGGTTTGGGGCTTTGTGGAAGCCCCCAGAATGTGGCCCCCATTCAACAAGACTCATCCATCCCCAACCCAGCAGCTCTGACCCCCCCCCCAACCCCCGAAAGTGACACCGCACCCCCCGTACAGGAGAGGCACTTGAGGACGTTGCGGAAGGAGCCACCAGCGGTGCTGAAGGCCCAGAGGCCGGTGCAGAGCGTGAGGATGAAGATGGGGCCCAGGCTGGCCTCGTACCACGGGTTCAGGAAGGTCTGGGGACACAGAGAGGCGGGTCACACCTCCCTGAGCCCTCCAAGGGCAGCGAAAGGAGTGCCCAGCCCTGTGGAAACCCGGCTCAAACCCCTGCTGAGCTGTACGCCCCCACATCCTTCACTGACCTCCTCCAGCCCGGGCACCCCAAGAGGCTGGGTGTGCCCGGGGGTGTAACTCGCCCTGTGGCCCTAGGCAGGGAGTGAGGGGGCGCGGGTGGGGGTTCCAGCCCCCCAGGACTCACCAGCCCTGAGGTGAGCAGGTGGCTGCCCACCACCAGCCCCAGGCCCCCGGCGCGGCGCCGCTCGCAGGCGTCGAAGAAGATGATGCCCCAAAAGGTGTGGAGCAGCACCAGGGCCATGGTGAGGAAGGCTGTGGGGAGACACACGGAGCCTCAGAGCCAGAGCCTTCCTCCTCCTCCTCCTCCTCCTCCTCCATGCCACGGCCTCGGCCTCACCAGAGGTGATGAAGTAGTACGGGGAGTCCCCGTGGATGCCGACGGTGCCCGGCCCCGCGGAGTCTGCCAGGATGTTGGTGATGGAGAAGACGCCACTGATGATGCCAAAGGAGAGCCCAGCCACTGTGGGGGAGCCGGGGTCAGGGGAGCCGCCACAGCCCCGGGCTCGGTGGGCTCAGGGAAGGGCAGGAGAGTAGAAGGCAGCACCCCGGGGTCTGCTCACCGTAAGCCATCTGCCGCAGGGAGAGCGGGGACCGCCCATCCTTGCTGAGGCTCGCCAGCCCTTCATCCGCCTTCCTGCCCCGCCAGAGAGAGAGCGTGAGCCCCATCCCGCGGGAGAGGGGAAGGGAGAGCCGCGCTGAGAGGAGACGGCTCCGCTCGCTCCCGCCGTTCAACAAGGAAGAGACTTTGTGGGGTTCCTCGGGACGCAGAGCCCCCCCAAGCCCTGGGACACCCCAGCCGCCGGCACAGCTCCCCGGGCGGGCTCTTACTTGAGCATTTTGAAGCAGGCGAACCTGCAGAGCTCCTGCAGCAGCACGGCGGCGGCGGCCCCGAGCGGCAGCAGCGCCGCGTCCTCCCGCCCGCTGAGCCGCACCGACACGGCCCAGAGCAGCGAGGCCGCGAGCAGCGACAGCAGCCAGAAAAACGCCCTGGGGACAAACGGGACACCCGGCTGGCGCCGCGGGCACCGGCACCGGGCAGAGCCGCTCGGTACCGCCGGGCCGGGACCCGCGGCGGCCGCAGCGCTGCTCCCAGTTCCCCCTCGCCTCAGGGCTCCTCACGCCGCCGGCAGCTCCCTCAGCCGCCCCGGTGTCCCCCAGAGCCGCCACAGGCCCCTCAGAGCACCCCCGAGGGGCTCTCGGACCCCCGCAACGGCCTCCCGGCCCCCGCCGGGCCGGCCCCGCTCACCCCGCCAGCAGCACGACGACGAGCAGCGGCTCCGCCGCCACCGTCAGCAGCACGAGCGCGGCCGCGGGCCCCAGCGCGATCGCGGCGCAGCCCAGGAGCACGGCGGCGCCCATGGCGGCCGCGGCCAGCACCCCCTGCCGGCCCGGAGGACCTGCCGGGGGGGGTAGGACCAGTCCCGGGACGGGGGGACGCAGCGGGGACACCCGAGACGGGCTGGGCGCGGGGACACCGGTGTGCGGGGACACCCGAGACGGGCTGGGCGCAGGGTGCCCGGTGTGCGGGGACACCGGTGCGCGGGGACACCCGAGACGGGCTGGGCGCGGGGACACCGGTGTGCGGGGACACCCGAGACGGGCTGGGCGCGGGGTGCCCGGTGTGCGGGGACACCGGTGCGCGGGGTCACCCGAGACGGGCTGGGCGCGGGGACACCGGTGTGCGGGGACACCCGAGACGGGCTGGGCGCGGGGTGCCCGGTGTGCGGGGACACCCGAGACGGGCTGGGCGCGGGGTCACCGGTGTGCGGGGACACCCGAGACGGGCTGGGCGCGGGGACACCGGTGCGCGGGGTCACCGGTGCGCGGGGACACCCGAGACGGGCTGGGCGCGGGGTCACCGGTGTGCGGGGACACCCGAGACGGGCTGGGCGCGGGGTCACCGGTCTGCGGGGTCACCCTGAAACGGGCTGGGCGCGGGGTCACCGGTGCGCGGGGTCACCGGTGTGCGGGGACACCCGAGACGGGCTGGGCGCGGGGTCATCGGTCTGCGGGGTCACCGGTGTGCGGGGACACCTGAGACGGGCTGGGCGCGGGGTCACCGGTGCGCGGGGACACCCGAGACGGGCTGGGCGCGGGGACACCGGTGTGCGGGGTCACCGGTGCGCGGGGACACCCTGAGACGGGCTGGGCGCGGGGTGCCCGGTGTGCGGGGACACCGGTGCGCGGGGTCACCCTGAGACGGGCTGGGCGCGGGGTCACCGGTGCGCGGGGTCACCGGTGTGCGGGGTCACCGGTGTGCGGGGACACCCGAGACGGGCTGGGCGCGGGGTCACCGGTCTGCGGGGACACCGGTGCGCGGGGACACCCGAGACGGGCTGGGCGCGGGGTGCCCGGTGTGCGGGGATACCCTGAGACGGGCTGGGCGCGGGGTCATCCTGAGACGGGCTGGGCGCGGGGTCACCGGTGCGCGGGGACACCGGTGCGCGGGGACACCCTGAGACGGGCTGGGCGCGGGGTCAGCGGTGCGCGGGGTCACCCTGACACGGCCTGTCCGCAGGGTCACCTGTCTGCGGGATCACCTGTCTGTGGTGTCACCCTGACACGGCCTGTGCCCGGCACCACCTGTCTGCGGGGTCACCTGTCCCCAGGCTCTTCTCTTCTCTTCTCTTCTCTTCTCTTCTCTTCTCTTCTCTTCTCTTCTCTTCTCTTCTCTTCTCTTCTCTTCTCTTCCCTTCCCTTCCCTTCCCTTCCCTTCCCTTCCCTTCCCTTCCCTTCCCTTCCCTCCCGGAATTACTCTTTAAACCGGCATTTCTTCTCTATTCCAAGCCCCTCGCATCTCCCGTTCTGATTCTGTCCCCACCCCCACGCTGCTGCTATTTACAGAGGAGTTGGGAAGAGCAGGAAAACTTTTTTTAGACTAAAAAATTCCATTAGCCGGCAAGAACAGCCTGGACGGCTCCAAAGCCCCTCCCTCCAGATTCCACCTCCCTCTGGACTGATAGTGCCACAGGGAGTGCTGGGCACCGGTGCCATGAAGATTTTTCATCCATCTTCATGTCTCCTGCAAGGAAAACTCCAAACAATGTCCCCTCCAGCCTCTTCCGCAGGAATCCTGCGAATGCCATCTCCTGGGCACGAGGCATTGTTCAGGGAAGAATCGGAGTTGCCGGCTGCCTTGGATTAATTTCCCTCCTTATTTCACTTCCGCCTATTAAAGCTGGGAAATGACAAAGCACATCTGAGCACTGCTGACTTCAGCTGCACCTTCCTCCTTGGACTTCCCCCCGACACAGCACCAGGCTCTGGATGCCCAGAGCATCCCTGGGATGCAGCCCCCTCAGCACAGCAAGAACCAGGAGCCTCCTCCTTCCTTCTTCTTTTTCTCTCCTTTTCCTTCCTTTTCCCCTCTGTTTTGGTTCAGGTGCTGAGTTTTCCCTCAGGAAAAGCGTCCCTCCCTCGCTGCTCTGTTGTTGTGGCAGATTTTACTGTTGAATTTTGGCAAAAAAAAAAAAAAAACCCAAACAAATCTTTTAATAATTAAAAAATGAAGACATAAAAGTAGAAATATAAAGCAAAATAGGGATTTGGGGAATAGGAAGTAAGGTTTTGGGATGGGAGATGGAAAAGCCCTTGCTTCCTTTCTTGTGGCTGCGATGGGTTTGCTCCATGATGCCAGATGTGAAGAATCAGTAAGAAAAGAGGCAAAAAAAAAAAAAAAAAAAAAAAAAAAAACCCAGAAGGAAAATAGAACGGTTTCCTTTTCCATCCAGAAACACAATTCCAGGTCTGCACCTGGGATGCAGGATGCTGCTGGGGAGTTCCAGCTGGTCACAGCTAGGGAAGAGCAGCTGTTTCCCCCTTTAGCACCTTACAGCACATTTTGTTTTATCCAGGTCCCTTTCCCTTAATGGATCCTCCAAGTTTTCCCAATTTTTGCAAGTCTTACACCATCACAGCCAGTTCTGGAGTCATTCCCAGCCCTGAGCCAGCAAATCCCACTGAATTCTGACTCCCACATCAAGGGTTTGTCCATTCAACCCCACCCACTCATCTGATAACCATCCTCAGGGATCTTCCTCGCCCCTTTTCCTCCCCATTCCTTTAATCCCAGGATATTTTAACCCTTCCCTGCTCCCCCAGTGCCTCCCAGCTGAGCCGCTGGCCCCAGCCCTGCTGGGATTCTTCACAACAAGTTCAGATTTCTGCTTGGGTTGGGATTTTTGAGTTTCGATGTTATTCTTGTGGAGGAGGGAGAGGAGGGTCTTGCGGAGAGGAGGATTTGAAGAGATTCACTTCCTGCTCGGCATTCCTGGGCACTTAACCCTTTGCCAAACATCTCCCTACAGATGGGGGAAGCTCCTTCTGCAAAACACAGGGAACCCCAGCGAGGCTGGGAACCAGCTTGGGGATGCACTGGAAAAATTCTTCAGTTGGGTCCACTCTTGGTAGGAAAAAATAGTCTGCTTTGGGGAAATTAGGCTCACAATTGATTGGAATCATTAAAATCTACAGAAATCTTTGGTTTAAAATCAACAAGAGGGGAGAGGAGCTTTGAGGCCACTCCCAACCCCTTCCATGATTCCATGGCCCTGCATCCCAGAAGAGAGCTCCACCTGTACTCTGCAAGACTCATCTTGCTCTTTGCTGGTTTTCTAGCCTTCATCTTCAAGAGTCACCAAAATATTGATTTTACAGCACGTGATTCACCTCTGTCTCCTTCGCTTCCCCTTCTCCTTCCTCCTCTGGTCTGCACCCATTCCCACCTGGATCCCGCCGGCTCCTCGCAGGAGCTCCGCAAGCGCCTTCTCCCCAGGGTGTTTTTACCCACTATAAAACAAAATAAATCCATGGCCACTCGTGTTTCTTCCTCCCGATGAAGAAACTGAGGCACGGGAAGGGGAAATGAAGCCAGGACAAAAAAATCCCCCAAGATTTTACGGGAAGTCGGGATGGACTCTGGCTCCCAGTCAGCATCTCTGCCTTCTCTCCCTGAAGAATTTGCTATTTATAGCTCTGCTTTGCTCCTTTAGAACATAATCAAAACCATCCTTCCTCCATATGAGAACTCATCCAGCGGCACTAACCCTCCCGGGGGAAAACTTCCCGAGATTTGCAATTCAGCCGTCCGAAACGCCTCTGCAACGGGAAACTTCCACCGCCGGAGCGGCGGCGCGGACACCGCACGGGACACGCTCAGCCCGGCGCTGCTCCAGTCCCGGGCACAGCCCGGGCTCCCTCCCACGCTACCGAGGAGGTTGCTCGGCTCAACCCCCCCGAGTCATTTCCTGCTTTCGCGGGGACGGCTCGGCAAGGTCCCGCGGAGAAGGAGCGGCGCCGCTCCGGCAGCCGACACCCAGCGGAGGACGATGAACTTCTGCATCGCCGTGCTCCTGGTCCTTCAGTCCTTGCCGGGTAAATACATTCCCCGGGTTTGCCAGGGTTTTCGAAAGGCAATTTGATTTTAGCTCGCTGCTCTGATTGTTCCCGCACTCCTGGGATGCCGCGGGGCAGTTGCGAGGGGGGGGCTGGAGGCTGAAAGATCTTGGGGGGATTTTTTTGGAGAAAGGGGGCTGCAGGGAAAAAAAACCACCGGGAATACATGATGTAAATGACTGAAAGTTCCATGAAGCCTGTGCTTAGAGAACAGTGGGATGGTGAACGTTTCCCGCATTGTGTTCAAATCATTTGCAAACTCCAGCTGGGAGCTATTAGGAGACACAGAGAAAAAACCCCAGCAGGATTTCCTGAGAGTTACGTGGGCCGTTTGAGATGGGGAAGAGTGGAATCAGGGTATTGAGGGAGGAAAACCGCGATCTGGAGCTGCTTAAGGATGAGCACGATATTCTCCCATCTCTGGGAAGGTGAGATACAGAGCAGCACCGGCTGAGGGGAACTGGAAACTGCAGCTCTGCCATGCCCAGGAGCCTCCCTCTCTCTTCCCCTTTCTCTTCACCGAAGGAACAAATTCAAACATGAAACATCAGGCGAGGGGGTTCCCAGCTGGAAGCTCTTTTCAGGAGAAGGTTGCACTGTTATTCTTAGTGGCTCCATGTAAACAAGAGCCAGCTTGGAGTGACTTTCTGGGAAAGCTCCGTGCATGGGATAAGGTGCCCCAGAGCTCAACGCTGCCTGAGCATTGCCAAAGGATGAGCGTGGGACGGAGCGGGGATGGGGGGCAGGTCCCAATTTCAGTCCAAATTTCCCCAAAAGCTCGGGGTGGGAGTGGGACAGGTCGAGGTGTTCGACACCGTGACGGGTGAGGCTGCGCTGTGTCCCTCCTGCAGAGCCCCGATCCACCCTGGAATCTTCAGCCTTAGTCATTGTTTTCAGAGAATTCCCTAATGAGAATTCTGGGACTTGGGCTTCCCCGCCAGGCTTTGCCAGTGCTGAGAAAGTCAGGGATATGAGAGGAAAAAGTGGGAGGGTTTGGAGAGGGACCTGGAGCTACAGCATGACTGACAGCATCATTCCAGCTATTCCTGGTGTCACTTATAATGACAATATTACAATTATCTTATTTGTGACCATAAATGAGTATCAAACTAGAAAAACATCTTACTATTCCATATCTTCCATTCTCATGAGTATCTTGGTGTACGAATCTGTGAGTATTAGAACATTAATATTCACAATTAATTTGCTTTAAAAAATCCTCCCAAACCCCAAGAAAACACACAGAACCTTATGTTTGGAATAGGGAATGAGCCACTCGCTCCAACTGCGACAATGTCACATGGGTCAGAATTTATTTATAGCGGCTCAGCCCTAAGGAAACATGAGGGTCCCTTGTGAGCCCTTGGCAGCCAAAGGCATTGGAGCAGCTGGATCCTGGATGAGAGGCTCATCCCAGGGCAGATCCAGCCCGGCTCTGGGTCTGGGGTGCAGGAGCACAGCCAGAGGCTCCATCCCCACCACTGCATCTCTCACTTCTGCCACGCCCACACCCAAAAACGGAGGAAAACCCCAGCTCTGCTCTGACCTCCCACGCTTTTAGTTGGGATCTAATGATGGGTCAGGTTGTAAATCCATCAGTCCCACAGGAAAGGGGTTTTGCCCAAAGCACCAATAAATCAATGAAACTTCCCATGCCCCGGCGCCCACGGCTTGACCCGAGGCTCCTCATGGTGATCCGTGCGTTGTTCCTTTGCTTTCAGGGAAGGCGGAGCTGGAAGATGACATGGAGGAGATCGCACAGGATTTATACGACTACATGGCTCATTTAAGTGAGAAATGCCTTTTTTTTTTAAAGCATTTTTACCATTTTCCACAAGCCACCGGAGCGAGTTGGGATAACCAGGGCTGGGGAGGGATTGCTGTCCAGATTAATTTGAGTTACGTTGGCTGCTCAGGGGGAAAAGCTGGGTGACCTCAACCCAATCCCCATAGTGCCACCTCACCTGGAGCTCTTTCCATTCCAGGCAATTACTATTCTTCCACAGAAGATTATTACTACGACAACATCACGGCAACCCCCGCCACGTACGTGTACGAGTTTGATTCATACGAGGTGAGTTGGGTTTCTCTTGGTATTCCCCTAAAAAACAGGTTTTCCTCACCCAAATCTCTGCCACCAGGAAAAATAAATGGATTAAACCTGCCTATTTTAAGACCACAGAACAAGTCAAGTGAGTTTGAGTAGAGCGTCCATGAACAGCAATCATGGAATGGTTTGAGTTGGGATTTATTTCTCCAGTTTGCACAGAAACAGTGAGAAATTCCTTGTTTTCTCAATTAAATACCATCAAAGCCATCCCAAGGAGGGATCCCTCTGCACAGGAGTTAGTCCTGTGCTGGGACATACTAGGTTATTTCTTTTTCTCCACATCCAGACAAGCACCATTGGATATGTGGATTGGGAGAAGTTGTTTTCAGAAGAGAATGCCACCACCAAGGTTTCAGGATTACCAGATACAAATGCTCCAGGGGATTCCAGGGATGCTAAGGACAGTCAGGTGGGTGCCTGTCAGCTCGGGAGCTCTGCCACAGGCTTTTAGCACAATAAAACATAGGACTTTCTGGCTGATTTATTTTCCTTGGCTCACCAGGATTTCCAGGAGTCATTGGGATCGTCCCTGCAGGGCCACCTCACCCTCATCATCCTCCTCAGCTTCCTGGGTCTCCTGCTATGATGCCCAGACTCCTCCTCCAAAGGTACTCTGGGATTTCAACACTCACTCAAAGTGTGTCCTTTAACCCAGGGAAATCCAATTTTTTCTGAAGCAGCAACTTTCCAAAACAATGGAAAGATAACAAGCCCTTCCAGGCAGATAACAGCCCATCCAGCTGCGACATCAGGGAACTCACCAGCAGCTCTGACCACCACTGATGGCCTGGAGAGGCTTTCCAGGACGTTTTCCCAATGACCTGTTGGCATTCAGTGGGACCTTCATGGGGTGTGAACACCGAGGCACCTCCCGCTGCTCCTCCACCCAAACACCCTGTTCCATAAAACCCTGGAATGGTTTGGGTTGGGATGAACCTCACAGACCAGCTGGTTCCACCTTCCTGCCCAGGTTCCTCCAAAGCTCCATCCCACCTGGCCAACCTTTTCCCACAGCTGGAGCTCTCCAGCATCCCAGGAGGTGGCCAACCTCCATCCTGCCACACCCTGCTCACCTTTTTTCCCTCGTTCCAGACACGGTGGCTGGGATGGCGACCAGGACATTGTCAGGTGTTGATGACGACATCCTCTCCATGAGGTGTTGTCTCTGTTCCAGAAGTGCTGAGATGTTTTGTCTGGAGGTTTTGGTGGAGGGCCGGTGCCGCCCCGGCGGCGTGAGCACGGAGAGCTCAGCAGCCCTTCAGTCCTTTCCTGTTTCCTTGGATTCCGCTGTAAATAAGAACCTCTGCCAATAAAATCCCCAACACCTGGTGCATGGTGTCTCATGGTAAATAATCCAGAATTGGAATAACAAATGCAAACAAAGCATGCAGTGCTTGTCCCATCAGAAAGATCTTCTCGAGCCTCTAAACCCAGCCAGGAGCTTCCAACTTTGTTTCTTCCAGAACTGCTCTTCACAGTGTTTATTTTCCAGAAACACACACAATACCTGTGTGTGATGAGAAGCTGCATCAGAAAACCTCCCACCACCCCAACCCCCTGATGGAGAGCAAACTGTCTGCAGAAATGGGTGGTTTTGGTCAGGAAATCAGAGTTAAATTCCTTTTTGGGGGAAAAAATTGCAATCCCACACTCGGTGCCTTATGTTGCTTCTCCTTGGGAGAGTTAGCAAGAAGGAGAGATGGAAAACCGGCCCAGGTGTAGCCAGGTAAAGGACAAAAGATGTTGAGTCAAGCCAAGGGATGCTGAGTCAAGCCAACAGGAGATTCACGGTGGTCACAGTGCCCAGAGCCCTCAGACACCTCCCAGAGCCGCCAGAGCAGGTACGAGCCGTCCCACGCACCTCCTCTGCACCCGCGGAGCAGCCCCGGGGCCAGCCCACCACTCCCAGGTTATCCAGACCCCCAGCCTTGGAAAGAAGAAAACTTTTGTTTCCTGTGGAAGGTAAAAAGCTCGAAACGGGTTCAGAAGCGGCGGGAGGAGCGAGACTGGATGCGCTGCCTGGCAGTGCCACCTCCTGGCTCTGTGCTGCCATAAAGGTGGATTGAGAAAAGCCAAGAACGTCCCGGAAAATTATTCAGGATCACACAGCAGTGAGATTTCCAGCCCTGGAGTGGAGTAAAAAGCAATTAAAGGGAAATAAAAGATGTGGATGAAGGTTATGAGTTTATTTCTAAAAATCATCCCTCTAATGCAGACACAGAAAATAATCCAGGTCGTTGTAACCTAGCCTAACTATAAATTGAAGCACTCCCTTCCAGAGCAAATCCTCAAACCAAATCCCCACCTTCCAGCAGTGTTTTGGGACAGCAACGTCCTGACACAAACACACCACATGTGTGACAGCTGGACTTGCCTTCTCTGCTCCCAGATATTCACCCAAACCTCTTCAGACCCAAAATGACACCATCCTCCCGGCTCTTTCACAAGTTCCTTTCCCAGATTTACCCTTTTCCCCCCACTCGGAGGGTGGTGGTGGCTCCATGGCCACTTCTCCGTGAGCAGCCGCCCAGCCCTCCTGGCAAACCCCTGGGAAAAGCAGCTTTAACACAAGGAGGACTTTCCCTGCAGTTGTGAGAACCTTTCCCAGTTACCTCCCGGCAGGAAGCAAGCAGAAGGCTCTCCAGGTCTCTGGTGTTCTCCAGCAGCTCCCTATCAAACAATCCCGGAAATATTTTCTCCATGGAGTTTACACAAAGCTAGAACAAACCCAAGATTCTCATGTTGGGTTTTGCTTTTTTTGTTTTGTTTTGTTTTTTTTTTTTTTTTTAATTCTGTCAACAAGTTGCCAAAAAGTCTCCGGTTATTTGTGTCTCCAAAGTTAAAAGAGTCAAGATGTAAATATTTAGAACTGCTTGTCCCAGAATTGTCCTGCCTGGGCATGAGGGATATCAGTGACTCGCAGGCTCTTTTCAAGGATAATTTTCCAGGATAAAAGCTTCAATAGAGCAACACTCATTAATTATTAATTTTAAATAGGAAAATAATTTCCATAGGGATATAAATCCCATCTATCCACCTGGGGAGATCTAAATTACATATATCCAACTAGAGGGGAATATAAATCCCATCTATCCACCCCAAGGGGGTTATAAATCCCATATATGCAACCCGAGGGGGATACAAATCCCACGTATCCACACGGAGTGGAATATGAGCCTCATATATCCCCCCGTCGAGTGGCTCAGATTTTAGGAACTGGGCTATTCCCCAGATGTGTACACCTGCCTCCCCTCCCCGATGCATTGGCAGTGCTGCCGTCAAGCAAATTAACCAAGAATAACACAAATTCGCAAAAGCTGTTGTACCCTATGGCGAGTGAGAGCGCCGTGCGCCCCCAGACCCCCACTCGTGACGCCGGGTGTGTGACCCCCGCGGGAGTGAGGGGATGCGCCAAACCCCGCAGGGTCCTGTCCACACAGGACCGGGGCTGCGAACCATGCCGGCGGCCCCGCGGCACTCGGAGCTCCGGGGCAGGGGGCGGCCCCGCGGGCAGACCCCTCCCGAGGCCGCGCGGCGGGACACGGCCCCCGCGGGGGAGCACCGGCGCACGGCCCGGCCCCGCGGCGGCCGCGACCCCCGGCTGCCACGGAGCCGCGACCCCCGACCCGGCCCATCCCAGAGCCGCGACCCCCTCAGAGCCGCGACCCCCGGCTGCCACATAGCTGCGACCCCCGGCCCCGGCCCATCCCAGAGCCGCGACCCCCTCAGAGCCGCGACCCCCTCAGAGCCGCGACCCCCGGCCCCGGCCCATCCCAGAGCCGCGACCCCCGACCCCTGCCCATCCCAGAGCCGCGACCCCGGGCCCCTGCCCATCCCAGAGCCGCGACCCCCAGACCCTGCCCATCCCAGAGCCGCGACCCCCGGCCCCCGCCGGCCCCGGAGCCGCGACCCCCTCAGAGCCGCAACCGCCGGCCCCGGCGCATCCCAGAGCCGCGACCCCCGACCCCTGCCCATCCCAGAGCCGTGACCCTCGGCCCCCGCCGGCCCCGGAGCCGCGACCCCTCAAAGCCGCGACCCCCGACCCTCGCCCATCCTAGAGCCGCGACCCCCTCAGAGCCGCGACCCCCCGAACCCTGCCCATCCCAGAGCCATGACCCTCGGCCCCCGCCGGCGCGACCCCTCAAAGCCGCGACCCCCGACCCTCGCCCATCCTAGAGCCGCGGCCCCTCAGAGCCGCCAACCCTCAGAGCCTCGATCCCCTCAGAGCCGCGACCCCCGACCCCTGCCCATCCCAGAGCCGCGACCCCCGGCCCGGCGCAGCTCCCTCAGAACCGCGGTTCCCTCAGACCCGCGGCCCCCTCACAGCTGCGACCCCCGGCCCCCGCCGGCCCCGGAGCCGCGGCCCCCTCAGAGCCGCAACCCCCGGCCGCGGCGCATCCCAGAGCCGCGACCCCCGGCCCCCGCCGGCCCCGGAGCCGCGCCCCCCTCACAGCTGCGACCCCTGAGAGCCGCGACCCCGGCCCGGCCCCGCCCCCTCATGGCCGGCCCCGCCCCCGGCCCCGCCCCGCCTGCTCTGGGCGCGCGCACCCGCCGGCCCCCGCGCGCCAGCGCAAACCCCGCCCCCTCGCGTCCTGACGGGCAGCGCGCTCGGCCAATGGCGCGGTGCCCCCCGCGCCAATGACGGCGCGGAGCGGGGAAGCCCCGCCCCGGGGCGGGGCGTGGCCGGGGGGGGGCGCCATGCGCCGTGTCATGGAGGCGCAGTGTGCGGGCGGCCATTGACGGTGCCGGAGCTGCTGCGGAGCGGCGCGGCCGGGGCGGCCCCGGCGACCCCCGACCCACTCCCGGTGCGCTCCCGGCGCCCGCCGCAGCCGCAGCGACCCTCGCGGCCGCTCTCGGCCACCCTCCCTCGCCAGTGCGGAACCGCGGGAGGGGGGGGGCAATGGAGATGAAGAAGCGCATCAACCTGGAGTTGCGGAACCGGGCCCCCGAGAAGGTGAGGGGCGGCGGGGCCGGTGGGGCGCGCTCCCCCCGCCCCGTGGGGCCGTCGCTGCCGCCTCGGGCCGCGCAGGCCCGGCGGCACCGCTGCCGAATCTGGGTCAGCCGTGGCGCAGGGCCCGGCGGGGCGCGGGCGGCGCTTCCGGCGCGGCCCCGGGACCCGCGGGCCCCCCTCATTCCCCCTCCGCCTCCTCTCTCGGGGTGCCCCGAAGTTCCCGGGGGGCGCGGCGGCCTCGGCTTCCCCCGACGTTAATCCGCCGCTTCCCCCGGCCGCAGTAAACAGGTCACGGCGGCGGCCCCGGCCGCGGCCCGTCGCTCATCCCGGCGCCTTTATAATTAGTATAATTAACGTTGTTTCCCGCGCCCGCCGCCCCGCCGGGCGTGCCGTGGGGTCCCCACAGCCCTCCCGTCCTCCCCCGCTTCCCCACCCCACGCTTCCAACTTTCCATTTCTTAGGAAAGAGCCGAAAAAAAAAAAGATAAAAAAAAAAGCCCCGAGCCCCTGGCACGGCGGGAGCGCACGTGCGGCGCGGCGGGGCCCCGCGCTGCCGCCGCCGCCGCCTCCCGGGCCCCACGCGGGGCTCCGGAGCATCGCTCCCCACTTCGCCACCGGAGAAAAACCGGCGCCCGGTTCGCCCCGAGAGTAAAGTCCTGAGACTTTCGCTTTCCCTGACCTGGCGCACCTGGGTTTTTTTTTTTTTTTTGGGGGGGGAAAAAACTGCCCCAAGCTGTTGGTATAACGCGCCCGTGTTTGCGGGTGGAAGGTACCCGGCGAGGCCTCATCGCGCTGCAGCTGCTGGGGATGAAGCTGGGAACCTCCCTCTCTTCCCAGCAGCTTGCCCTAAAATTTGGTGTCTGCATGGTATAATGGGCGTCTTTTAATGAAAAAAAAAATAAAGTGATAGTGGGAAGCTGGCCTCGTGGTGCTAGGGGTCTGCAACACTCCCAAAATTTTGTTGGTGTGCGGGGAAAAGAAGAGTCACCTTGTGCCTGTCCTTTGCCAAGTGGATGTTCCACTCTAGATGAAATAATTTAAAATTAATTGGCTGCTTCTTGTTGCTGCTTCTCCAAGTATGCGACCTGTATTGATTATTGAGTGGCTTGGGCACAAGGAACTTATTTATTTGGGGTCCATTAACCTCTAGGACTCTCTAGGAAAATAATCTGGAGTCAGATTGTTTTAGGTCCAGAGAGAAACTGGTTTTATGAGTTTGGTTATGCGCAGTTAAAGGAGGGGAAGCCAGCAGTTGGTTGGCTACAGTGCTTCTGTGGGGAGCTGTACCAGTGTATTCTGTCGATGGAGTTTTGGGATCAGGTGGCAGTTTTTGCAGAGTTTAACACGTGCTTTAGAGGATGGGAAACTGCTGCATAATTTTAAAATTAGGTGGGTGATTTTAAATTAGGTGTTGGTGATTTCAGGGCAGAAATGTGGTCTGATTTTAAATGAAGCCCCAAACCTGCACCCACTGCCCAGTCCCTGGGGTGGCTTTCAGGTGAGTGTGGGAGGTCACTGCTGTGACACCCACACGTGCCTCGCTGGCCTGTTTGCAGGTGACAGAGTTGGTGCTCGATAACTGCCGGTCCAGCAACGGGGAGATCGAAGGGCTCAATGACTCATTTAAGGAGCTGCAGTTTCTCAGCATGGCCAACGTTGAGCTGACGTCACTGGCCAAACTCCCCACGTTGAGTAAGCTCCGAAAGGTGGGTATCTCCTGGCTGCCAGCGCTTTGGGATGGCAGAGTCAGGGGTGGCAAGCTGTGGTGGCATCTTTCAGCACTCGTGTGGTGCTGAAGGTGCTTCGTGGGCCTCTGAAATGTGTTTTTAAGAACTGAAATTGTTTCGGGTGTTTCCAGTGCATTATGGGTGTGGTCAGCGACTCTTGGGGCAGTAACTGCTTGGACATTGTGAAGGTCCAGCTGAGCAGGGTGCCTTGGTAGGAGGTTCTTGGGTCACTCATTGCTGGCAGTGAACTCCAGTCCTGGTAATTTAAAACTGAGGTGCCCAAACCCTCTATAAACTGCTCTAAGGAGCAGTTTATAATTCTCAACTTAAAGGAACTTTTTGACAGCTAAAGCATGTTACCTTGGGTGAGTCTTCAAAAGCGATTACATTCCTAAGGGGAGAACAATTAACAATGATGCAGCTGAATCTAAGGCTGAAAATCTGTTTGTTAATTCATTTTTTTTTTCTGTAAAATAGCTGGAGTTGAGTGACAACGTCATTTCTGGAGGCCTGGAGGTCCTTGCAGAGAGATGTCCTAATCTCACATATCTCAATCTAAGTGGCAACAAAATCAAAGATCTTGGCACTGTGGAAGCTCTTGTAAGTATGAAGTGGGAGGGGCTCTGGGGAGGCGTAATAAGTACTATTTTTTGGCAAGAACCCTTAATATTTTTGCAATGGATTTGTACAAATGTTCATCAGCCTCGTGGTTGGCCCAGTTTGATAGACTCACAGGTGCCATGGTTATAGGACAGCATGTGGAACCCCACTGCTGGGAAACGTGTCAGGAACGGGATGTCCCAAATCAGAGATGGCTGGGCTTGTTTTGTCTTTGAAGAAAAAGTGGCCAAGGTGTGTCGTGCTGAATCCCCTGTGCTTGTTCGTTAAGGTGTGTTTGTCTGATGAGTTTTCATTAAACTGTGAGGTGACTCAGACACGGGTGTGATACAGCCAGCAGTGGGACAGCGAAGCAGAGGAGGGAGCTGCCTGTGGTGATCCATTCACCCATTTTTCTGCGTGATTGGGGTTTCTGTCCAGAGCTGGGCTCTGCAAGCATAACTCAACCTCCAAGGTTTGGGAGCTGCATGGGAGTTATTCCACACGAGTGCCTTCCGTGGGGATTTGGCTGCTGCCAGCAACTTGGACTGAACTTTGAGGGAGAAAATTCTGACTAGACATGAGGGATGAGGATAAACTAAATTCTGTTATTCTTGGGTTGTGAGCCTGCTGTATCTGGGAGCACCATGGGGAAAAAACAAACCTTTTCATTTATTTTCAGCAAAATCTGAAGAATTTGAAGAGTCTTGACCTGTTCAACTGTGAGATTACAAACCTTGAGGACTACAGGGACAGCATCTTTGAGCTGCTCCAGCAGATCACATACCTGGATGGGTTTGATCAGGAGGACAACGAGGCACCAGACTCAGAAGATGACGATGATGGTAACTTCCTGAAACAAACTGGGGGCAGGAATGGGATGCTGGGGTAAAGGTCTCCATGTAGTGTGGGGTCTTCCTGAGCACACAATGCTGCTCGTACTCCTGAAGAGCAGAGTCCAGAGTGTGTTTGGTATTAATGCACTGATGGAGAGCAAAAACAAGATTCCAGTGCTGCAGGAGCCGCCTGGGCTTAAGGGAATTGGACTAAAGACACAAATATTCTTGTTGCCAGCAGTAAAGCCCTTTGTGCCACGGAGTGATACAGAGCAAGGGGACATGAGCACTGTTTTGAATAAAAAATAACAATCTTACAGGGTTTCGTAATGGTTTCAGGCCCCTGCTTCAGTATAATACAAATTTTAGTTCCAAAAGCACACCTAGTTCCTTTTGGTCCCAGCTTGGTTGCAGTCCTTAAGGGGGGCTGTTAGGGATGGCAGGAGTTTGTATTTTTAGCTGCTTCAGACATCAAGAGTTTTTTCTGAAGCTTGTGATGGAAAAACACTTGGGAGTGTTTCTTAGAGAAAAAAAATGACAAAATTTAACTTGGTTACAATCATGGTCGTTTCCCATGTGTTGCCTGGATTTAAGAAAAAAAAATCCCCAAATCCTTCAGGGAAAAAAAAAAAAACTATTAGGGCCAGCCCAGCCTGATATACTCAGAGAGGAGTGAATGGAACTGAACTTCTGGTCTTATATTTGTGTCCTTCACTGCAGAAGGGGATGAAGATGATGATGATGATGAGAATGAAGCTGGGCCTCCAGGAGAATATGAAGAGGAAGATGATGAAGATGATGGAGCTTCAGATTTGGGGGAAGGTGAAGAGGAGGAGGAAGTTGGTCTTTCATACCTGATGAAAGAAGAAATTCAGGTAAAGTTTGTAAATGCTGCCAAATGCAGGAAGCAAAGAGAAGCTCCTGTGGGGTTCTGTGGTTACAGAAAACAGTTCTGGTACAGTTCTCAGAGTACAGAAAACAGCCACCTTTCAGAAGGTGATGAGTAGAGTTCTTGTAGCTAGAAACTGGTCACACAAATTACGGGACAGCAGTAAAGCCCTGGGTCTTGCTCAGGTCCTCCCCTCTGACACCAGGAGAATGTGCCTGGTGTGGGGTTTGTGCCCCAAAGCAGCACCCCCATTTGGGATTGAAGGCCCCTTTGGCCAGCCAGTCTTCTGATAACAGTTTGCTTCCTGTCGGGGAGTTAATGTGGAGTGGGTTTAATTCCAGTGTTCCAAGGGCCAGTATCAGAGGCTTTTTTCCCCATTTTGACTCGTCGCATTCCCCTGTGTACAAAATTCCACCAAGCAGGGGGATAGAAAAACCAGATTTGGGCTTGTTGAATTATCTGGAGCTGATTATTAATTCGTTTACATTCCTCATCTATCAGCTTTAGAACAAGACAAAAAAAAAAAAAAAAAACCAACACAACTTGTTTTCACAGTAACTTGGGAAGAGTTATGCACCTTTTCCTCCAGGCCCTTACTGACTGTGGGCTCAAAGAAAATCTAGAGCTGCTGGCATCTCTCTCACAGTTAATTTCGCAATAACTTTGAGCTGGCTTAAAGAAGTGAACAGTGGGGAAAAGCAAAGAAATGAGCCTCTAGGGCTGATTGATGCCCTGGTGGGGAAAGTGCAGGGAATTCCTGGATTTCTGCTTGGGATCATTGTGGAAGCAAGACTTCAATAAACAGCAATTGTAAGCATGTCTCCCCATTTTTGTACAGGATGAAGAGGATGATGATGACTACGTTGAAGGAGGTGATGAGGAGGAAGAAGGTAAGTGCTCAAGTATTGAAGCTGTGACTGAAGCAATCAATTCTCTATAATTCTTTGTGGGTTCGGGACATGCACACTAACACAAAAACAAAATTAAAGTAAAAGTGAGGAAGAATGAACAGATTTCTGAAAGGGAAGACACTGTCTGCTGCACAGTTGGAAATTGTTCTTCAGTGTGGAGAGGAGTGGGGCTCTGCTGTGCATCTGGTTATTTACATATATTGAAAATATTCCTCAAGTGCACCAGAGTCTCCGCTGGCAAAGCCTGGCAGCCAGGAGCAGCTGGAGCTTTCCCTTTATCCAGCTTCTCCAAAAGCAATTCTGCTACAGGGACAAAGTTCTGTTTGCAAGAAGTGGCTTACTGGAATATTTTTAAATAAGTTTTTTCATAAAAAATTCCACATCTTTGTAAAGACAAATCCCAGAATTTCTTCCCAGCTGAGCTCCCATCTCCTCCACATGCTGGGCTCAGTGGAGCAGGTTTGGGAGCAGGATTTTCCACTTGCAAAAAACCAGTTCTTTCTGAAGGAGCAGTGTGAATTCTTCACTTTGTACAAATGCAGCCCTGGAGTCGGGATGGGCTGCTGGCCAGGGCATGGCTGCTGGGGAATTAATGGAGTGGCTGGGGCAGCATTGCACTGCGTGCTCCCGCCAGCAGAGCGCACAGCACACCACCCAAATCCGGCCCTTTGCCACAGAAAACTCGGGGATCTCGTGCAGGATCCTGTGCTGGTGGTGCCGGGATTTCTGTCAGGAACACATCTGCACCGCACGCACTCTCCCCGTTCCCCTCCCCTGGCTGTAAGTGCTGTGTGGGCAGAGCATAATGGGCTGTGTGCATCCCTCTCTCCTTAGCAGAGGGTGTCCGAGGGGAGAAGAGGAAACGAGAGCCCGAGGACGAAGGCGAGGAAGAGGAGGATTAATTTGCAGGACCAGACTCTCCAGTTACGGAAGACGCAATAGTGATTATGCAGCTCTGTATGTCCATGTACCATAGGTGTCCTGACAGAAATCCTATGTTAACTTTTTATAGCAGAAGTGTGGTTTTACTATTCCTGCCCCTTTTATCATTCCAGATAAGCTCTGATAGCCCATAGGGAACCTTCTGTAGAGAACAATTTTCAGCCCTATAATCACTGAAGCCATTGGCAAATTCCCCCCACCAGACTTTTCTTTGGAGCTCTTTGATTTCGTACAGTCTTGCTGTGTTGGTCATTGTTAGCCCTGAATCCAACCCCACGTCCCATGGGTTTAATATTGGGAGTTTTCATTCAGGATTTTAAAGTTTTTAAGCTTAAAAAGCTGAACTGAAAAGTGCTCTACAGCGAATTCCCCACTCTCTTAAATCAGTTGACTCTAGGCCAAGTTTTCCATGGATTCAACTGGAAACCCCCGACCAGATGACACCCGTGTTCAGTTTTTGAAAAGGTGACTTCTGTGATTTTTTTTTTTTTTTTGAAGGCTCCTCTCTATTTTGGGTATTCCAGGGTAAAGCCTCAGTGGGTTTCAGAAGATGTTTTTGTTTTCCTGCTTGCTCCAATGTTCAGTGTTTGGAGTATTCACTAGATTCCTTCAAGGGTGTATTTTGGCAAACTGAAAGAGCTGTGATCCTTTAAGGGTTGCAATCCATAAATTTTCTCCCAAGTCCGTTGTCACTGCAGGTATTAACGAAGCAATTAATGTGTAGTTTTAAACCTTTTTGCAAGAAATCTTTGTTAAACTTTCACTCACTTAGCTCTTGCATTGTCATTCTGGGAATTCTGCACCACTCATGGCTATAAAATGTATAAAATAGATGAAATATGCATTTCTGATGCAGAAGTGAACGGGTAACTCTTCCAAGCGTGTTGTTTTCCACCCCCCCCCAGCTTTTCTAGAACTGTTGAAGGGAAGAATGAACCCAAGTTGGCCCTTCTCTGCACGTCACCTCTTAAACTGTTTTAATCTGGCTGTAAAATGCTCCGTTTGTGTGTAACAGTTGGGAATATTTGGTGGTTTACAATATTTTGGCTGCAGAGACGCGTCAGGAGCGAGCATGGGGGACGTGCAGAGAAGCTTTTTATCTAGCAGCCTTTGTAATGCCTAATCTGCCCCAATGTATCATCTTTTCCCGTTGGAAACAAATTTTTGACTTCTGGCATTCCTCCTTCAGGCGTGATCTGGGTTTCACACAGTGTAGTCGTGGTATCACACTGACTGACATTGTCTCACGTAGGTCCTGAACCAAATATCACACACAGCTTTATTCCAGAGACTTATTTTTGTATCTGTCCTGGCTTGGCAATAGCTGCCAGAAACTGGGGAGAGCCTGCAGGTGGGAGGAGGGAGATTCCTGGGCTTAAGCGAGTCGGTCCCTCATTGGTTCCCTGTGGATGTTCCGTAGGAATTTCACACACTGGTTCAGTGTGACCTCCGGCTCTTCGGTGGAGTTCAGATCACGCAGGGTTGAAGTTCTGCAAAGCCCCACTCCTTGTGTGTGTGGTTTTTTTCCCCCCCCAACTAGAGCCTTAACTCTGGGTTTCTCCTGTAGCTGTGTAGCGGGGCCGAACCTTCCCGGCCTCGAAGCGGAGTCTGGCGGGCGGTGGTACACTCGGGAACAACTGACTCCTTGGGCTTTGTGCTTTTTAAGGGATATCTCTAAAGACACTAGAAAAGCTGTGGTGAAACTTCCTTTGCAGCCACAACCAAGTCCTGTGTTTGTGATGAGTCCTGGGTGGGTCGGTGCGTGGTTGTCATGTCCTGAAGGCTCTGGGCAAGGCACTCACTCGGTGCTCAGCTTTGAGAGAAAAAGTGTTTTCCCATCCTTTTGCTTCTTGTCTTTAGATTGAAACTTGTTATTTATAAGTGTGTACGTTAGAGCACCTCCATGTCAGGGTTTTACTTAACTCTCTGTTACTGATGCAGATAAAATTAGTTTTAAATGGGAAAAAAAAAAAAAAAAGAGTCTATTTTGATGGATTAAAATAATGTGGGTAGTGGGCTTGTTTGGATAAGCGAGTCCAGCTCCTGAGACCAGACAGACTGAGCTCCGAGGGGTGACAGCCAGACTTCCCACTTCCCAGACACCCGCGGTGCCGTGCGTCAGCCACCACGTGGAACCTGAGCCCCTCACCAAGCCAAGAATCTGTCCCAGTGTCACCATCCCCGGTCCCGTGTCCTCCGCTCGGCATGCAGCAACAGCGTTTTTTAACGAGGAATTCAGAGCCTCCAGATAACTTTTGAAACTTTTTTGCTTGGTGGGTGGTCTTTTCATGCAAATACGTCAGGGTGGGTTTTATATTTTGTAGAGGTTTTGTCCTATTTTAATGCTCTTTGTATGGCAGTCTGTATATAGTGTGGTTTGGTTCCTTCTCCGACTCTTTCCTGAAACTTTGGAGTAACTGATTTTGTGCAACTGTGTTTTGAATAAAGCCATGACAGTGTTAAATTAAAGACAACAGCCCTGCAGCACTCTTCTGGTAACTTTTAGTTGTAACAAAACATGTTTCCTCCCCATGTGTGCTGTAAATTTTAAATTAAAAAGTTTTCAAACCGAATTATTTCAAATAAATTGAGACTATTGTATTGGATTACTTCTCGGGGTATGTCCACCTGTGCGAAGAAATGGAGTTAAGGGAATTTTCTTTCTGGTTGTGTTTAAATTGGGCGGAAATCTGCAGAATGGTGTGTGTTTCTGGGGATAGAACTTGGACTTGTGGTACTTGAGCCCTTGATAACATTGGAACAGTCAAGGAAGGATGTTCTGGAAAACCTGCATGGTTCCCTGAGTGTCTCCAGGTGAGTTTTAACACAGATGTCATAGACACCCAAGTCTGGGTGAGTCTTGAGATTTGCTTTTCACAGGTCCTGCCTTGTGCCTGGCAGCCTGAGCCAAGTCTGCTGCTGAAATATTCCTCACACAAGAACAATGTTTAAAAAAAAAAACCCTGCTGCTTCTCCCGAGCTAGAGAAAGCATTGTTTTATCTTGGGATTAGTCCAGCATTCCTGGCAAAAATCCCTTGGATGCACTTGAGAAAGCCCTTGGCAAATAGGCTTTTCTGCTGCTGGATGAGCAATTAGGCAAGAAATGGGTGGTGACTTTCTGGGATATTTTATTTAGTTTTAGAGGGTGAAGAATTGCTGTTCCAGCTGAAGCTCCACACCTCTACCCCCTGCACCCATTTCCCACTGGCTCTGGGGCCAAACAGGGCCCCTGAGTTGCAGGATGACTTTAAACAGGTTAAATCCATCTTTTGGGGCTGCAGGTGGGTGAGGTAAAGTCGTCCAGTGGGCAGGACGACTTTAAACAGGTTAAATCCATCTTTTGGGGCTGCAGGTGGGTGAGGTAAAGTCGTCCAGTGGGCAGGACGACTTTAAACAGGTTAAATCCATCTTTTGGGGCTGCAGGTGGGTGAGGTAAAACCAGGCCGTCACACGGTACTTCGACGGCAAAGGAGAAAGCTCAGGCGGTGTGTGGGCACATCTTCAAAGCCAGGAAAAACCTGCTGTGTGGCCCACGGGTTCCTCAGCTCGTCATGACGTGTGTGGAACCGGCTCTCCCTGCCCCAGCCGCTGGTTTACTCGGCTCACCTGCTGCCACAACGCCAGGCACCTGTCGCTCCCGGCGTCTCGGGATGGAATTGGGCAGGGACCGAGGGATGCGGCCGCTACCCGTGGTCCAGCAGCGCCCCAGCCTGCGCTCTGTCCCACCGCACAGCCCCCCCCCCGCGCTCCATTTTGTCGCGGTGAGGGGAAGCCGTGCCGGCGGGCAGCTTCCTCCGTCCTGCTCCTTCCTCCTCCTCCTTCTTCTCCCGGGGCTTTTGTCTTGTGGCGCCCCTTCTTGCTCCCTCCCCGGCCTTTATCTCCCCCTCCCACTGCTGCTGCTTCCCCTCCTCTTCCTTCCTCAGGGCTCGGGGCGCCTCTCCCCCAGCCCCGGCGCCCTCCTGAGGGGGCGCGCGGGCCCCCGAGCGCGGGAAACCGCGGCCCACGGGGCTCCCCAGCGGCGGGCAGCAGGGGCCGAGCCGCGACCCCGCCGCTGATTGGCTGAGATTTGCCGCAGTTCCGCCCCTCCGCCTTCCCGCCGCCCGCGCGCGCGCGGCGCGCCCCGCCCCTCAGGCCCCTCAGGCCCCTCAGGGCGGCGGTGAGGGGGGGATCTGCCCCCCAAGTCCCATTGCCACCCCGAAACAGCCTCTGCTGCCGCCCGAAATGCCCCGTTTCCACCCCAAAGCCTTCAGGAGAGGCTTTTCCCCCCTCAGGCGGTGTGAACTTCATTCCGGCGATGGAAAACAGCGCGGTTCGGAGTCCAAGGGGAGGAAAAAAAAAAAACGCCGAAAATACAAACGGTGCTCCCGAAGGTGGTGGCTGTCAGCGTCGCGTGAGGAAGGGTAAATTCAGCCAGGATTTGGTACAAATGCACTGGGTGAAAACAGGAAGAAATTCCTCATAAAATTCCTCAGGTTGCTTTGTTGAGTCCAGTAGCAAGAGAACTCCAAAGTGTGCGTTTTCAAGCAGCTCCTGCTGCCACGTAGTTCCTAATGTCCCCGAATTGCTCCTGCTTTCCCAGGGCAATGTGACATACGCGTGTTCCAAGGCAAATCTTCCCCTTTCTCCATCACATCCCTACATCCCATTGCCCATTTCCAGGTTAATTCAACCCAACCACAGTACAGAAGGGATTTAGGGTTATTTTTGTGACCAAGGTGCCTGGGTCAGGGGAGTGGTCTGGGGCTCCCACAGATCAGACTTCCAAAAAAGGGGTTTTTTTTGGGTATGAAATGTGACCAAGAACTCCTGGAACTGTCTCTTGCCATTCCCGCACATTCCATAATGACCAGTTAGCCTTTTCGCTCCTTTATTCTCCCTCAATTTAAATTAATTTTAAAAACCTCGTACTGCTGAGGATATAAACCCCAAGGATCTCTCAATGCCTAATCCGCAGGCAGCTCACTTTCAGCTTTACTCATCTATATTTTTATGTGAGAATGGGGAAGCCAACATTCTCGTGGAATCCCATGAATTCAGGAATTTGGCCTTGGAGAAAACTGTAAAATCCTTTGAACTGCATGGTGGAGTAATAATGAGAAATCTCAGAATGAAAACTGCCCCATTTTCCAGCAAACAGAGCTGTTGTTGATTTTGGCAGCAGGGCTGCTGTATACTAAAAATACACCAGTTTCACTGGTCATACCCATTGCAAAGGTCTGAAGCGAAGAACGAGATCTGAATTTATGAGGTAAAAAATGATGCTTGAATTATTTTTATCCATTTCCGAGTCTCTCGGTTGTGCCAGGGGTTGCAGTGTCACGTTAGATGCGCCACACTCGTGTTCTCCGTTCGCTCATCGATCGACTGGCACAAATGGAGAGTCAGGAACGCAGCTCCCCCGGGGTACCAAAAACCCATGGGATAGGACAGAAAGTGTCAGGGACAGCAGCTGCTTGAGGCAGGACATGGAAAATGTCCCTCTGCAGAGCCTGGGGCAGGGAAATTCCTGTTGCTACTGCTGTTGGGAGGTTTCTCACTGGAGTTAGAGTTTGGTCTCCTGGGGAACACTCCTCTGGTTTTCAGCTTTAAAATTACAGTTCATAGTATGCTCGGTTTCTGCTTTGAGTGTGTCTCATTAAAAAAATAATAAAAAATTGCCCCCCAAAATAGCCAAGGAAAGTCTTTCCTACTGCTTCTAATTTAATTGGCACAAATGAGGGAGAATCCAAAAATAAATGTTTGGCCTCAACAGCAAACCAGCAGAAAACCACAGGACACATTAAAGCTGGGAGTTCCTGGCACTGAGAAAAGGATTATCTTCTAGGAAAAATATGACCCCAGAGTGTGGGTTAATGTTGGAAAAGGAGCTGGTCTCTCCTATCTGAATGTAATGTGTTCACACAGGGTGTTTGAGGGGCATTTCCTTCTAGACCAGAGTTAATTCAAAATAAAATAATCTAGTGATGACTGAGGAGCAGCCAGCCAGAGCTCTTCAGCATTGCTTTGGGGAACCAGTGATATCTTCTGGCCGTTTGTGAGGGGCTTGGTCACATCCTAGTCCCTGGGAATGTTGAGGACATTCAGGAATCATGTTTAATTAGGAATCTAAGGCTGGAAGGGAGCTCCTGGCAAATGGCTTATTTAAATTAAGGCATCCCTGCAGCCAGTGCCTTCCTGCACTCATTTCAGAATCACATCTGTGTCTCTCAGCTTCATCACCGTGATGAGTCATAATTATCCTGCTTAAAAGTGTGTGCTGTGGTGTTTCTTCTACGTTCGTGTGTTTTGAGTGAGCTCCCATGTCACAGCAAAACCCAGCTGGAGTGAATTGGGTAATTTGTGTTCCTGGAAACCAAGAACATCTTCAGTCTGTTCTTTCATCACCATCACTGTCGGAGGATCCACACCAAAAGCTGTAGGATCAGCCTTGGGAATTCAAACTTGCCCTGTTTTGTGCAAGTCATAAGTGTATTTAAGGATATAATTGAGTGCTTTTTAATGCCAAATACTGGCTGTGCTCACGCCTCCCATACACACCCACCCCGTTACCCCTGCTACAGTTGTGCGGCTCCAAAAGCTTCTGGCGTTAAATTCTGTGTTTGAGGTGCGCTTTGAAGCACAGACTTGTGGAGATGAGAATGTTTTCTCTGATGATCTACTGAGGGGGAGGGCGTGGAAGGCTGCTTGTTGGTGAAATCTCTTACATTAACATACTACACAAATTAATGAGGTTTTTTCCTGAGAGAGCCCTTGATTTCCCACAACCATGCAGAGTTCCCCCTCATTCACATCCCTGCACAGACCACGTCATTCCTCTGCAAGCAACAGGAGGAATGGAAGGAGGAAGAATATTCACCTCTCTCTGCTCTGAGTTCTGGATCGCTGGAGGCTTCAATTGCTGCAGAATTTCTAAATGGATGTTGAGCATTCTCGCTACAAAGAAAACTCCCAGATCAACACTGAAAAGCAAAAGGTATTCCCTAGAACAAAGTGAGGAATCCTAGAGAAGATGGGAATCATCAAATGCCCACAAACTTGTTGAATTTGGGAATTCTCATGTGCATCTCAATGCAAGTGTTTGAAGTGCTTTGGTAAACTTCGCAAATCACTCTTTCTCCTCTCTCCAACACACGTGGATTTCTAAGGGTGTGGATTTCTAAATGTGCTTCCACTGTGAATCGAAGAGGTCTGGACCAAAGTTAGGGCGGCCTGGCCGGGGTGGGAGCAGGTGGCACTCGAGTTTGCTGTTCTTGGATGTATTTTCCTGTCAATCCATGCGTGCACTGCACGGGGAACCGGGCACCAACACGCTGCTGCAGAGCCCGCGTGATTCCTCCTGTGCCACATGCGGAGAAAGGAAGGGAAGCAGTTCAATAATTGCAATTCCATGGAAAGCTCGCGTCGGCTACTCCGTAGGAGCGCATTCCCAATCCTCCCGGTGAACTCGGGTTGCAGAAGTCCTGGACCGGGAGAACGAGCACTAGAGGGCACAGCGCGACCGGCGACGGGCGCGGGCTTTGGCGAGGGGGAGGCAGAGCGCGGCTGTCTCTGAGCTGCCTTCCACCCGTGAGAGTCCAGGTGACTCCTTAAAATAGCACCTTTCGGAAGGTGCTGGGAGGCGAGGCCCTGCAGAAGTTGTGGTGCACTGGAATCATCAAGAGCATGTAGGTAGGAGAGTGAAAAGACTTTTGTTAAGCACAGGAAGGAATGGAAGACAGAAAATACAGAAAATCCGTGGTTGGAATTGACTGAACTTGGTGGGTTTATGCTGTTCTTTGCACTGGGTACCATGGAAGTTTGGTGATGACAAACTTTCCTGATTCATTTCTGATCTGTCTTGCTGCCTCCCAAGAAACTCAAGGTTTCCCAAGATATCTTTTCTTTCCTGTGACTTGATTTCTAGAAAGCTGGAAGGAAAAATGCCAGAAGGAGTAGCCCTTCCACTTCCTTCTGATTTAATTTCCCTACATCTCCAGTAACATAAATAATTTTATACGTGATATAGAACATTTTCAGAAAGCATACATTCCAGACATTCCAGAAAGCATGAAGCCCTCAGGATCCTCTGCCCAAACAAACTCCTTCCTTCCCTCTCTGTGTTTCAGTGAGCGCTCAAGCAGCCTCATTGTTTGGATAATTCAGGGTGCCAGATGGCTGTAAATATGTTCACAATCCTCCTTACCCATCTCCCTCCTCCCTGGCACCCTCACTGCTCTACCCAGTACTGAGCACCTGGACCGTTCCCATTTGGAGTCTCCCTTCTCCCCTCTGGAGCTAAGGCACTGCTGGTTTGTATTTTCCCTTTAAATGAAGTGGGAAAAATCTTAGGGAATGTTTTGTGCCAGGGAATGCTGAATAATTCCTTCACTGTCACTTGCACCATCAGTTAATTGCAAACATGCCTCCTGCCCTGTGGCATCAGCTTCCTTCCCGCAGGAATCCTGTCCCTGCCATAGGAAGGTGCAGCTCACCTGCCGGGAATCGCGAGGGAGGAGCAGCTTCTTCCTATTTTGAGCGCAGCGATCTCATACTTACCCTTGGCATGGGGTAAGGGCACACAGAACAGGGTGATTCATCCCAAATCATGCCCCAAGGACCTGGCAGAGGCAGCGTTTGAACAACCGGCCCTTTCTTCCTGCCTCACAGGCTCTGGATTCATTGTTACACTCTGATCCTGTTATTCCATAACGCAGGAGGGCTCAAATCCTGGGGCCTGAGCCCCTGAGATAACTTTTCTGTGTAATGAAACATTCCCAAACTGCTGAGCAGTAAGAAAATGACAGAAAACTGTTTCGATGGAACTATAAAAAGGGAAGTTGGTTTTAAAACATCTGAAAATACAGGCAGTGACGTTTTGAGAACTGAGGAATAACTGAGGTCACGAGCTGCCTGAGGAACGCTGCTGCAGCACAGACTCAGGTCACGGGAAGGATGAGCTGTGCCCATGAAGAAACAAAAATTCAGCCAGATTCGTCTGTGGTTTTGCTCTCATTGATGAGCTGGTGGGTGAACTCTTCCCTGGAAGGCAGGAGAGAGCAGATGGCAGCAAGCAAATATCTGACTTGAGCAAGGAGAAACCGATTTTCTATAGGATCTGTTTGACATACAGAGGCCAAATGTTATTTTTATGAGCCAGTATGAGCCAGACCTCTCATTTATTGAACTTTGCCAGTTTGTGTCCTGCCAGCAGACCTAACCTGAGTGAGACCCTATGACATATAAAGGACAAGAGAGCCAGCAGCCTGGAGAAGGCTTTTCCAGGAACCGTCAGCGTTCTGAATGCCGCCTCACGATTTCTGGGAAGCACGACTCCCAGCTCGCTCTGCAGAAAGGTAGACAGCGCTCAGATTATATATAGCAGCAAGTGGGCTGGGAGGAGAAACACTGGGCTGCACAGAGAGGGAGGCTGCACTGGAGAAAGCCAGGGAGTGTCTTACGGTGCAGCACAAACCACAGTGGCACCTGGCGAGTGGAGCTGGGCCAGCGCTGGCCTGTGGGCAGCTGGCACTAACGGAGTGCAGGAAAGCCCTGGGCGGTGCCAGGGGCAGGTTGGGTGCATGCAGATTGAGCCCTTGCTCTCAGCTCTTCTTCATCCTGTCCTCTGCCATGGGCAGGGACAGCTTCCACTAGCCCAGCTTGCTCCAAGCCCCATCCAACCTGGCCTTGGACACTCCCAGGGATCCAGGGGCAGCCACAGCTGTTCTGGGCAACCTGTGCCAGGGCCTCCCCACCCTCACAGGGAACAATTCCTTTCCCAAAATCCCATCTGAACCTCCTCTCTTTCAGTTTAAAACCATTAATGACTCAGCCCATTTGTTGAGAGTCCTTTAAATAATGATGTCCACATCTCCACTGGCTCGTTCCAGTCCATGCCAGACCTTTGCCTACTGCTCAGTATCAGCCTGTGAGCCACAGATTCCTCCAGCTCTGAATGGTTCCCTCTGTCCCCCTGTCCTACATGTATGGGCTCTTTATTCCGACCACAGGCCCTGTTCCGTCAGCCCCAGGGCAGGGGTTTGGAAGGAGGAATCACCATTTCAGTGCAGAACTCCCAAGCCACTGGTGTCAGGAGGGGGCTGAGCTCTACCCTTTGAACTCTGGCTGGTCTGGCCTCTCCCAAGCATTCCCAAATGTTAAAAAGATTTTAAAATCCTCTCTTGCCTCTAAGCTGGGATGATTTGTGTTAAAACAGAGCAACAAATTTTTAAACACATTACAAATTAAGGAAGTGGGAGAATCACTGTAGTTTTCAGTCCCTCAGGACATTTTATAGAGTCAAACAAATCAACAGAATCTGAAAGCAGAGATTTGATATTCCTGGGCCAGGCTCAGGAAACATTTCCAATAGGAAGGAATGCTGCACCTTTCACCTTTTCTGTGGTGTCACGTCAAACATCCCCAGTGTCGAACCAGCCCCTCTGGCCACTCAGGGAGAGGAGTGTGGGGATCTCTGAGTCTGATGAGGAACCCTCTGACAGCTCAAACTGGATTTAGGGAAAAGAAACCCAAGGCACTGTACTGTGTATCTCACCAAAGAATTCCCTCCTAAAGAGGGGGAAGACACACAAATCTCCACATGTGCCTATTCCAGGGGATACATTTGCACACAGGTATTTCTGGCATACAAAACCACTGAATTTTCCCCTTTTCTTTTTTTAGGGAAGTGGGTCTGTTGTTGCTGAGCTTTAATTTGAAAACCCAGTTGGAACTTGTTAAGTCAATAATTATTCTTGTGAATGTGGGTCAAACTATTTTATGTCTCTTCCTCTCTAGGGACTTGGAAGAAGATTTGATCCTCCAGCACTGCACTCCAAGGTAGGAAGCACCACATTTCCCATTTTATTTCAAAAGCCCCAACTGATTGTCCCACGGGGGTAAAAGCTGATGAGGGACAGGGACAGGGTGTGAGGGACAGGGTGTGAGCGAGTGGCATCTCTGGAGCCCCAGGTGTTCACCTACAGCTGCTGACACAGATGTCCAGGAAAGAATGCCCCCAGCTCTGATAACATATCAGAGTGCCTTGGGATCCCATGGAATTTATTCTAAGGGTATGCTGAACACATTGTTCAGCTGGGATATTGCAGGGTCTCTAGCTTCCTACCTTCCACCTCTGGACACAAATCTTACTTTCTCTTTTTAAGGCATTAGCCTTATTGGAGAATAACAAAATAAGCAATCATTTCTGCAGTTTTCTCCAGCAGTAATTCCAAGAAATCCTTCTGCACAGCAGGAGCCATTGGCTGTGTTGAAAAATTGTATTTATCTACCCCTTCCTCAGCCTGAGAACCCTCTGCCATGAGTTACTGGTGTTCCTGCTCCACTTGGGAGGTTAGGGGATGGAAACTGCTGGAGAAACTGGACTTTATCCACCCCAATTTTATTCCTGTGAACTGCTTTGTTAGATGTAATTCCAGCCTGCAGAATAACCCACTGCTACTGGAACAACGTGAACCCGTTCCTGCTTTACGCCCGAGTTTTGCCGTCCGTCAGCAGTGTGAAAGTTGCCTCCAAGTGTAAATTCTATTTAAAGCCACCAAAAGCCTCTTAATCGGTGCCTCCTGCTTTCCAGTGGCCTCTCAGCACTGCAGAGACACTGCAGCTGCTCCCTTTGTCCCCAGAGCTGCAGTGGGTGAAACTTAGGGCAGCCGTGTGTCACGTGGGGCTGATCTGTGGGGCTGCACCCCAAAACGTGCTCCTTGGGCAGGAACTCTCTGGGGTGGGGTCAGCTCTGTCTGAGCACAGCCCCGGAGCTTGTGGGGGTTTGCTGGGTTTTCAGCCCTCTCTTCCCAGGGTGTTGGGTGCCAGCGTTTCATAGAGTCACGGAATCACACAATGGTTTTGGGTCTTGCGGGGGACGTTACATTTCATCCAGGTCCACCCTTGCCATGGGCAGGGACACCTTCCACTATGCCAGAGGCTCCATGCCCTATCCAACCTGGCCTTGGACACTTCCAGGGACGGGGCCACCACAGCTTCTCTGGGCACCCTGTGCCAGGGCCTCACTACCCTCACAGGAATTCCCAAGAATTCCATCCTAGCTGTCTCTCTGTTAATTCCCTTAGAAAGGCAGAGGATGGAGGAAGGGAGGGAGGGAGGAGGGGGTTTGCTTAAAGCTTTTGAAGCAGAGAGGGAGAAAATAATCCAAAAAAGGCGCTTTGGCTGGGAGGGTGGGTGGGCTCCTGTGTGCCGCGTGCAGCCGGGGCTCCTCGCCCCGCGGTCCTTATTTGGCTGGGAGCGGGAGCACTCCGGGGATTGGCTGTGCTGGGAAGCAGGCAGGGAGTGCAGGCAGCGCCAGCTGACGAGCACGGCACACGCTGCTTGCCCACTCCTCAGCATGTGTTGAGCAAATTGCAGCTATTTTTATAGGAGACGCTTTGCCTACATCTTAAGAATCCAGTCCCAATCCCGTCTCCCTGTAGTGTAATGGGAAATCCCCTTCCCAGCCCCCTTTTCCCCGTTCTGTACGTGTTTTCAAGGCACAGTTGGGCAGAACCCAGAATTCTTGGCCATTATCAGGCTTCAGACTTGTCTGCTGTGCACTGCCCGGCCAGGGCGCTCTGTATTCCTGTAATGATCCGGCGTTTTGTCTCCAGACCCAACATAATTGCCACACTGGACAATACCAGCCCTTTCTGGGAACGGCAGACGGCTGCTGCGCTGCTGGGCGAGCACGGCCCCTTTGTGCAGTGTTATTCCCGCATGGATAGAGCCACCGACCGGGGGGCGATGCACAAAGCCACGTCTGTGCTGCCCTTGGCTTTGCAGCTCCGTAGGGCTCCCTGCACCATGCCAGCAGCTTTGGGAATGCCACCGAGGACAGGGGGCTGGCGGGAGGCAGCAGGGAAACAGAGGGGGAAAAACTGTGAGGGGTGAGCAAAGAGGCACGATCCCCAAAACTGCCCGTAGGAGCTCCAGGGCCTTCCTGAAGAGAGCAGGGCAGGGCTGCTCAGGTGTGCCAGGGGCAGCTGCACCAGCAGCTGCTTGTGGTGACCTTTCAGCCTTTCCCAGAGTGTGTGCTGGTTCTTCCAGAGGCCTCTGTTCAGAGCAGCATGGCAATGAGCATTCCAAAATCCAAGCAGAGCTGCTGGTGTGGGACTGGCACTACGTGGGATGCAGGTCACAAGGGAGGTTCCTTGCAAAAAACTCTGTGAAGCAATCCAGTTCATCAGTATGGAAAGTTATCCCTGGAGTCTGGTTAACCCAAACTCATTGAGAAAGGTTTGGGGTTTGGTTTTATTTTTCCCTTAATTTAAAAAAATCCTGTCATCACAGCCAGGAAAGGAAAGAGAAAGCACTAACCACAACCAAGAAGTAACTCTGTGGGTTTAATATTTTTGTAGATTATTTGCCATGTAGGTAAGAGAATTAGGTTTCCTTTTAAAAAACAAGGAACAGTTGGATGTTACCATGACTGAACTTATGAGACACAGCCATGTCCTGCTCGTGGGTGGGAAAGCTGAGCCAGCCTGTGAGCTGATGATCTGAGCTCTGCTCCGGGCTCAGCTTTCCTTCCAGCAGGGCTGATTCAGATCTTGGGCAGCCCAAGCAGAACCTGCTGCCGTCTGACTATGACACCTGAGAGAGCAAGGCAAACCTACCAAAACTGCCGTTGGCTTGTGGTGTCTGGCTCCCGCACACACCCCCTGACTTTCCAGCTCAAAAAAAAGGTAAAAAAAAAAAGAGAAATGAGAATGAAAAGCCCAAACCCCCACCCCCAACTGCCTCTGTGGGCTGTCAAATCCAAGGCTTTGATCCTCTGGTTGCACAGAATGGAAGACACATCGCTGCTACCTCCCCCTGCTCAGGGCCAAGGGGGTCTGTGAAGCATTCATGGCCCGACAGGATCAGGGTGGATATGGACTGCGTCGCTGTTGCCCTTCTGGAGGGCTCTGCATGCACCCCAAAATAACAGCTGTCAGCCCCAAGTTTTCTGGGGGACTGTGCCAGGACAAAGCTCTGCGAGCTGCACCCAGCAAATGCCTCAGTAGCCTGGAGACCAGCCTGGACTTCCCACATCTTCAGGAGAGTTCCTGGATAATGGGGACTTCCACGCAGTGGTGGGGATGGACACCTTTTTTGACCTTTCAATGTCATTTATTTCTGAGAGGGAACAGGGCACGTGTCCTGGTGAAAGAGAGTTTGGGGCACAGCCCAGACACGAGAGCAGCAATGCCAGGGCTCATCCAGCTCCACCCCACGGGATGCTCCAGGCAGACATGGGCAGTTCCCAGGAACCAGTGCTCGCTCCTGTCCTGGGAGTATGACAGGAGCTGGGGCCTGCAGTGCAAAGGGAGCTCTTACAAAGGAGGTATAAACTGCAACTGATTTATTGGAACACTGGGTTGATTCATCAGGGGATGCGATGGAGGAAAGGAAGGGTCCAAGCTTTGAGAAGCAAATTTGGGTGAGAACAGGCACCTTTTCACTCTTTTGAACACTGTAAATAATAATAATTAAAAAAAAGACCAGATGGCCACCCTTCCCAGTCCCTCCCTCCCATCCCAAGGCTTGCCTTCACATCATGCTCTTCCTAAACTGCGACTGTGAGCTCTGTTTGGGCTTCAAGTCTGACTGCTGCAGCTCAAACTGTTTGTACAGGTCCCTCAGCTCTTTGATCTCCTGCAGCACCCTCTTGGCTTGGCTCCAGGTGGAGGAAGCCTCCCCCAGCAGCCTCTCAGATTCCTGCAGGATCCTTTCAGAGTCCGACTTGGAAGATGATGAGGAAGAAGAGGTGGTGGTGATGGTGGTGCTGGTGTTGGAGTCCTTGGTCTTTCTCTTGCCTTCCCCGTAGCCCTTCACCTCTGTCAGCAGTTCCTGAGTTTTTTCCAGTTTCAGTGCAACCAGTTCCTGTATCCGGGACAGCTGCTCCGGCTCTGCCGAGGCAAACTGAGCCTCCAGCCCCTTCCTCAGCACCGCCCGATGTGTGGAAGAGTCCCGTCGGGACAGGATTTCTTCCATGGAGGCACATTTATTCTTTTCTGAGTGTGAGAGCTTTTTGGGGACCTGCGGTGTGTACATGGTCCCTTTGTCAAAGGAGTCATTGCGCTGCCCGGCTCTGTCCCACGAGGTCACCTCCTGTCGGGGGAGGCTCCCTGTCCGCCCTTTCTCCGATGACTTGGTGTTCTCCGAGTCCGAGCGGCGCCGCCCCGCTGTGAGGTGTGCCACGGACTTGTCCAGATCCACCCGGAAACTCTCCTCGCAGGTGCCGTGGTCCTCCGGAGAGGCGTCTTCCTCCTGGATCAGGTCGAGGGTCAGCATTCCGTCAGAGGTTGAGGTAGATGCCTGGAGGAGCACAAAGCAGAGCTGAGTTGGCACCAGAATGGCTGCCCCTGCTTCCAGGGGTGTCTTCACAGCGGATACACACTACAGGGAGGGAGTGGGAATGCTCCCTCACTCAGCGACAGAGCCCGAGGGTGGACTTTGCCAGAAGGTTTGCACAGTGCAGTGGCCCACGAGACCAGAGGATGAGAGCTGATGACCCCGAGCTGTCCTTACGGTTCAGGATGGAGCTCCAACAACTCCACTTACAAATGGAACACTTCCAGGGGAATTTCACCCAAGCAGGTGTCTGGGATTGGTTGTACCTACCACAGCCATGAGGTGACCCCGCGTGGGAGGGCGCCGGGAGTGCTGGATCTTGGCTCTGTCACGCGTCGGGTGGGCAAGGAAACTGTCCTCTTCCACGGTGACCTGCAGGGTGACACAGGCTGTGAGCACAGAACACAAGCCATTCCCGGCTCCTGGAGCTGTAAGCAGGAGGAGGCTGGCAGGGAATGGGGTGTGGGAGCAACCTAGTGTTTGCTTGGTCTCTCCCCTCTGTGCCATGATGGGATTACATCTGCTCAAGTCATTCCTGACAACTGAACCTGTTTGCAAAAACTCCTGTGACAGGCTGTCCTGGAAGCCATCTCTCCTGGTGTTTGCTTTCTGCTCTAAAACCTCTCCCATAGTCTGACCTTGGTTTTCCTTCACTTCAGGCTCTGTGCTGCCATCCAGGAGAGGAAAGAGCCTCCTGGCAGTGCCATGGCGCTGTGGGAAGCTAAGTGTGAATGGGAGATCTGAGACAGGTCTGAGCTGAGGAAGGGTTGCCATGAAACATTAATGTGAAAGTCAGCACTGGAGCGAGGGCAAAGCTTGCTCCAGGGAGGTTCTCCTTCCCACTGAAGGAAAGTGTGTGGAAATGCTCACCCTGACCTGCCTCTGCCAGCTCACCTGGTCTTCTGAGTACAACCTGAGTCCCCAGGAAGAGGCTGAACTGAGGCTGCCCTGTTATTTTTCCTGGCAGAAGCTGCTTTGTCTAACTGGGACTTTCACATTCCCCTTGAGGAGTGGGAGGAGCTCTGCTGGAGACACTTTGTGTGGATGTATCCCCAGGACAGGGCTGTTCCCAGCAGTCTCAAACCTTAACCCGGGCTGAGACAGGGGAGCCAGGGCTCAGCATACATCCTGCTCACCTCGTCCAAGATCCGGTTTTTAGCACGTGTGATTGCAGAGTTGAGGGCGTTAATCCAGGACTCTTTCTCTTCTGGACTCACAGCCAGGAAGATCAGATTTGGTGCCTACAAAAGAGGGAAGTCAGGTCAGTGCTGGAACTCACACAGAGATGGGCCCTGGCCAGTGTGAGGCCTCTACAGAAAAGGCAAAGCAGAGCTGAGCCTCCAGCCCTGTTTGCCCCACACAGCAAACCCCAGGACTATCTACATCCCTCCCTGCATCCCCCAGGACCATCCACATCCCTGCCCACCCCTGCAGCCAGTGGCTCTTGGGCTGGCTGCATCTGGGCAAGCCCCACATACCGTGTTTCCAGGCTGCCTGGAGTGGGCAAGGGTAAATTTACTGTGGTTCTTTTTGCTTCTACTTTTGGACTTCCTGAGCTCTTCACATTTCTCGTAGTCACTCAGGTCAAACATTTCCTGTATGTTTTTTTCATCTTTTACCTGCAAAACAGCAAGAAAATTAGAGCTTTGCAGATGTCAGACAGAGACACTGCTGCTCCAGCCAGCAAGATTTCAACATGAGGGTTTCGACTTGTCTCTTCTGGAATGAGGGGGCATATTTCGAAGGATAGCAAGAAAATCACACTTTGCCAGGTTAATTCCTGCCTCTTCTGCCCTCTGGGGCTGCTGGGCTGTCACAAGGTTCTCAGTGTCCTTTAGAGAGTCCTTTTGAGTGACCACTCTACAAGATCTCCCATTTTCCAGGTCTGTTCCCCAACACTCTGCACTGCCACAGTGTGACAGGTACATGGGATGGATCAGTGTCACAGAGGCTCAGACTAAAGATGGAGCTCGCAAAGGGTCACTGAGGCTGCAGCTGCACTGGGGGACAGGCAGGGATCTAGGGGCACGTAGGGATCTGGATGCTGACCCCTGACACTGCCGTCCCTTGGGGACACTTGGAGCAAAGGGGAAGTGGCAAAACTGTCTGCACCCTTCCTCTTCATTGCTCTCCTAATGCACCATCCTCAATCCCACTCCTACAGCAGGGAAACTCCGCTCTTCCATGGTAAACACCAGGAATTAGGAAACTGGAGTGGGAGACAGCTCGGGTTTGCATGTCCATTACAGACATTGCAGCAGGCTCAGATCTTCATCCATCTGCTTAATCCGACTCCAGCCAGTCATCCCAGGCTGCATTGGCAGTGGAGGGTGTGTAACTCGGGTGCTGGGAAGGCAGATGGTAGTGAGGTCTGAGCCCTTGGATTTCCTGAAGGGACTCCACCCCATTTCATACATTTCCTCCACAGTTTTGGGAAGCACTGAAGGAACTCCCTGTGATTCTTCCATAGAATTTAATCAAAGAGGGTGACTAAACCAGCTTCCTAACCAGGGGCATGGATAAACTGACCATCTGGCTCTGCCTGATGACAACAGCTCCTCTCTATCCTTCATCCTGACTGTGTCCCCAGGATCCACAGGACAATCACCGGCACTGCCGTCCCTGATGGCCCGGAGCTGGTTCCTGCTTGTGACACATCCCCTGTGTCTGGGTGTGATAACAGAGACTGTCTGGCTGCACATCCTCCCCACACGCTGCTAATCGGCTTTGATCTCTTCCCACTCCCATCCTACAATCCACCTCTTTCCAAGAATCTCAGCTGAATTCTGCCCGACTCATTTGCAGCAGGAAAAGCTGATCCCCCTCCGAGCCCCCAGCTGTGCTCTGCGGCTGAGACCAGAGCCCTTGCTCCAGATGTTTGCTCATGTGGGTCACTGGGGCTTCCCCAGCCCTCCCCTTCCTCCACAGAGCTCACACAGCTGGGACTCAACCTCCTGCCTGCAGGAGTATCCCCAGGAGGCTGCAGGACAGAGCAGGTGTCTTTGGTTCAGACAAACACCCTGCAGGTGCAGCTTGTCCTTTAAACGCCTCCGAACCACACGAGCCAGGGCTCTGACACTGCACCGGGACACGCTGAGGGGATCCTGCTCGTGTGTGACCCGCTATAAAATGCTTAAAACTGGGAATAAGCAATATCCACAGTGGGATTCCTGGGGGAACAGGGTGAGCAGCAGCCTGGAGTAGGTGGCTGTGGTGGCACAGAAATTCCAGGGGGCACGGGAAGAACAGTGGGTGTCTCACTAGGGGCACGGCCACCTGAGCCCCTTCTCATGCTCATGTAACAGAGCATCCAGTATGCAGAAAGAGACAAGGAAGGTGAAAGCCAACTCCAGAGGCACTTGCCAGCTCTTTTGTCCCTTGTGGGAGGCTCCTGAGGCCAAAAGGAGGGAAGTGATGGCATGAGACGCAGCTCAGAGCAGCCTCGGAGGTAGGAGAGGCTGAGGACAGTCATGAAACTCATGTTTCATTCTGTGTGAAAACAGGACAAAACCAGCCCCTAAAGAGCCACAGACCCGCTAGGACCATATGGGCAACAGAGCTGAAATCCCAGTCACTGTGTCAATCACAGGTGGGTGACAAACCTGCAGGGTGTCACCTCCTCCACGTTCTCAGTGAGATAGGGGCCATCCAAATCAAACCTTCCAGGCTTCTCCAAAGAGGATTTGTCTGGATGTGTCCCAGCACCCGGGCAATGCCCAGGAGGAAGCAGCTTCTGCTATCAGTTCTCAGTAGGAAGGGATGAAGCCAGAGGTTGGTGGTTGATTTTGGCAAAACCATTCCCTGCTGGGAGGTTTCCAGCAGGTCTTTCTTTCCCTTCTTAAGCTACCAAGGGCTTAAGATTTGAGGGATCTCAGAGCCTCACCAGCAGGTGGGTTCTGCTTTCCGTGCCCTGTGGGGAGCTTGGGATTGGAAGGATTAAGGTGAATCAATCCCAGCAAGTTCTGCCCTGGTTGTCTGCTGGCCTTGCTCTCGAGTTGTACCCATTCGAGGCAGGCTAAACAACCTTGCCCTGCGGTTCCACCTGCCTCCTACCTGGGGCCAGGTGAGGGAAGGGAAACTGAGGCACGGAAAAGGAATCAGAAGCATCCCCCATCCCTACAGCAGGGAACATTTCTCTGCAGCCATGAGATCACACAGCAGCTGCCCCTGCTCTGCTCAGGGGTGTCACTGCCTGTGCCAAGGCTGACACTGCTGACGCTGCTTGGATCCGAGGAGGGGAACTGCATTCCTTGCACTCCTTGCACTCCTTCCTCCGCAGCTGCTGCCCGCCCAGGCTGGCCCCAGGGGCACCCAGCACCCCCTGTGCCCTGAGATGTGGGGGGCTGTGGGCACGTAATGGGTCAGAACATCAGCCATGGCACCCAAATCCCTTCTCCAGAGGGTCACAGCTGTTTGTGCTTCCAAAGGTCTGCTCCCATAGGAAGGCTCGTGCAGTGCACTGGCAGCAGGAGGGTCTCTGACCTGGGTTAATTAACCGCCCTTGGGTGTCTCACTGATTAGAGTTTGAATTTCCTCATCAAGCTGTGGCCTGCAGTGACTCCGAACCTCCTGGACCCGGCTCAGGGCTGTGCTTTGGGGTCAAGCCATGCACAGAGGGGCAGGGCAGGTGCTCAGTCACACCAGTCTGGGATTTTTGGCCATGATTTGAGCAGTTCCCTGCTGCAATGGGCCACAGAAAAATGCGGAAGATACCGAAAATCACAAGACACCCGGTGTAAGGCACCCACGGGACACTTGGGGGATCACAGTGTGGCTCAGGATGTAACCAGAAACCTCCAGACTCTCAGTACAGCCAAATACCCAAACATGGGCCGTTTTGGGACAGACAGTTCCCCTTGGAGGCTACGACCAAAGTTTCACTTCCTCCAGCTGAGCAGCTGTGCTTCAAGCAGGGGACACGGAGCTTCCTGCAGAGCTGGCTGAAGCCAGGCTGTCACTGGGTCAGGGATGCACACTGGGACTGTGCAGTTCTTCTCAGGGCCAGGTCGCTGCCCTTAGCTGATGAGGGGATGGTGGCAGGACCTGGCTGCTTCAGTCCCTTCTCCAAAGTCACCACCAAGGCTACCAGGGACACAGGTCCCCCAGAATCACTGAATTGTGACGAGGTTTTGGAGGGACTTAAAAGCTCATCTAATTCACAGCAGGGACAGCTTCCACTAGCCCAGATTGCTCCAAGCGCCATCCAACCTGGCCTTGGACACTTCCAGGGATGGGGGCAGCCACTGCTTCTCTGGGCAACCTGTGCCAGGGCCTCCCCACCCTCACAGGGAGGCATTTCTTCCCAAAATCCTGTGTTCAGCAGCGCTCACTGAGGGCAAACGCCCCATGGAGCATTAGAGAACCGAGTATGCAAACACACCCCCAGCCCCCTCGCCGGCTGTGCCGAGCTGGAACCGAGGAGCGGCACCTCCTCGAGTGCTCTTGTGCTAATTGAGCCGATGCCTTTGGTAGCAAACAAGCGAATGCTCAAGAGAAGCGTTTCCTCATCCCCCTCGTCAGCCGGGCTCGAGCTGTCTGGCAGCCCCCGGCTTCCTGCGAGGAAGTGCCGAGCCCGAGCTGTGTCAGCTCGGCCGCTGCTCCCCGGCGCAGGCAGGGACAAAGCTGGGCCAGGAACAGGGAACAATTCCCAGAAATGTGCTGCGGCGGGAGGGACCGAGGGGAAAGAATGCAAGAGTGAGCTAAGAAGGTGGTGGTGTGCTCAGCAGAGCTCAGCTCGCTGCAGCTCATCTCTACAGAGCTGGTTTTGGCTGATGACCAAACGCTGAATAACCAAAGATTTTGGTGTGAGTTCACGGAGTTCAGCAGCCGTGGGGGAGCGGAGTGAGCAGGGCCAGAGCCTCAAGCTCCCATTGCGGGAGGTGTCAGACAAGTCCCACAGCTTTCAAAGGGCAGCACTCAAACACACTGTTAGCATTTTCCATCAGCTGGGCTGAAAAACTACATTTCCACTCCTTACAGACTTGGCTCTGCTAGGGAGAAGCCCAGGCTCCTATCAGGCATTCCCAAATTCTCCTGACAAAACGCAACAATCAGGGCTGGTCTCTGACCTGCAAGCCCAGGTCCTAGACAGACAACTGGAAAAGCACCCAGATTCCCAGGAGGAATCAGCGTGGATATTGATGGGATTTTGTTAGTCTGAATTTTGGAAATCTCCCCATTCCAGACCTCAGCCCATGCTCAGCTCCGAGCAGTTCAGCAACCCCTGCCCCTAGCCAACATACTCCCCAGGGGATCCTGGTGTGGAACAGACAACTCCCCGTCCCCGTGTGCTCTGGGGAGATGGGATTCATTGCCCTGCTTCCCAGATGGAGAAATTCAGGCAAAAGTAAATAAATGTCTGGTTTGAATTCATTTAATGAGCTGCATGGCAGAGCCGAGGAGCTTCCAGGAACCTTGGGATTTAACCCTTTCTACTCTGAGATGGTGGGGAGGGCCGGGAATGTGGCTTCACCTGCAGAACCACCTCTGGAGCAGCTGCTGAGCATGAGATGAGCTCCCAGGAAACAGCAGGTGCTCTGGGAGCAGAGCTTGGAGCCACACGTGAGCCTTTCCTGGGGCTCAGGAGGAGTCCTGGCTTTGCTGAGTGCTGATGCAGGGTTGGCATCAAACCCTGCACCACACTGAGACCCTGTGAGCACGAAGTCTTGGGACAGCCCCCAGGAACCCCCTGGGGATTCCCCACAATGAGACTCCCAGGATGCCAGACCCCCTTCCACTGGCGTGTTCCTCCGTGCCACAGGCACGGAGTCACCTTAGCACACACCAGCAGCACATGTCACCTCCACGGCCAGCACGGAGTCACCTTAGCACACACCAGCAGCACATGTCACCTCCACGGCCAGCACGGAGTCACCTTAGCACACACCAGCAGCACATGTCACCTCCACGGCCAGCACGGAGTCACCTTAGCACACACCAGCACCAGATGTCACCTCTGCGACCACATCTCTGCTGGCCACAGATTCTTCCATATAAAGCCTCAGCAGCGGCTGCTGCATGTTATTTATGGTCCCTCACACACACGTGGAGCCCGGGGGCCACCTCAGGCCCAGCTGTGTGGTTTTCCCCCTATGAAACACAAACACAAGAGCTTCTTGTTCCGAACAGGCTCCGTGTGGCCCCTCCAGCCTCATCCCTCTCTTGGGCTCCCAGCACACCTGGATTTGATTTGGAGCTGCCTGGACATCTATTGCCTGTTCCTGTGTTTCCCTCTGGCTCTGGAGCAGCCAGGAGGTTGATGGGAGCAAGCTCTGGAATGCCAGCAAACAGCTCAGCACGACCTGGGCATTCAGTCCACTTTTTAAGCCATTTCTCTGTTGTAACAAGCCCTGACCCACTCTGCCTGTGCCACGAACATGGCTCAACCAGCCTTAAATCAAATTATCCCTTCCCCTCTCCAGGTGCTGACAGAGCCAGGCCAGGCAGCCGGGTATCAAACCACAGTCTGTCAGGAAATTACCTCCACTGAGGGGGGAATCCCAGAGAGACCAGGATCTTATCCCAAATTCCCTGAGTTGGAGCAACCCCCATGGCTGCTGTGGGCACCACTCTGCCCAGTGCAGCTCTGGGATGTCACCGGGGATGGGAGAGAGGAAGGCTCTGGCCTGGGGAGCTCTCCCTGATGGATTTATGGAGACAAAAAGCACAGAGGGGGGGCGTGCAAGGACAGCCAGGTGCTGGCTCAGCCTGACAGTCACATCCGATTACCTCCAGTGTCAACACCACGTTAAACCCCAAAGCCCAGCAAGGAGACAGAGGGGCAGTGGAGGGGGCACGTGTTACACCAGCATGTCGATCCGGGGTGAAATTCCGTGAAAAACGCAAGAGATCGACCTGTAAATGGCTCGATTCCAGTTGGGAGAGTGGAGTTATTTCCAAACAGAGAATGAGCAGGTGGGAACAAGGCAGTGTTGGGCTCAAGGACGGAGGACGGGCACAGAAAGGAGCCGGCATTGCTGTCGCCGCGGCGGCAAGAGGTTTGAGGGCTTAACTCTCGCTAAGTGAATCCTTTCGTGTCTCCTCGCTGGGAAAATGTCTCCCAGCAGAGCTGTCTGGGAGAATCGCTGTCAGAGCCGACCCCGGCCCCGACCCCGGCCGGGTCCTGCCGGCGCCGGCCCGGGGAGAAGAAGCCCCCGAGGAACCTCCCCGGCCCGGCTGGCGCTGGAGGGGCGCTGGGAAGGGCCGGGGCTGCGCCTTTCATATGCAAAGAGAGGAAGGGGGGATGGGAAAGGAAACTGAAACCGATCCTACCTCCTTCTCCGAGATGTAAAGCTGATCTCCCTTCAGAACCACATAACGGTTTTTCCAGATCTCCCTAAAAATGCCTTTCCCGCAAAATTTCCGCACCCAGCCGACCTTCTCCGGCTGCACAGGTTGCTGGTTTCCATCCTGGTTCCCCTGACACAAAGCGAGAGGGAAGAAAATGGGGGAAAACGCGATTATTCTGGGTTTTACACTGCTTTTCTCCCTCCCTTCCCTCTTTGCCCAACTTTTGTCTCCCCCTCCCTCCGGCCCCTCTCTCCGCCGACGCCGGGACCGAGTCCTTCCCCGGGGTCACTCCACGGGGATTTTTGTGCTGCAGGCACGAAGCGACATCGGGAGGACGCTGCGAGGAGCGGGCAGGGTTCCCTCCGCGGTTATATAAGACAGGCCGGCGTCTCTATCGCCTCATCCATCGGGCATTTACCCATGGAAAGGGGAACAGGAGGGGGATGGGCGGAATTTAAACCAGCTGGGGTTTTTTACTGCGGTTTTCATGGCGTTTTGGAGCTTTTTATGAGCGAATAATTCAAGAGGTGAAATCTATGGTTGGTTTATATCAGAGGTGTCTCCGTAGGCAGCGATGATCGGATCGCTGGGTGCAGCACACAACACGGCAACAAGCGACGGATTGATGGTGCCTCGGGATTTTATCGTTTCCTTGTGTTCCAAGATGAAAACTGCCTGCCTACATCACCCAGTGTCTGTGGCGGGTGCGGGAGGCAGGAGTGCCGCTGGGCAGGGGCAGGAGCAGGGTTTGGGTCTCTTTGGATCTGCCTGGGGGGGTCTGTGCGCTTTCTGCGGGGGGAGCAGAGGCGAATCCAACAACCGGCCCCGCAGAGACAATCCCCCCCTCCCCAAAACATCCAGGAGCCTCCCTTCACCCTGCCTTGCCCCGGCGAAGAGCCGATTCTCTACTCACCCTTTTCGCAGAATTATTTTTTTTCATCGTTCCTTGGTGCGCTCGGAGGCGATTTTTGGGGTGGGGGGCGGGGGTCGCAGAGGGGCTCCCGCGGCCTCCTGGCGCGGGGGAACACCCGGGACTGCGCCCGCGATCCGCGCTGCCTTCGCCCCGCGTGGCTCAGGGCCCTCTCCCGTTACACGGCGCCCGGTCCGGCGCTCTGAGCCATCGCCAGCGCCGCCGCCGCCGCCGCCGCCGCGTCCCCCCCCGCCGCCACCATCCCGCAGCTCGGGGGGCTGCGCTGGGCTGCGCCGGGCTCCCGAGCTCCATCTATAGCCGCGCGCCCGTGACGTCGGGGTTCGCGGCACGGGGCGAATCGCAGCCCACGAGGGTTTTTCTTCTTTGTCTCTGACTCACCGGGGACACGGGGCCGTGGGGCAGCGGGAGCGGGGCGGGCGGTGCCTCGCCTGGTGTTTCCACACCGGGGCCCAGCCGCGTTGCCGGCGGTGTCGTGGGTCACAGGGAAACTTTCTAGGAGAGGGAAGAGCAGCCGGGTGGTACTGGGAGGGTTTTGGACCCTAAAGGTGTTCGGAAGTGGGAGCAAATCCCTCTGGAGAGAGGAGATGGGAGATTTCCTGGGGATGGGGATGGAGGAAGGGGTGGCTTCCACACGGAGGGTCCAACAGCCAGGATTCAGTTGGATTCAGAGTGTGGCTTCCAGAAGTGAGGACACCTCAGCTTCCTAAAAATGCCCTTTTTTTGGTTTGTCTGTCTCCTTCATGTCGTGCAAGAAATAGATTGAGCCATCATCCATCAGTGGATCACCTTTCCAATGACAGTGTCCATCCCATCCCTGGACAACATCCCCCACCCTTGATTTCAAGTTGTAGTTTCACCCCGGTACTCTGGAATTAATGCACACAGAGTCCTAGGGATGTACTTGGATTATGGAGTATTTCCAGAGCTTCTGTGTTTGTATCCCATTCTGAGCATTGGCATTTTTGCCATGAGCTGTGGATGCACTGGACACCTGAGAATACCTGGGACAGAGACACAAACCACTCTACACCAAATCCAGGGGTTGTCTTCTCGTCCTGTGCCTGTGCAATCCTGAACTCCACGGGGCTCAGGACCAGGATTTGTCATCTCTGTGCCTCAGTTTCCCCTTTTACCCCAAAGTTTGGTGCAGGCAGGGCTGATGGCAGAGGGACAGATGACCCACGTTGGCAGCCCAGGGCCCCCAGTGTATCCCCAGGACACCACAGAACCTGCCAGTTTATTTAATGACATTTTGCCTTCCAACTGGATTTGTCCTTCACACATCCTGTTTTCGGTGGCCAGGGCCTGCAGAGCACCGGCTGATGGCCAGTACCAGATGGCACAGTGCTGGTGGCAGTAGGACAGCTCCGTTGTGCCCTTTGGATCCAGGGCCCACGCTCTTCCCAAACGTCCTCTGGTGCCAGGGAAGCTGCCCTGAAACCACAGCAGGTAACGCACCTGCACACACTCCCTCCCCATCCCTGGGAGCAGGAATTCAGCTGCAGTTGGGATCCTCAGGCTGTTCTGACAGTGCGACAGTGAGTCACACTGTGAAGGATGTGACCAGTGATTCAGAGCTGGAAACATCAACAATTTACATGGAAGGAAGGAGATAGGAGGGAATCCGACTCCCTTTTCTGTACCAGGAACAGGAGGCTGCACTTCCAGCAATGAGGCCGACCCTGGAGGCTGCTCACCAGTGGTCAGTGCAGCTTCTCATCTCCATCCCTGTCCCCATCCCCATCCCTGGGGGCAGAATGAAAAGCCTCTCCAAGGTGTGCTTGTGTCTCTCCCTATAATCACAAGCCCCCTTTGCTACCCCTGGCCCTGATGCTGTAGCTGCTCCTTGTGCTGAGCCGTTATAAACCATTGCCAAAATCGCCTCTTCTTGCAGAGCAGAGCAGCAAACTCTTGGTTTATTTATGTATTTAACACCCCACACACAGCATTTTGCCTCTGGATATCAAGTGTGAAGCTGCTGCCTGGAAGGAGAGTGGAGTTTAATTAGGACACATGCTTTTCTTTGTCTCTGATGACAATTACAGCCTTAGTGTCTGGGGAAGGGGCTGCTGGAGGAGTGGATGGGGCAGGGGGTTGCCCAGTATCCTCTGACAGCTGTGACTCAGCTCCCCTCTGTTGGGGTCTCAGGCTGTCAGAGACCTGAGTCACCTGTAAGGGGCAATTCTTGCAGCTCTGCCTGTCCCAACGACCCAAAATTCACCAAAAATTTACCATACAGATGCCCACCCAGTTCCACCCTGGCTGTGGGCAGAGAATCCCCCCCCCCCCAACACAGGCTTTGTTCTCCCCTCCCTTCCCCAAAGAGCTGACCCCCAGGGCCACGTCCCCTCCTCCCTGCAGGGCTTTGCTCTCTCCCACATCAATGGGACTTAGTTGTGATGCCAAGATAATTCCCAGGGATTTAGGAGCTCATTTCATTTGATCTGGCTTGTTAATTCCCAATCAAGTGCTGATTAGAGGCCAGGGAGCAGAGCTGGAAACTCACTTGCAGGTTCCTTGGTGTGGTCCTGGAGGGGAGCAAAAGCTCGCGTGGAGGCTCAGGCTGTAACCGCACCTTGTGGCCTTGGGAAAGGGAAAGTGGGAATCATCTAGCAGACAGATTCAGCCAAAGTGGGGGATTTAATAGGATTCAACATATACAGACAACAGAGCAAAGGGCTCCTGTGCCCACCAGCCACACCCCCACAGCTGCTCCCCCAGCACGGCGCAGCATCGCTGGGCTCCTCACGGGACTCATCCCGTGCGTCCCGTAAAGAGCCAGGAGCTGCAGGGATTCAAGGGCTTTCCTAGGCTCTCCTCAGGTGACCATCCCAGTCCTGGAGCTCTTTGTGAGGGGACAATGAGGAGCTGCAGTGGGGGCACATCCTTGCCGTTGGGCTAGTGCCAGCTCCAGCGTTCGCTGCCGTTCTGGGTGTGGAGGGGAAGCTCCAGCTGCAGGGCAGGAACATCCTGCTCTGGGAAAGCTCTGAATGTTCAAAAAAGTACTCATTCCTTCAGGATTCACCGTCGGCTGCTGGACCTTGGTGGGACCTGGGAGCTGTCAGTGCTTCGACCACGGAATCCTGCGGCTGTGACCTCCTCCAGGAAGCTGCCAGGAAAGGTTCAGGTCAGTGGGACAAGGGCCAGAGATCTGCTCATGGCACCCTGATACTTGTCCCAGAGGTGTCCAAGGCCAGAGGGGCTGTGACTGTCCCCAGCACAAGCCTCAGGCCTGCTGGCATCACACACCCACAGCTGGGAGCAGCTCCCAAAGATGGGAATGCTCCCAGCTGGAAGGATGCTGCCCAAGGACGGTTCCTCTGGCACCACGGCCATTCCCAGGCTGACTCATCCCTCAGTGTGCTGATCAGGTGATCTCAACAGCAGTGCTTAAAAAAATACCCCAAAAGATAAAGAAATACAAACCAAGATATGCCACAAATCCTACAGAAATGGGATTCCCCTAATCTGGGACTGGAGCAGCTCTTCCTGCCCAGGTTGTGAATCTTGAGGGGCTTGAAAAATAGTAAAACCCTCAAATCTGCAAAACCCTGCAGCAACACCCAGCTCTGAGTCCCCTCAGACACAGCTGGGAGGGGGCACAGCCAGGGCACTGCCCACGGTGGCACCAGCTCTGGCACAGGCTCTGGCACCTGGCTTTGTGTTCCAGCCCGAGCTCTCCCTCCTCCAGGTTATTTTTAGGCACTAGAACCAGGCAGAACTGAGCTCTGGCAGGGAATGACTGGTGGTTTTCGGGTCTCTGGTTCTGTGCTGTCTGGAGCAGGTTGTGCCTGTGACCAATGACACCTCAGGGTCCTTTGGCACGGCCTCTCTGAGCACATTCCCAGTCTGGAGCGACTGGAGGCAAGATCCAAACTCCCACCTGCCCTCCAGGGATGAGCTGCACCACAGCACAAATCCCTGCCCTCCAGGGATGAGCTGCACCACAGCACAAATCCCCCCTGGTGAGGCTGCTGTTCCTCACCTGAGGAACAGGTGAGGACCCAGCACAGGCATCTGCAGGTACCTCCACAGCTGCTCCACCCAACCAGGGCCTGGAGATGGAACTCTCAGGAGAAATGAGCCTTGTGCAGTGAGGAGGGTCCCCAGGAGGATCCCGTGCCACCACTGTGGCTGTAACTGGGTAACTGGGTCAGGCCCCACATCCTGGGATTAGTCCCAGCAGGTTCATCCCAACCTGCCCAGGATGAGTCAGCCCCAGCACCAGATGTTCCTGGCAAACCCTTTTTATCCGATTATTGATCCTTTGTAACCCTTTCTCCTCCAAACCCTGTGGAATTGCTCTGGAATCCCTAGGAGCAGAGCGGATTCTCCATCCTTTGGGCCGCCCCTCTGGGCCCACAGATGTTGGTCCCAGTTCCAGCAGGGAATAAGAACAATGGGACCGGGATTAGGTGCTTACACGGCTGCTCAGCGAATTAACACCCAAATCCCCTTGTTTCTGGTGACATATCTGCCCTAATCCCACAGGAATCAGCAAGGCCATGGATTACGTGAGGGGTTGGGACACACTAAACCTGGCTTTCCTCGTATCAGACACCTTATGGATGTGCTGAGATATCCCTGATCCTAGGGCACTGTGCTGAAATCGTGGATAACAGTGGACAGGAGACAGTTTTTTTGTCCTTCCATCCTCAGGGAAACCTTATCCAAGAGAAAATGGATCATTTGGGACAGGGCTCTTTCAGAACAGGCCCTTTGCTGTCCTCCCCAGGCAGGACCGGGCCACATCCAGCCGTTCCAAAGCACCAGCCTTTTATTTTCCTTTTTTTTTTTATTTTTTTTTTGTTCCCTACTTCATTCTTTAAAATGCAAATTTGGATACAGAATCCCAGCTTTTCTGTAAATAATTCAGGGACTGCACAGCAGCAGAGCCCAAACCAGCCCGGGTGGCTTCTACAATCCAAGCAGATCCAATGATGGAGCTGCAGATCCTGAGCTTCAGCAGCAGCTCAGGATTTTCCCACCATCCCACACTGAGCACTGGGAATCTGGAGAGAATTCCTGCTCTCCTGCCTGGCCAGCAGCAAGCTATGCCGACGGGAAGCAATTCCCACTACGGCCTCAATTCTTACCTGTGCCCAAAGTCAGTAATTTGGGTCCAGGAAAAGTTATTTGTATTTATAAACCAGACATTTCCTACTGGGAATTCCATACCGACAGGGATCTTTGCCCACCTCCAGCAAAGCAGCTGCAGGTTCATTCAGTGCTGGATTCACATGAGGTGCCCTGGCTTCCCATTGTTATGAACTAGAAAAACTCTGCAGAAAACTCTACTTGCCTGCCCTTGAACTCATGGAAATGCAAGTTAAACCTCCAGCTCAGGGATCTGTCCCAGAGCCACCATGAGCACAGCTGGGTCCGGAGCACTGACACCCACTTCCATGTGGGGATCCCCCAGGCATCCCAAATTCCTGCCGTGCCAGCAGTTTCACGGGCAGGATCTGCAGAGGGGTGGATTTTACCTCCTGGTGTTGTGGATGGTGGTCCCACCCAGGACGATGCGGACGCCGGGGTTAGAGCGGTTCAGGTTGAACACAGCCAGAGCCTCCTCGTAGGTGGCCCCTCCGATGAGGAACACGATAATGTCCTGAGGCCTGGGATGAAGGCACAAATCATGGAATGGTTTGGCTTGAAGGGACCTCAAAGCTCATCTGACCTTCCACCAGACCAGGTGGATCCAAGCCCCTGTCCAACCTAGCCTTGGACACTTTCTGGGATGGAGCAGCCACAAATACTGAGTTGGGATCAGACAAAGCCAAGGATAAATCCTGCACTCCATGATCCTGAGGGTGCCTCCTCTAGACCCTCCCTCATCCCTGTGACATGCCGGGCTCGGAGCTGAAAACAACCCACTGAATCCCCCAAAACATCTCCTCTCCTAAACTTTTACCCACAGCCCTGAGCAGCCTCCAGCAGCATCACCCCGGTCCCTGTGGATCCACGTGCCATGTTTAATGCATGATCTGCTGGGGCTGGGAAATCAGGATCGATTCTGGAGTCAGGCAAGGACACAGGCTGCAGGAGCTGTGCTGCCTTGGAGCTCCCAGGCTCAGGGCTTGTGACTGATCACGAACTGCCAGGATTTGTGCCTCAGTTCACCTGAGGGGACATTTCCCAGCCAGCAGGGAAATGTGGGATGGTCGAGGGCAGCCAAGCAAGAGGAAGGGGGGAAAGGAGGGAAGGAGGGAAGCACCTTCCTCCATCCCAACACAAACTCAGGTGTGCTGTGCACATCCTGCTTTCAAGTGAGCTGCTCCTTCCTTCTCCTGTAACCACCCTCCCAATCCCTTGGAAGGACCAACACCAGGGATTTCTTTCTTGGATCACTGTTTGGACAGCATGACCTGAAGCAAAGCTGCTCCTGCCTGGTTAGGACACAGGAACAGAGGGAACATGTTGGCCACTAGATCTCCATGGATCCCCACACCACTTCCTCCCTGCCCAAGGGGATGTGGGAAAGCAGGGAAAACTCATGGGAAAGGTGAGTGCAGTCCTTTCCCAATGTGATCTGTATCACCACTAAGCACCCAAAGCCTGTCTCCTCAGAGTCTGGGTTAGGTCTGCATGACCCTCTCCAGCAGGATCCCGTTTCCATTGGGAACAGTACTGGCTCAGGCCAGGAGAGCTGCAGCTGGACTATTTTTGGCAGTCCCTAAACACCATCACAGAGCCAGCTCTGATGAGGAAGGGCTTCATCCTTCACCTGAGCCACCCAAAGGGAATGGCACCTCCGAGCCAGCAAGGCTCAATGAGACATACCCCAGTCCTGCTCCAGGGAACATTCTTGGGGACACAAGACCTCCACAATCAAGAGATTTCTGTGCCAAGCCCCAGTTCTGTTCATCATCAGTCCAACCCTGCTGTGGGGACAGCAGGGATGTCCCAGTGCCAGGGGCAGCCAGTGTGTCCCAGTGCAGGCTCTGCCCCAAAGGCCCCACGTACCTGTCCCGGAGTGTGTTGGGGCCCAGGTAGGGATATTGGCTGTCCTTGAGCTTTCCCTTGATGAGCTGGTCCAGGGTTTCCTGGAGCAGGGGCTGGTGCTGGGTGTACACGTTCTCGATGCCCTGCGGCCAGAGAGAAGCTCTTTAGGAAGTGGCCCAGCAAGGAAGGAGGATCAGCAGAGGCACAGCAGGTACTACCCCTGAATTTAGGATTGAGAAGCTCTCCAGCAGCTCACTCCCGTTGTTCTCAGCGGAATCAGGCCCTGAAGCCACCGAGCCAACAGCCCACAGCATTCCTGCCAGCCCTGCTCCTCCTCTGGGTTGCACTTTTGGTTGAGTCTGTCCCCATTTCCCCAAGGCATCTCGGTACCTTCAGGCCTTTGAGGAACTGCTTGGTGATGGCCACGGCGTCCTTGGGACTGAACAGGTCACTGCCTCGCACACGCTTCCCTCCGTACTCCACCACGGCAGACACCAGCTGTGCAGGGAGAGGGCAGGAGCCCCGTCAGCCTGGCAGCTCCTTCCAGGCTGTGGTGAGGAGTCACTGCAGACACCTCGTGGAGGTGTGGAATGGGGACAAGGCGCCACGGAGGCGATCCCAATGGAACTGCACATGGAGGTGAGGGGGCAGAGCAGCAGCACACCCACGCTCCCCAGACCCTCCTGCTTGAGGAGAGGCTTCATCTCCATCGCCTGCAGCAGCGACATCGGCTCCTCCACACGAGGTGACATCATCCCGCTCCTCCACCTCCTCCCCAGCTGCTCCTGGCACTGCCGCCTGTTCCCTTCCCTCCCTGCCAGCTCCTCTCCATCCCCAGCCCCTCGCTGCAGCCACTGCCTGTGCTGCAGAAGCTGGGGAAAGTGGGGGAGGAAAAGAAGAGAGGAAGCACATCCCAGGCTCATGTACGTGCCTCACTCCCCTCCCAGCAGGCTCCTGCCGTCCCTTCTTTATTAAATCCTTCATAATATCACAGAAGCACAGACTAGTCAGGAGTGGAAGGGACCTCTGGAGTCCAACCCCCAACATCACTGATTTCGGAAATGGAAATCGAGTCACTCATTTAAAACACCTTTTAAAGCCACACCCACAGGTCCCAGCCAAGCTCAGAGCTCTGCACAACAAACAACACAGCCCTGGGCTGACCCGGAGCAGGCAGGTTTCACCCCAAACAGCAGCGATTCCCCCATCCTGTGGGACACCAGAGCTGCCCCGGGGTTACCTGGCAGTACCTGCCCCCTGTCCTGCCCCACCCCAGGGTTACCTGGTGGTACCTGCCCCCCGTCCTGCCCTGCCCCACCCCGGGGTTACCTGGTGGTACCTGCCCCCTGTCCTGCCCCACCCCGGGGTTACCTGGTGGTACCTGCCCCCTGTCCTGTCCTGCTCCACCCCGGGGTTACCTGGTGGTACCTGCCCCCTTTCCTGCCCCACCCCAGGGTTACCTGGTGGTACCTGCCCCCTGTCCTGCCCCACCCCGGGGTTACCTGGTGGTACCTGCCCCCCGTCCTGCCCTGCCCCACCCCAGGGTTACCTGGTGGTACCTGTCCCTGCCCCCTGTCCTGCTCCACCCCAGGGTTACCTGGTGGTACCTGCCCCCCGTCCTGTCCTGCTCCACCCCAGGGTTACCTGGTGGTACCTGCCCCCCGTCCTGCCCTGCTCCACCCCAGGGTTACCTGGTGGTACCTGCCCCCCGTCCTGCCCCACCCTGGGGTTACCCCGCAGTACCTGTCCCCCCATCCTGCTCCACCCCAGGGTTACCTGGTGGTACCTGCCCCCTGTCCTGCCCCACCCCGGGGTTACCTGGTGGTACCTGCCCCCTGTCCTGCCCCACCCCGGGGTTACCTGGTGGTACCTGCCCCCCGTCCTGCCCTGCTCCACCCCAGGGTTACCTGGTGGTACCTGCCCCCCGTCCTGCCCTGCTCCAACCCAGGGTTACCTGGTGGTACCTGTCCCTGCCCCCTGCCCTGCTCCACCCCAGGGTTACCTGGTGGTACCTGCCCCCCGTCCTGCCCTGCCCCACCCCAGGGTTACCTGGTGGTACCTGCCCCCTGTCCTGCCCCACCCCGGGGTTACCTGGTGGTACCTGCCCCCTGTCCTGCCCCACCCCGGGGTTACCTGGTGGTACCTGCCCCCTGTCCTGCCCCACCCCAGGGTTACCTGGTGGTACCTGCCCCCCGTCCTGCCCTGCTCCACCCCAGGGTTACCTGGTGGTACCTGTCCCTGCCCCCTGCCCTGCTCCACCCCAGGGTTACCTGGTGGTACCTGCCCCCCGTCCTGCCCTGCCCCACCCCAGGGTTACCTGGTGGTACCTGCCCCCCGTCCTGCCCTGCTCCACCCCAGGGTTACCTGGTGGTACCTGCCCCCCGTCCTGCCCTGCTCCACCCCAGGGTTACCTGGTGGTACCTGTCCCTGCCCCCTGCCCTGCTCCACCCCAGGGTTACCTGGTGGTACCTGCCCCCCGTCCTGCCCTGCCCCACCCCAGGGTTACCTGGTGGTACCTGCCCCCTGTCCTGCCCCACCCCAGGGTTACCTGGTGGTACCTGCCCCCCGTCCTGCCCTGCTCCACCCCAGGGTTACCTGGTGGTACCTGCCCCCCGTCCTGCCCTGCTCCACCCCAGGGTTACCTGGTGGTACCTGTCCCTGCCCCCTGCCCTGCTCCACCCCAGGGTTACCTGGTGGTACCTGCCCCCTGTCCTGCCCTGCTCCACCCCAGGGTTACCTGGTGGTACCTGCCCCCCGTCCTGCCCTGCTCCACCCCAGGGTTACCTGGTGGTACCTGCCCCCCGTCCTGCCCTGCTCCACCCCGGGGTTACCTGGTGGTACCTGCCCCCCGTCCTGCCCTGCTCCACCCCAGGGTTACCTGGTGGTACCTGCCCCCCGTCCTGCCCTGCTCCACCCCAGGGTTACCTGGTGGTACCTGCCCCCCGTCCTGCCCTGCTCCACCCCGGGGTTACCCCGCAGTACCTGCCTCCATCCTGCCCCATCCTGGGGTTACCTGGCGATACCTGCACCCCGTCCTGCCCCACCCCGGGGTTACCTGGTGGTACCTGTCCTGCCCCACCCCGAGGTTACTTGGCAGTACCTGCCCCTGCCCTCCCCTGCCCCACCCCGGGGTTACCTTGCGGTACCTGTCGGTGCCGCCGCGGCCGCGCAGCTCCTCCAGCAGCGTTGGGAGGCCGCTGCTGGCGTGGCGCTCGTAGCGCAGCGCGTAGAGCATCACCAGCCGTGCCGCGTCCAGCTCCGACACCCGCGGGCTCTGCAGCAGCCGCCGCACGCTCTGCGGGACACACGGCACTGCTCAGGGCCATGCCGGACTGCCCCGGTGCCCACTGCCTTCATTGGTGGCACCGTCTTACCAGTCATTTATCAGTCACTTATCAGACTGGTTTCACTGGTGTCGCTGCCCAGCGACAACACAGCCACAGGGGCCGTGCAAGAGGATCCAGTTGTGGCATAAACCCCACAGCCCGGCTTCCTCAGGCGTTTCACAGGAGGATTTACTGGAGTACCAGTCGGTTTTGGGTCTTTCCACGGAACTGGGAATTCACAACGCGCCTCTGATGGGTCCTGAGCCCCTTGTGGAGCTGCAGGAGGGGGAAGTTGTGCACAGGCACTGACACCTCCAAGCTCTGCCTGGGTCTTTCCAGTTCAAGCAGAGCCACCCCACAGGTTCCATGACTATACTGGCTGCAAAACCCTCAGGCAATCCCCCCAACTCCATTTCCTTTTTGGAAGGCAACAAAGTCTCAGCAAATCCTTGGATGTGAGAGGTGGAGGAATAAACGGCACATTTGGAAGAAAAGGAGGGAAGGAATTAAAGCATGGAAAGAGAGATCCCAGCTACAGGAAAGAGCAGGGATCTGTTATCACTCCTGATCTGCTGCTGGATTCACCACCCTGGCCCAGATGTTTGTTGGCATCTATTTAACTGATGCTGACTAAAAACACAGCACAAAATCCTGGCGGTGAGGAGGAATTTCACCATTGAAGGTCAGGAATTCACCTGTGAGGGGAGAGCCGGAGCCCCAAGGAGGTTCCTGTGCTGGCAGTGCCAGGACCAGCAGGAAGCAGAGAACAGAACAGCCATTGTCCATGGGAGGAGCCGGGATTCCAACCCTCCATTCAGCTCCCAGGCCTCATGCACTGTGTCAGGGTTAATGAGAGCCCAGGGGAGGAAGAACCCAAATGTCCCAGACTGGGGGGGCCAAGGCCACCAGAGATCCAACAATCCCTGAAGTGACATCAGAGGAGAACAATTCCACCCTTATTCCAGGCTCTGGCTGCTGCTTCTTGTCCCGTGGCCTTGCCCCTCTTGCTGCCAGTGGGAGCCGCAGCAGGGACAGCCCAGGGTGGGGTGGCTGCAGGGACAAAGATCCCACCTACAGGGGTTTCCATTTATTTCCAAGCTGCTGCATATCTTCCAGTGGCCTCGGTTGCCAGAAATACAACAGGGCTTTTCAGGCAAAGGGCTGGATGGAAATTGAGGAAACTGAGGCAGCATTTCTGCTCTAAAACTGCAGAAACGCCATTTGTGTAGAGCAGGACCAAGGTGACCACGGGAACACCAGGATTCACCTGGCACCAGCTCTGTTCTGTGTATATTCCATCAAAAATCATGGCTCACAGTGCAGGGAGGGAGCAGACTGGGAATATTTGACTTTTAAACTGCAACAACCTGAGCTGGAGACAGTGATACAGCATGAGGACCTCAGAGGCTGCTTCCAGCAAACACATTTCTGGCTGCATTCCCAGTTCCATACTCAGCCATGTAAATCCTGCCAGACACCAGCTATGGAATCCCATCCCTACACTCGCTGGTCCACAGGGAAGCATCAGCCCAGGGGATGCCAGCACATTCCACCTCTGGGGACACTCCAGTGTTATCCCCTCGGCCCCCACCTGGAGTTCAGAGTCACAGAGCGGGGGAAGAAACTGATCTCAAACCTGCTGGAAATGCTTTTCCTCATTTCCCAACCCCTCTGCTTCCCCAGTGCTGTGCAGGGATCTTTTATGTGTGGGGAATCCCCCTCCTCTACTGAAAATCAAGGAATCATTTCTCAGAAGTGAGTGCTCTGAGCCAGCCCCATCCCAAAACTGCTGCTGAACACCAGCCCACATCCATCACCCCTGACTCTGCCAGACCCTGCTCTGATCACGGCACAAGGGGCCACACTCAGCTGTCACAGAGCCTCCCTCCAGCTTTTCCAGGCCTCTCTGCCAAAGAAATCTTGGATCTAAGAGTATTTCCACCGGCTTTTCTTAAAAAAATAGGTAAAGACAATTCCACGGATTCCAGCTCTTCTCCTGCCCAACAAACACATCGGCTCCTGCATAGCATCTGAGGTTGCTTTATCCTAATGCCTGCCAGAAGCCAACTGGCTGAATATAATGAAAGAATGTTGGATTGTGGGATGTAAGGACAGGATTTGCAAAGATGCTTCTCAAGCCAGTTATTAACGATGACTCATTCCCATCTGAGCTGAGCGCCGAGGAGCAATTCCACATGCAGCGTCCCTCCCCACAGGGCATCCACACACAGAGCTCCCACTGCCTCCCAGCATCAAATCCCCACTCCCAAGGGAGTGATGGGATGAAACCCCTCCGATCCAGAGCCAGGATGAGTACCTGGAGGGCACTGGAATGGTCATTCTGGCAGGCCAGCTCCTGCTCCACCTCTGACACCTCCAGCAGGTTCCGCTCCGCCACGAGCCGGGACAGCTCCCCCACCACTGTCACGTGCTTGGACACTGTGCCTGACATCTTCTTGAACTGAGGGTAGTTCTCCACAAAGGCCTGTGATGGGAAACTGAGGCAGTGGGTGCTTCCAGGGCAAAGCAGGAGATAGAAGATGGGTGCAGCCAGCCATAAACTGTACAAATTCCCAGCAATTCTCTGCAGGTGTGCAGTGGATCAGACACATTGATCCCAGGAGCCCACAGGATTTCTCTCATTACCAGGAGATTTCTGGGAGGGATCTACTTTTTATTTACTCCTAACATTAAAGGATGGGACACAGCTGGGATGGACTTTGCCCGTACCTTCATATCCGCTATGGACTCCAGCTTCTGCTGCTCCTTTGGCTTCCTCCTCTGGAAATCCTCCATCAAGTTCTTGATGTTGGTGCCAATCTCAGCGAAGTTCAGGTACATGTTCTGTGTGGAACAAGATGGGAAGCAGAGGGAAACTCATTTGAGACAGTCTTGACCAAGCAAGAGCCTTGAGCAGCTGGGAGAAGGTGCCTCCATCCCCCAAAACCTGCAGCAGGGTTTGAAATCAAACCACAAACACGTTTTCTAGGCCATGTAATCTCACATCAGATGTCACTGGTGCTGCACACTGGCGGCCACAAATGGCACATCCCCACCCTGAGGCTCAAAGTCATCGGGAAGCTCCTTTCCCGTGGCAAACCCCCAGGTCTGGGTGCTGGAGAAGCCTCCCTGGGACACCTACGTTGGCGTAGAACTCATCGTTCTCAGCTGACAGGACGACCTCCCGCAGGTCCTTGCTGATCCCCGGCACCCGGGACAGGTCGATGCGGTTGTTGTTGATCCCCAGCAGCTCGTGGACCATGGCCTGGTACGTCCACTGCCAGGGGACAGAGGAAGGCAAAGGGATGACCTTGGTGAGACACAGCACTGGGAAATCAATGGATTTCAGCTGAACCCAGCCAGAGCTGCTCCTGCTACCCCAGGACACACAGCAGAGTTTGGGAGTGCGTCCCTCAGAGCAGCCAGGATATTCCGATGAAAATAAACATCACGGATAAATAATCAGATGGGGAGACAGTGCAGAGGGAAACCTCCCCCTTCCAGGGCCATTCCAGAATCACAGTATCATGGGATGGTTTGGCTTGGAAGGGACATTAAACCCATCCTGTTCACGGCAGGGACACATGCCACTAGATCAGGAATTCCTGCAGGTACCTTCAAAAGAGACTGAAAAGGGACGGGGATTAACATTCCTGTTCCAACACCTCTGTTGGCCACCAAACCCCACAACTTTCTGCCCAGGCAGGGAGAGGTCCCACAGTTCCCCTGCAGAATTCCCTCCATGCTCTGCTGGCAAGAGCATTTCTGCACATCAGGAGTTTCTATTTTTATCCTGAGAAGTCTAATAATAACCCAGAGAGAACGGTGACAGCTGATCAGAGCCCTGCCGTGCCCAACACTCCATTTACATCCCCGGGAATCTCTCTGGGATAGGAAATCCTGAAACAGCAGATAACGCCTGATGCTGAGCACAGTCCCAAACACCACAAACCAGGTGTGAGCTGGGCTGTGACAGCCACACCCCTCTGTGACACAGATGTCACCTCCAGCTCCTGCAGAACCGGTGTTACAGCAGCTCTGGGGCTGCTGGTCCCACCCAGGTGCAACTCCTGATCCCCAGGTTCCAAGGGAACCCCGCAGAAATGAAGAGAGACCAACAGATCCTGCCAGGATCTGCAGCACAGCATGGAACAAATAAATCCAACAGCTCCCAGCAAATCCAGCAGCCATCAACAACAGAGGGAGACTCAGCAGGGCAAGGTCACTCGACACTTGTGTGCTGCCCACAGCCCCACAAACAACCCTTGGGCCTGCAAAGCACTGGGGCTCCAGAAGCCACGTGGAGGTGCTGCTGGCCCTGTTTTCCACGGTGCTGGTCCATCTGCCACTAAAGTCAGCACAAACAACCCCCACTCAGGTCTGGAAAACCTAGCCAGGGGATAAAAGAGGGATTTTGCAGCGGTTGGGGGTGGGAAGCAACACTTTTCTCTCCTACATCCAACCCAAGACCTGACGGGGGTAGAACTCCAGCTGCTGCAGGACTCCCACCCCTGCCCCAGCCTGGCACACCTGGGTGTGACTCACCTGGTTCAGGAGCGGGGTGATGGCATCGTCCGACCGGTCCAGGATGAGGAGCAGGGGAGGGACCTCGGTGCGCCGGAAATCAAACAGCTCGTACTCCTTCGTGATCACTTGCTGTGGAGAAATGGGAAAAATCCCACTCGAACGCCTGGAAAAGGCTCCCCCTCTGTCAGAGCCCAGCGCATCCCTCTGGCTGCCCTGGCTGGCTCCAGACCCTGGCACGGGGCTTGGGGATCTTGGCCCCAAGTCAGAAACACCTGCGGCTTCGATTTTAGCCCGTGGGGGAGGCTGCCAACTCTGTGTGAGGAATTACAAGGGTTTGAGTGGTGTGATAGGTGAATTGACACAGGGTGGAAAAGTAGAATTTTGGGGTTTTTTAGAATTCAGGGGTACCAGATGGAGGAATCTGGGCGTGTCCTAGCCTTCTTCTCCTTCTTCTTGTCCTCCGTGTCTCGGTGTGATGGTGACACTTTTCTATTGGTTTAGGACAGGGACACACTGTCCAACACAGATGTTAGATATTGGTGCTTTGTTATAAACAGACTGTGCATAACTTTTGATATAAAAGGTAAACACCACCCAAGAGGGCACGCAGACTGCTATGGCTTCTGTACTAGGCGGACCTCAGCAGGTCAGAGAGAAAATATTATAGATGAGGAGGAATAAACAACCTTGGAAACTCGACTTCACGTATTCCAGACCTCTTCGGCTGCTGGGCTAGGGGAACAAGGATTTTCACACTGTTGGAGTCTCACCAGCTGACCCTGACACCTCTCAGCATGGACTCAGGCACAGAGGGAAGGGAGGGTGAAACCCCAACTGTGCTGCTTTGTCTGCACTGCCAGAAGGAGCTGAAGGCCCCAGGGAACTGGGACACTGCTCCCAGGAATGCTGTACTGGGAGCAGAGCAGCCCATGACCTGCCCAGTGCTGGGCCTCGAAATGATGGAATTTACAGGAACTGACTGAAAACAGCTGTTTCCCTCCACATGTAAAAAACTAACCAAGACTGAATTCATCCTAAAGGGATGTGCTCTCACCTTCACACACTCGGCCAAGCGCTTCGCTGGCTCTGAGGAGAGCTGGTACCGGATCATGGGGCACTTCTTCAGGGACAGGAGCAGAGCAGTGAGCCCTTGGGTTGTCCTGGTGAGCTGAGCCGGGTCCCAGCTGCGGCCCTGGAAGGAAGAGGCTGCACCTCACAGGGATGCACTGGTCCCAAACCTTCCCACGTCCTTGTTTCTAAGTCCTGAAGTCTCACAGGAAAGCACAGCTGCACTGGAGCAGCAGATTCCCAGGGGCTGAACACAAACTGCCCGGTGTTCCTCTCCTTGCCAAGGCCCATTCCCCTCCAGCAGCCCCCCAGTGCCCCGGGTTATGAGGGCTACACGTTACCCAGTGCAAGGACAACTCGCCGTGTTCCTACCCGGCAGCAGCCCAGGAGGTTCAGGGAGAAGACGTGTGGGTTCACCGCAATGTAGTCGCCATAGAACTCCTGGGGAGGGGAGCAGGACAGTCCTGCGTCTCTGACCCTGACCCCATGGGCCAGCACTAGCCACCCAGTCCCCCCACCACCACCTGGACACACTGGCTCAGACCATCCTTCCTCCCTCCACCCCAAACCCCTCCAACCCCCAACCCCGCTGAGATCTCCCCTCCCACTGGGACTGTGCATTGCTCCAGTGCCCAGCTCTTCACCAGCACCACCAACGTGGAATCGTGGAATTACTGACTTTGGAAAAGCCCTTTAGGACCACTGAGTCCAACTGTCCCTCCAGCACCGCCAAGGCCACCGCTAACCCCTGCCCCAAGTGCCACATCCACACGGATTTGAACTAGGCAGCACCCTGTGAGACACCAAAAACAGCAGCAGCTGTGAGAGCACAGGGCACAGAGAAGTGAGATCTTTTCTGCCTTTTACCTCTTCATCCCACATTTGTGTGCATCCCTCCTCCCACCCGGGCCTGGCACGCACCAGTTGAGAACAGCAGCCCTCCTGCTCCCAGTGTCTGGCAGCCCACACCTTCCCTTTGCTTTTGGATCTGCCTAAAACATCCAAACTTCACCTGGACTTCAGCCACGACCTCCTGCTCATCGGCCTCGGCCAAGGCCTTCACATCGCTCTTGCTGATGACGTTGCTGAAATCTGGGAGGAAACAGGGAAGGGACAGTGGGGCTCCATGCAGACCCTGTGGGACGGCAGTCTGATCCCCTCTGGAGCAGGAGCAGATCCCACAGAGACCCTCTAACCCTGCACCTGCAGGTGTTGGAATCCTGAGCCGCCTCCCAGGGATGCTCCCGACTCATTCCCTGCCCATCTCCCCAGCGCCTGGTCCCGCTGCGTCCTGCAGAGCCACAATGACATCTAGAGGCCGCTTCACCCAGCTCCTGGCATCCTACTGACTAACTCCTGGGCTGCAGGACTGGACTCCAACCCCAAACCAGCTGGAGTCATTCTGCCTCACGCCCAAACCCATGGAACATTCCGTGGCACGAGCAGGACACGTGGGAAGCCCCTGCCTGGCACAGGAAGGCGCCGTGGGATCTGCACAGAGGTGTGGAGCCCGTCCCATCCCCACTGGGACACGGAGCCTGTTCCAGATTTATGGAGCTCCAGGGGCCCCGCACTCTTCATACTCACAGATGAAGTAGGCGCTGTACTTGGGCCTCCGCAGCTCCTGCGCCAGGAGCTCCACGTTCTCCTGGATGGAAACAGCACCAGGAAGAGCAGAGTTAAGGAATACGGAACCACGGAACCGTTAGGGGTGGAAAAGCCTCCGAGATCTTGGTGTCCAGCCATTCCACCAGCACTGCCAAGGCCACCACGGACCCCTGTCCCCAGCTGCCACATCCACACGGATCTGAACAACTCCAGGGGCTGTGGCCCCACCACTGCCCTGCGCCAGGGCTGAACAGGCCTTTGCATGATGCCAGGGCTGAACAAGCCTTTGCATGAAGGAATTTTCCCGAATAGCCACCCTCAACCTCCCCAGCACGATCTGAGGCCGTTTCCTCCCGCTCTGCCCCGTACCTTGGTGGGCCGCAGGAAGCAGATGGCCTTGAGGTGCTTCATGGGCTCCCTGCTGGGCGAGTCGAGGCGCTCGAAGAGATAAACCTCGCGCTGCAGGATCTCGGACTGGGTGTACACCACGCTCACGGCGCCGGTCTGAGGGCGGCAGGGGGACCGCGCCCGTCACGGCGGCCCTGGGCCCGGCTCCCGGCCCCGCCGCCCTCCACGCTCCCGGCCCAGCCGCTCACCGTCTCCCGGTCCATCAGCAGCACCTTCATGCCGGGACCGCTGTCCTCGATCATCTTGGACACGTACTGGCGGACCGCCAGCACCGCGTTCATCTTGGCGGGGATGCTCCTCTACCGGGCTGCCCCTGACCCGCTTCGGCTCGCTTCGGCCCGGCTTCGGCTCGCTTCGGCCCGGCTTCGGCTCGCTTCGGCCCGGCTTCGGCTCGCTTCGGCCCGGCTTCGGCCCGGCTTCGGCTCGCTTCGGCTCGCTTCGGCCCGGCTTCGGCCCGGCTTCGGCTCGCTTCGGCTCGCTTCGGCCCGGCTTCGGCTCGCTTCGGCCCGGCTTCGGCCCGGCTTCGGCTCGGCTTCGGCCCGGCTTCGGCTCGCTTCGGCCCCGCCCCGTCCGGCCCCGCCGCCTGCTGGGAGCTGTAGTCCGGCAGCGGGAGCGGCCCCGCCAGCCGCGCCCCCGGGGTCCCGGCCCGTCCTTCCCCTCCCGAGGGGACCCGAGCAGTGGAAATGGCTCGGGAGGGCGGAGCACTTCGACACTGAGCCCAACCGGCCTCACCCCACAGTTAAACCCACCCAAACCTACCTGAAAACAACACGAACCCGCACTAAATGCACCCTAAACCCATCCTAAACGCCCACAAACCCCCTCCAGGTCTACCCAAACCACCCCAAGCATCCCCAAATCGTCGCAGACCCACCCCGAGCTCCCAGGAAGGCTCGGCACACCCGAGGCTCCCCCTGGGGTCCCCAGGGACAAAGGACGTGACTCAGTTTCGCTGAGCTGCTCCTGGAAGCTCGGGATGGACAAGGCTGGTGCTCCGGGACCAGCCCGGCCCCGCTAATCCCGGGAGCGGGACGCTGGGATTAGGTGCTATTCCCGGCAGGACAGAGCTGACCCGGGGCCAGGCACTGCCCCGCTGCCAAAGCCCTATTTATAGCGGGGGATAACAATTAATTAATGAGTATGTCCTGCCTTTCACTTCCAATTAAGCGGCTCCCCACTTCCTCTCAGAGTGACGGACACCTTTGTCGTCTTTAATCCTTCGATTTCCTGCCAAGATTTTGCTTTTCGCTTCCAAACACTTTGGCTCTTCTTTCCTGGAGGCTGGGGAGTTTTGCACATGCACAAACCCCAAAGATTTGAGTGGTTTAAATAGGGATTTGCCTAGAAAAATATAATTCCGGTGTTTTCTTTCTTACATTTTTTATTTCTTGCCTGATTTTGTTTCTCATATCCAAAGTGATGCCTTAAGGAGTGTGTGGGTGCTCCTGGCCAAAGGATGCGCACAATAATGGCAAATGGTATAAAAAAATGGGGATTTAATTGCATTTGATTGATTTCTGGCTTTATTGTTAAATGATTCAGTGTCTGGAAAGTGCTGCTTCAGTTATTGTCCAGTTTCCTTGGAAATGCTTTTGGATTTTATTTGTGAACTAACCAAACCCAGGGTGTCATCTCCTCTTTAAATCCGTCTTTGCCCTTGTCCTTAGGGAAGACAAACCCCTTCTTGTGCCATTTTGATGAAATGAATCCCAAACCAAATCTCTGGGGCTTCTTGGTGGGATGTTTACCCTTGGTTTGCAGGTAAAACATTTTAAGCAACTTTTGTTCTGCAGAAATGTTACACTTTTCATTGCCCACAGGCTGACTGGTGGGGTGGGAGAACAGTTCCATGTCCCGGGAGGGGTTGGACTCATGGAATTATTTAGGCTGGAAAAGACCTCTGCATTTGCTGTAATTTTCAATGTAAACCTTCCTTAAGCATTTATTCAAGTATAATTTCTGTAAATAACCCCGATTTAACCTCACCAACAACTTCCCTGGGCCTGTCACCACTGTCCAGGCACGAGGACAGACGTTGGTCCCTAAATTGAGGCAATAGGATTGTCCCGGATTATGGCACTGCTATTTTAAGGGATTGAATTTGGCGTCGATTCTTTCAAAAGCAATGGATTCTCCACTCCTGATTCCAAGGGGCAATGGCCCTGGCAGCCTGTGCCATCCCTGCGTGGGGCAGTTGTCCCTGTCCCTGCACGGAGCTCTGGAGGGACCAGCAGCACCCATCTCGGGGTCTGCAGTGTCAGGGTGACCCCAAGAGTGTAAACGTCCTCGTTTCCCAGCCCGTGCAGCCAAAGGAGGAGTCTGGGTGTGCAGGATCAGCTTCTCAAGGTTGTTTATTTTCCCTTATCTATAATATTCTCTCTCTGCCCTGCTGAGCTCTGTCCAGCAGGTCGCCCATGGCATTCTGTCCCCAGTCTCGGGCAGCGTTTACAGTTTATACTCAGAACTCTGTGTATTATATTTACAATAGCGTGCCAATATCTGTCATTTATGTTGGACAGTTTATCTCTACCTTAAACCAACAGAAAAGTGTCACCATCCCACCAAGACACGGAGGGCAAGAAGAAGGAGAAGAAGGCCAGGACACGCCCAAATCCCTCCATCTTGTGCCCCATTCTAAAAACCCCCAAATTCTTCTTTTTCACCCTGTGTTAACTCAACTACCACGCCACTCAAACCCTTGTAATTCCTCATAAAAAGCTGGCAGCTTTCTCCACGGGCTGAAATCGAAGCCACAGGTGTTTCTGACTTGGTGCCAAGCTCCCCGAGCCCCGTGCCAGGGTCTGGAGCCAGCCGGGGCAGCCAGAGGGATGCGCTGGGCTCCGACACACCCAGGCCTCCCCGGGCTCACCCTTTTGCTCAGTCTGGGAATGTTTCCGACTGGAGCCGTCAGGAATGAGATGGGATTTGATGTCTGCTTGGCATCCTGCTGACCGCTCGCCGTGGCTGCAGCAGGAGCAGGGTGGGAACGGGGTGAGGTGGAATGGGCAGGGAGATCTCTGGAGATCGGGGATCACTCTGGGGCACAGGGATCACTCTGGGGCATGGGGATCAGTCTGGAGAACAGGGATCACTCTGGAGAATGAGGAGCAGTCCGGAGCACAGGGATCACTCTGGAGCACAGGAATCACTCCAGGGCATAGGGATCACTCTGGAGAACAGGGATCACTCCAGGGCACAGGGATCACTCCAGAGGACAGGGATTACTCTGGAGGACAGGGATCAGTCTGGAGCACAGGGATCTCTCCAGAGCACAAGGATCACTCAGGAGCAAAGGGATCACTCTGGAGAACATGGATCGCTCTGGGGCAAAGGGATCACTCCAGAGCACAGGGATCACTCCGGAGGACAGGGATCAGTCTGGAGGATAGGGATCACTCCAGAGCACAGGGATCACTCCGGAGGACGGGGATCAGTCTGGAGCACAGGGATCTCTCCAGAGCACAGGGATCACTCTGGAGGACATGGATCACTCTGGAGAACATGGATCACCCTGGAGAACAGGGATCACTCAAGAGCACAGGGATCACTCTGGAGGACATGGATCACTCTGGGGCAAAGGGATCACTCCAGAGCACAGGGATCACTCAAGAGCGCAGGGATCACTCCGGAGGACAGGGATCAGTCTGGAGGACAGGGATCACTCCGGAGAACATGGATCACCCTGGAGCACAGGGATCTCTCCAGAGCACAGGGATCACTCTGGAGGACATGGATCACTCTGGGGCAAAGGGATCACTCTGGAGCACAGAGACACTCCAGCCCCTTGCTGGGCAGGATCCACGGTGTGGACAAACAGTGCAGCCAGCAGGGACAAACCCTGGGCCTGTCCTTTCTGTGCTGGACATTTCCCCGCGCGGACACACAAACAATCCCTTTGTGCAGGACACAAACAAGGGCAGGCTCCTGGCACGACACAAAGAGCGGATTCAGCGTCGGCATCAGCTGAGCTGTGTCCATGACGCGGCCTGTTTGCCACCAGCCCCAGCAGCCCCCACTGGCCACTGCTCCGGCCCACCTGGGTTTTGTCTAGGAGAAAACCCGGAGGTTTTCTGCAGGAAGGAAAAGGAAGGCAGAGTGGGAGATGGAGCAGGGGGCAAATTCACCAGCAATGGCTCCATGGGAGCTGTGCCAGCACTTCCCGGCACAGCCTGACACAGCTGGTGGCATCACCAGCCCCCTGCGCCGGCCACCGGACCTGGCACAGCGCCGGGACACATGGTGTGCTTCCATGGGCACCCACAGCACGGGGGATATCCAGGGAATGGCACAGGGAGTGGCACAGGGAGTGGCACAGGGAATGGCACAGGGAATGTAACAGGGAATGGCACAGGGAGTGGCACAGGGAATGGCACAGGGAATGGCACGGGGAATGGCACAGGGAATGTAACAGGGAATGGCACAGGGAGTGGCACAGGGAATGTGGGGCCCTCAACATGGGGAATGTCACGGGGAATGGCACAGGGAATGGCACAGGGAATGTCATGGGGAATGTCATGGGGAATGGCACAGGGAATGCTGGGCCCTTGGCACAGGGAATGTCACAGGGAATGGCACGGGGAATGGCACGGGGAATGGCACAGGGAATGGCACAGGGAATGGCACAGGGAATGTCATGGGGAATGTCACGGGGAATGTCACAGGGAATGGCACGGGGAATGGCACAGGGAGTGGCACAGGGAATGGCACAGGGAGTGGCATGGGGAATGGCACAGGGAATGTCACGGGGAATGTCACGGGGAATGGCACAGGGAATGTCATGGGGAATGTCACGGGGAATGGCACAGGGAATGGCACAGGGAATGTCACAGGGAATGGCACGGGGAATGGCACAGGGAATGTCACAGGGAATGGCACGGGGAATGTCACAGGGAATGTCACGGGGAATGGCATGGGGAATGGCACGGGGAATGTCACAGGGAATGTCACAGGGAATGCTGGGCCCTTGGCACAGGGAATGTCACGGGGAATGGCACAGGGAATGGCACAGGGAATGTCACAGGGAATGTCACGGGGAATGGCACAGGGAATGGCACAGGGAATGGCACAGGGAATGGCACAGGGAATGTCACAGGGAATGTCACGGGGAATGGCACAGGGAATGGCACAGGGAATGTCACAGGGAATGGCACGGGGAATGGCACGGGGAATGGCACGGGGAATGGCACGGGGAATGCCGGAGGGATGGGCCATCCCACCAGCCCTGAGGCTGCTGCCCCACTCCGCACTGTCCCCATGCCGTGGGCGAGGAACGGGAAGCTTTCCATGCTAGGGAAAGCAATTCCCAGTGGGAATCGGCCTGAGGGAGCGGGTGCTGACCCCTCACCCCCCGAGGCTGGCATTTCAGCCCCGCTCCGGGGGTACTGGCCCCGCGGAAGGGGATACCCCTCAAGGTCTCAGGCCCCACGGTGGGAGGGATTGCCGAGCCCGTAAACGGGGTCCCAGCCCCATCAGAGGCGTGACCGACCCCATACATACCCCACACCCTCAGCGGGCCCTCAGACTCCTTACAGGGGCTCTCAGGCCGCATACAGGGGGTCACGGGCTCCTCACGGGGGTCACGGGCCCCTCACGGGGGTCACGGGCTCTTCACGGGGGTCACGGGCTCCTCACGCGGGTCACGGGCTCCTCACGGGGTCACGGGCTCCTCACGCGGGTCACGGGCTCTTCACGGGGGTCACGGGCTCCTCACGCGGGTCACGGGCTCTTCACGGGGGTCACGGGCTCCTCACGCGGGTCACGGGCTCCTCACGGGGTCACGGGCTCCTCACGCGGGTCACGGGCTCCTCACGGGGGTCACGGGCTCCTCACGCGGGTCACGGGCTCCTCACGGGGTCACGGGCTCCTCACGGGGTCACGGGCTCCTCACGGGTGTCACGGGCTCCTCACGGGGGTCACAGGCTCCTCACGGGGGTCACAGGCTCCTCACGGGGGTCACGGGCTCTTCACGGGGGTCACGGGCTCCTCACGCGGGTCACGGGCTCCTCACGGGGTCACGGGCTCCTCATGGGGGTCACGGGCTCTTCACGGGGGTCCCGGGCCCCTCACGCGGGTCACGGGCTCTTCACGGGGGTCACAGACCTCTCACGGGGGTCCCGGGCCCCTCACGGGGGTCAGTGGACCCTCCTGGGGGTCACAGACCTCTCATGGGGGTCCCAGGACCCTCATGGGGGTCCCAGGCCCCTCATGGGAGTCACGGGCTCCTCACGGGGGTCTCAGGCCCCTCACAGGAGTCCCAGGCCCCTCATGGGGGTCAGTGGACCCTCACAGGGGTCACACACCCCTCAAGGGGGGTCCCAGACCCCTCACGGGGGTCTCAGGCCGCGTACAGGGGTTCCTGGGCCCCTCACGGGGGTCTCAGGCCGCGTACAGGGGGTCCCGGGCCCCTCACGGGGGTCTCAGGCCGCGTACAGGGGGTCCCGGGCCCGTCCCGGGGGTCCCGGGGGTCCCGGGGGTCCCGGGGACGCGCACCCCGTGGCGCCGCCAGGGGGCGCTCTGCCGCCCCCCCCCCCCGCGCTCCCGTGCGCGCGCGCGCCCCGTGAGTGGGGGGCGTGGCCTGGCCTGGCCCCGCGCCGCCATTGGCCCCTCCCGCCACGGCCGCGTGCGCCCGCCAAAGCGTTCCGGGCGGGAACGGGGGTGGCGGCGCGTTCCGGGCGGCGCGTTCCGTTCCGCCCCCCCCCCTCCCGTCCCCCCCGCCCCCCCCCCCCCGCCCGTCCCGGGAGCGGCCTCAGCGGCGGCGGCGACAACGGCGGGAGGGCCCGGGGGCCGCTCCGGGCCGGGCCACCCATGGAGCCTCTCGTAGGTAACGGCGGGCCCCCGCTCGGCCTCGGGAAAGTTTTGGCGGGGCCGGGCCTTGGGGCGGCGTCGGCGGCGCCCGCGGGGTCGTGGCGCGGCCTCAGGGGGCGGCGGGGGCGGGTCCCGGGGCCGCTCCCGGGGCCGCTCCCGGAGGCCGTGCCGGGGTACCAGGGAGGGTCGCGGGGTGCGGGTGCCGGTTGCGGGTCCCTGCTCAGCCCGGGGGCCTGCGGGGCCGGGGCCGGGGCCGGGGCCGGGGCCGGGGCCGGGGCCGGGGCCGGGAGGGTTCCCCGCTCCGGGGCCGCTCCGGGGCCGCCCCCCGGCCGCTGCCGGAGCGGAGCCTCCGCCGGGCGGGGGTCACCCCCGCGGTTCGCGGCTCACCGGGGAGGGGGCGACCTCTGGGGCAGGGGAGTGACATTTTCCTCCTGGTCCCGGCGATCTGGGGCCAAATAATTTTCCTCTGGGTGCTCGTTTTCCCCTGGGAGCCCCGGGATCACCGGAGGGCTGCCCGCTCCAGCCTGGGGGCGCTCCCGGGGTCCGTTGTCGAGCGGGGGAGAGCCGTGAGCGGCCGGGCTCGGGTCTGTCGGCGGCGAAAGGAGGAAAACTCCAGAAACAAACGTGGAGTTGGCGAGTCCCGATCCGGGAGGAGAGGGAGCTCCTCGTCTGGCTGATTCCCGGTGTCCGTGTTGTCGGGCAGCCTCTGTTCCGAGGCCTTGGCAGTCGCTCCCGGGAGCTGGGTTGGATCCCGGTGCACCGGGAATGCTGCGGGGGCTTTCCTGCCTGTGAAATCGGTACTCGGGACCACGGATCTCCGGGTTCCTAAAAGCCTTGTCGTCCCCTGAAGTCCTGGAGCTGGAAAGTCCCAACTTCCAGCCGGGATTCTTCGCTCTGAATCGCTGACACCGGCTGGGTTTTATCTTCCTGACCCAGCACGCGTCCATGCCGAGTCGGTTTGGTTTTTTTATTTTGTTGGGAAATGGGATTTTTAAGCTACTTAAAGATGGGGTTTGTGCTAAAGAAGCTTCTGGAGCGGAGCTGGTGTGGCCACCTGCGTTGGATGTGTCTGAAGGGGCACAGCTGGATGCACAGCTGGGTCCAGGCATGCCCCGGGCGCGCTTCAGCTGGGAGAGCCTTTGGATGGAGAGCCTTTCCCCATCCAAATCCCTGGGATGGGGAAAGGAGCCGTGTGCCCAAACCACTTAAAAATTCAGGACTCTGCTCCTCCCGGTGCATTAGTATTGGTTGGTTCCGTTTTCTGCTGGAATTTATTGAATTTTCTGCCGGCGTTTGTGGTGAATCCGTGCCACTCGGTGCCGGGACGCGGCTCTGCTGTCCGCGGGGGAGCACTGGCAGATGCTGTGGCACTTCAGCTCTCACAGTCCCGAGTCACGCCCTTAAAGTCATCCCTGAAAATGGATCGTCCTTGGCGGGAGGAGCGCTGGGTTGAAACATTCCGGGGAGAAAACGCGCGGAATTGGCGACGGAGCTGCCGTGGCCTCGATTGCAGAGGGGACTCTTGGAGCATCCCCCTGGGATACAGGCAAGGACAGCGCGTGCCAGGCCCAGCTCTTGCACAGAATCCAGGCTCAGGCTGGAAATAGTCACGGCCTGCTTTAAGGAGAGCTTGGCTCAAAGGGAATTTCTTTGGTGCAGACGCTGAGAGAACGGAGTTTGCTGGCAGTGCTTCATCAGAGAATCCTGTAATTTTGGGAGCAATTCATAACCAAGATGGTGGGACAGAGCCTGGATTTGATGGAGCTGCTGTGTTTGTGTTGGAGACTTGTTGGGCTTTTATCTGTCTTGGAGATAAAAGTGGTAGATGACCTGGGTGTTGGGAGGAGCCCAGCTGTGTCTGGAGCACTGGGAAGCAGCTGGAGCTCTGGAAAAAACAGGATGAAGCTGTTCATTGAAGCTTTATAAAAATGAGATGATTTCCATAACTGTTGCTTCACTCCCACTCCAGCTCCTGAGCACCAGCGTGGTTTTAGGAGCCCCTTTTCCTTGCTGGAGCAGCTCCTTTGTGGGGATTATGTGCTGTCCTTTCGGATTGTGCTAAAACTCTGCCAGGGATTCCAGAGCCTGCAGTTCCCAGAGTCTTGGAGAGCTGCTCCTACCAAGCATGAGGTGCAGCCACAGAGCCACATCCAGCACTGCCACAGCTGCCTGTGCCCTCTGTTCCCCAACATCCCTGCTCTTCCCTGTCAGCCTGGCTTCCTTCTGCACTCACAGCACCCCTCCTTCGGGCTGAGGGGCTCCAAGGGTGTCCTGCACCCTCAGTTTTATCAGGAACAACCGGTTTGTTGTTGTTGTTGATGAGGAGGAGGAGCTGGGTTGATTCCCATCCTGGAAGAGGCAGGGGCTGCACGGTGTGTGTCCCACCCAGCACTCCAAGGGTGTCCTGCACCCTCAGTTTTATCAGGAATAATTGATTTTTATTTTTTTTATGATGATGATGATGATGAGCTGGGTTGATTCCCATCCTGGAAGAGGCAGGGGCTGCACGGTGTGTGTCTCACCCAGCACTCCAAGGGTGTCCTGCACCATCAGTTTTATCAGGAATAACTGATTTTTTTCTTGATGATGATGAGGAGCTGGGTTGATTCCCTGGGAGAGGCAGGGGCTGCAATGTGTGTGTCCCACCCAGCCCTCCAAGGGTGTCCTGCACCCTCAGTTTTATCAGGAATAACTGATTTTTACTTTTTTGGTGATGATGATGATGATGAGGAGGAGGAGCTGGGTTGATTCCCTGGAAGAGGCAGGAGCTGCAATGTGTGTGTCCCACCCAGCCCTCCAAGGGTGTCCTGCACCATCAGTTTTATTAGGAATAATTGATGATGAGGAGCTGGGTTGATTCCCATCCTGGGAGAGGCAGGGGCTGCACGGTGTGTGTCCCACCCAGCACTCCAAGGGTGTCCTGCACCATCAGTTTTATCAGGAATAACTGATTTTTTTCTTGATGATGAGGAGGAAGCTGGGTTGATTCCCTGGAAGAGGCAGGGGCTGCAATGTGTGTGTCCCACCCAGCACTTCCAGATGGAGCTTAGTGACACAGCACAGGTGTCAGGTCAGGACGGGTGCCGCTAATCCCAGCGGCGTTAGGTAACCTGCTGGGCCAGGACAGGGATGTGGGATGGGATGGGGGCAGCCCCCGCTGTTCTGGGGTGCAGGGGGAAGCCAGAAACCTCCTTCAGGAGCATCGGGCCATGCTGGCTCAGAGCTCATGGAGAAGCTGATTGCAGGGCTCAGGTTGGAGCCACTCCCGTGTCCCACCTGCAGGTCCCAGCGTGGCCTTTCCCCTGCTTAGCCCCGAGTGCTGCCACATTTCAGGGTTTTGGAGGATTTGGGGTTTAGGAGTTTGTTATGTGCTGGTTTGCCACTCTGCTGCCGCTCCCTGATGGTGGGAGCAAGAACATCCGCGTGGGTCTGGCAGGATTAGGTTTCCCATGGATTTGGGCACCTCCTGCCTCACCTGTGGCTCCCTGAGGGTCTGGCTTGGTGTTCCCTGTGTCCCTGTGGGGAAGGGATGTGGCAGAGGGGCTGGGCCAGGAGCAGAGCCCTGGGAGTGGAGTCCTGGCTCCCAGCTTGGTTCCTGCCCTCAGCAAAACATCACGTGGCAGATCCGGGGGAGAGACGTCAGAGTTTGCTGCTCCTAAAATATTTCTGGAAGTATCTTTATAAACACAGCGGAGCCACCGCTCGGGCCGACCTTGGGTCAGGATTTGGCCCTAACAAAGAGAATTATTTCCTCTTTCTGCAGCATGTTCAGCACGATTGAAATCTAACAAAATAAGGGAATTAAAGCCCCATAAATTCCAGTCTGGGACTTTAAATGGATCCAGTTTTGCTGCTCCACGGTTGGTTCTGGTGAACTGCTTCAATTCAGTGTTCCCAGTGGTTGATTTCCCCCCCAGGATGGAGCCGAGAGACACCGAGCTCTTAGACCTCGTGTCTTGAATTCCCCCCTCAGTTTCCCGACTTCTCTGCTGGTCTTGTGGCAGGGAGTGCAGTCCTGCCTGCAGAGAGCTGGGATGCTCCACATGCTCCTGGTGAGTCCCTTCCCAAACCTGGCATGTGGCCACTGGAGCTGCCCTGGGAGAGGCCGCAGGCAGCAAGAGAGAGGAGGCTCCGGGGGGGGTTTATGACTTCCCCCTTATTTTGGATGGGCATTTGGTGTGGAAGGTCTGAATTCCCGTTAGGAAGGATTTGCAGGCTGCCAGGATGGACTAAACCCAGCTTTGCCTCATTCCCAAAGGTGGAACTGGGCAGATTCCTGCTGCCTGGAAGGCTGGAGATTGGTGTCAGCATTGGGTGGATCCGTTGGCACTTTGGAATGGGGCTTTCACTGGGTTCCCAGGGGCGTGTGACCATGGAATGCTGTTTGCAGGAAGCTCCAGCTCCTTCTGGTCCCAGCGAGGTGCGGCTCCAGCACGGCTGATGTCAGGAGCGTTGCTGTGCTCAGGCCCTGTGGAAGTGCGGGGGGATATTTGTTAAACACTTGCTGAAAAGCCTGCTGATGCCTCCTGCAAAGAAGTGTTGGCATCGCAGGAACAACCGGGCTTAGTCCTAAATACACGTTTCCCACATATTTCTGCTTGGAATGTGCCAGGAGCACTCACTTTGGATTACATCCAGCTGTGCTGCACCCCCATGCACTCCTGGGGGCTTTGGGGTGTGCTCAGCGCCTGCTCCATTGCCGGGGGATGGATTTGCAGTTGTGGATCTCCTGTGGCTTGGATTTCCTCCCTAGGCTCATATTTCCCACCTGTTCTGGAAGGAGGGAAGAGGAGAGAGCATTTCCCTTCCGCAGGGATAGGAGATAATCAATAACTCTGGGGTGGGGACATTTGTCCATCCGACCCCTCAATCTCCAGCAATCCGTCACCGCCTCGTTGGACCCAGAGTTTTCCAGCTGTGTTTTCCCTGGCATTTTTGTGCACGAGGGAGTTTGGAATGCCGTGGACGAGGGGGTGGGATGTGCTGCTTGTTCCCTCCCCAAACCTCCGCTGCGCCTGCTGAGTTTTCATTTTCGTTGGAATTCCACACCCACCTGAAGGAAGCTTTTCCCGTTATCGCAGCCGGTCTCATCCTGGAGCTGCTCCTTGCTCCTGCCAGGGATTAGAGGATCCAAACGTGCGGCTCCTAATTAGGGATGCTCCCTAAATTGGTGGAGTAAGAGCAGGAATCACTGCCAAATCCCGCTCCCGGAATGCGCCGGGCTCTGGCATCGCTTCTTCCGACACAGCTCCCGGCTTGCTCCGGGAGCTTTTCTGGGAGGAGGAACGTAACAACTCGATTGTGGGAATGGTGTTTCTCCAGCAAAGCCAAGAGATTCCAGCTTAAAGTCTGGATGCTTGTGGGGAGTCGTGCTGTTAGGGAATTTCACCCACCTTTAAGGATAATATTAGAAAAAAATATTTCAAGGCACCAGGGGGGTTTTGCCCGTCTTTAGGGATAATCCTGAAGAAGAGACTTTATTTTTCGGGCATCAGGAAAACAACCAGGTTTGTTCATATTCCACACAACCCTGGAATTTGCTCTCATACCTAATACGCCAGCACCTCCCTCTCCCAGCCTTCCCAGATTTTCCCCTTCCAGATTTTCAGCTCGGCATAAATTCTTTTCCAGTTCCTTTCAGAATCTTTATCCCAGCCTTTAGCTGCAAAGCACCAAATCCCATGGAGCGCTTTGCCGATCTGGACTCCCACAGATGAGGCTGCTCTTCCTTTCCCTCTCTGCCCCGAGGAATGCAGAAAATCAGGATTTGAAGGCATGGCAGGAGCACACGCCTTCCCTTCTGCAGGCTCAGAACCCGACAGAATCCAGATTTACAGAGTAGATCTGTGGTTTTGTTCCCCTCTGGGAAGGAGCTCTGGAGTGGAAAGGAGCTCTGTCCGGACATTGATTCTGTCTGCCAGAGCATTTGGGATTGTTTGTTTTTCTTTGGTCTGAAAGGGGCTTTTTAAAATGTATTTTCCTTAGGTCACATCTCCTAATTCTAGCATTTTGTCCTTGCTTCCCTTTCCCTGCCTCACAGCTGGGGTGCTTGGAGTGGGATGGGGCAGGGATTTGCTCCCTGTAAATGCACAAGAGAAACTTTCTTCTTTCTCATTGCTCCCAAATATTCATTTATTATATAATTTGGGAAGAAAAGCTCCACCACCTTTGAGATGAGAATTGCGTGTAGCTCGTGAATTTTCCAAGGAAATGCCCCTTGTTGGGAACAGCAAAGCGAGTGTTGTTCTCTCATCTCCCAAGGCATGAACCAGCACTCCTGGAGCACAGTTAATTTTCGAGGGAGGTCCATTCACCCCTCGGCTCATTCCCAGCTGGGATGCATGATCCATGTGTGCTCCTGGTGTCGTTCCCAGATTGATGCCGAGGAGCCGATCCGGCGCCGCTGACTCCGTCTGGCCTCGGCTATGGACATCGTCCTGTCGGATTTTGTTCGCTCAACGGGGGCAGAGCCGGGGCTGGCCAGAGACCTCCTTGAAGGTACGGAAAACTGGGAATCATGATGGGAAAACTGGGAATCATGAGGGGAATACTGGGAATCGTGATGGGAAAACTGGGAATCATGATGGGAAAACTGGGAATCGTGACGGGAATACTGGGAATCGTAATGGGAAAACTGGGAATCATGATGGGAAAACTGGGAATCGTGATGGGAAAACTGGGAATCATGATGGGAATACTGGGAATCGTGATGGGAATACTGGGAATCATGATGGGAAAACGGGGAATCATGATGGGAAAACTGGGACTCATGATGGGAAAACTGGGAATCATGATGGGAAAACTGGGAATCGTGATGGGAATACTGGGACTCATGATGGGAAAACTGGGACTCATGATGGGAAAACTGGGAATCGTGATGGGAATACTGGGAATCGTGATGGGAATACTGGGAATCGTGATGGGAAAACTGGGAATCGTGATGGGAATACTGGGAATAATGGGGTGGCTGATGGGGGAACAAAAGTTGGAAAAGGGATGAAGGAGCTGGGGGCTGGGATAGTTTACAGCACAGATGTTTAGGAAGTGCCTCAGTTTCCCTGCTGGGTGAGGGTGACCGGTGCTGCTCCCTCCCCATCCAGGCAAGAACTGGGACCTGAGCGCGGCGCTGAGCGACTTCGAGCAGCTCCGGCAGGTGCACGCCGGGAACCTCCCGCCTCCCTTCAACGAGGGCCGCGGGGCCCGGCCCCCGGAGCGGGAGGTGGCGCGGCCGGGGAGGCCCCCGCTGCAGCGCCAGGATGACATCGTGCAAGGTCAGTGTGCTGGAGCCAGGAGGAATCTGTCAAATCCCTCCTGCCAGAGCGACCTGGCTGCTCACTGCCAGGTCTGCCGTGTCGGAGCCCAGCGCATCCCTCTGGCTGCCCCGGCTGGCTCCAGACCCTGGCACGGGGCTCGGGGAGCTTGGCACCAACTCAGAAACACCTGTGGCTTCGATTTCAGCCCGTGGAGAAAGCTGCCAGCTTTTTATGAGGAATTACAAGGGTTTGAGTGGTGTGGTAGTTGAGTTAACACAGGGTGAAAAAGAAGAATTTGGGGGTTTTTAGAATGGGGCACAAGATGGAGGGATTTGGGCGTGTCCTGGCCTTCTTCTCCTTCTTCTTGCCCTCCATGTCTTGGTGGGATGGTGACACTTTTCTGTTGGTTTAAGGTAGAGATAAACTGTCCAACATAAATGACAGCTATTGGCACGCTATTGTAAATATAATACACAGAGTTCTGAGTATAAAATGTAAACGCTGCCCGAGACTGGGGACAGAATGCCATGGGCGACCTGCTGGACAGAGCTCAGCAGGGCAGAGAGAGAATATTATAGATAAGGGAAAATAAACAACCTTGAGAAGCTGATCCTGCACACCCAGACTCCTCCTTTGGCTGCACGGGCTGGGAAACGAGGACGTTTACACTCTTGGGGTCACCCTGACACCGCAGACCCCGAGACTGCAGCAGTTTGGTGCTGGCTGCTCTGGGATTTGCTGCTCCTGCCCCACTTTGCTGTTTGCTGTTCCTTCTTTCCCCCAGAGAAGCGCCTGTCCCGAGGCATTTCCCACGCCAGCTCCACCATCGTGTCCCTGGCCCGTTCCCACGTCTCCAGCAACGGCAGCAGCAGTGAACACCTGCTGGAGATGCCCATCTGCACCTTCCAGCTGCCCGACCTCACCGTGTACCCCGAGGACTTCCGCAGCTTCATCGAGCGGGATCTTATCGAGCAGTCCATGCTGGTAGCACTGGAGCAGGCTGGTGAGTGCTGGATCCATGGGCAGCTGGAGAGTGTCACCCGTGGGATATCACATGGATGCGTATCCACCAGGGAATTGTTGCATCGTTTTTATGGCCTGGCGCAAGGGTTGAGTAGGAGCTGCTTCCCTTCCCCCATGGAAACTGAGTGTAAATAACCCAGGGCTGTTATCACTGTGCACGTTTGAGAGGGAAAACACCCCAAAACTGACATTGTCTCACCCCTGGAGCATTCCAGTGCTCTGTCCTGCCTGTCCCGTGGAGGGACAGGGAAAAGGGAATTCCCGTCCAACACGTCCTGCTGACAAACCCTGCGTTGATTACAGACCCTGGAGGTCGATGCTGCTGCTCCGGTGCCTGCTGGGTGCCTGGGGAGGAGCCCCCTGCTTTGGTTCCAGGTTCCTGGAGAGCTGCCAGGGGGTCTGTAAATGAGGGGATGAGGGGGACATCTGTGCTGGCAGGGAAAAACCTCATCCCTGGCACCAGGAAGGTTCCTGTGGGCAGGGGCAGGGTCCTGTGAGGGATCTCAGGAGGGTTTACACCCCCCACTGTTTCTGTGGTGCTGCACATAGCACAAAACACATTATCCTTAGGGATAACAGACACTCTGGGGGCCCAACTTCTCCCTCCCCTGCTCAGGAGTTGCTGTAAGAAATATTCTCATGTTTTGGGAATGAGCACTTGATCCCAGCGATCCCATTACGCGGCGACGCCGCGCGGTGACTGCAGAGCTGCTGGCTCTGGTGCAGATAGACCCCAGATCTCATCCCAGCAGAGCCAGGGCTGGGGTTCCTGTGTCCCAACACAAATGGAATGCGGGGCTGGGGGTTGCTGGGTGCTTCATCCGTGGGCTGGGGGCACTTCCAGGTGTGCTGAGATGCTGGTAACGGGAAGGAATTTAGAAATTCAGAGTTTTAGAAAATGCCTTTTGGAGACTTGAGTGCCTGTGGGCTGTTCTAAATGAGTGTTTTGTCTGTAACAAAGGGCTGGAGTGCAGCTATGAAATATTCCAAGCTGGATTCCAAGTAGGGTTTTGAGCATGGTGCTGACACACCATCCTTAGGGAATTAAGGAAATACGTTTTATAGCCCAATAAATGTTCAGCTCCTCTCCCCCATGTATTCAGAGGTGCTGTTACACCACTGTGGCAGAGTAAGCACTTCCACAGTGGTGCTAAACTTCAGTGAGATCCTCTGGGAATGCTTTGAATGTGCTTGGAGTGGTATGGAAGGGTCTTGGTGGAGCTGAAACCTCGGCCCTCAATGGAGCCTTGGTGTCCTTTGACACAAACCCTTGTGGATCAGGAGCCGGGCCTTGCTCTGAGCTGGGAAGCTGCAGACTGGGTTTGCTCGTGGCACGTGGGGAGGAGCAGTCCGTGGTGCCTCACCTGAGGGTATTAGGGGATAAAAATCATCAAGAGCTGAAAGATCCTGATCCTTTGGGGCCTCGGGAGCAAGCCCTGGGACACTCCCTGTGTCAGGAAGCCAGAGCGGATTCCTGGTAGCCTTGGGGAAGCCATTTATGGTTTGGATGAGGCAATCCTCCCTCCAGGCTGGGTGGAGCCATCAGTTCCTTCCTGTTGCTGTGACCTGTTCAGGTGGCTCCTGCTGGAAGATACGATGGGATTTCCCCAGACACCCTGTGGGGACAGCCAGGTGTTCTGCAGGGGTAACACAGGCTCACGGTGCTGGATGCAAAGGGAGCCTCTGGATGCCAGCGGGCTTTTCCTGTGTGCAGAAGATCTGTTGCCACCATGGGCGTTCTGGGAAGATCCCTCAGCTGATTTCCCTGTTGAGGGGGAAATCAACGGTTGATTTCCCTGCAGAGCTCTCAGGGCTGCCTCTTAAGAGCCACACACACAGAGTAAATGTTGTTTTCAGTACTTCTGGGCAGCCTCTTGGCCTTTTGACGGGAGCAAAACACTGGGAGGAGGGTTGGGCGTGTGGTTCCTTTGGAGACGACTTCTCTTGCGTAACTGGAGCCAGGGCAAACACTCGGGCACAGAAATACCTCTGCAAGGTGTGTCCCCTCAGATCTGACTCGCACAACCTCCCAGGCACCAACAGGACGTGCAGACTCCACGGAAAAGCGCATCAAATCCTGCAGGAATGAGGGAGAATGGATAAGAGGGTGCTGCCCCTAGCAGCGTTACGTGTGGGACAGCTCCTGTGAGGCGCCCCTGGCCCTGGGCCACTTGGCCAGGCTCCCGACTCGGCCGTGCCAGGAGCTATATTGAGGGAACAGGCGGCTTCTCTGTGCAGAGCCATTGTCCCCAGGCTCAGTGCAGAATGCTTCCAGCTCTGGCGGGTCCCTTTCCTGGCACTGGGAACAGCAACGACCTGCCTGTGTCACACTGAGCTTCATGGTTTTTTGGTTTTTTTGTGTTGGGGATGTTTTAACCCCCGTTTTCTGCGTTTAGTTCCTCTCCCCGAGGTTGTACAAAGCATTTGCAGCAATCCCGTGTCTGTGTTCTGGGATCCCTGGCAGGGATCGTGCTCCAGAGGGAAGAGAGGCTCTTTGGAAACGATGGGAAAGGGCTGGTTTCCTGCAGGAGCAATTTAAATACAACTTGGAAGCCTCAACAGGGTAATCCAGCCAAAAACCTGCCTGTTGCACAGGATCCAAAAACTCCTGGAAAATACGGCAGCCAAGGAGGGATGTTGAGGGCAGGGCAAGACACAGACAGGGGCTCAAAGTCCTGATCCAGCCCAGCTTCAGTCCCTTGGGAAGGGCTGAATCTCCAGCCACACTGGGCATTTCTTCCCACCTCCTATTTTTAGCTGCTCTTGACTTGAATCACCACAGTGACCCAAAACTCCCAGTCTAAAGCGCCGTCGGTTTGCATGTGCAGCAGGAGAGCTGCTGGGATCAGCAGAAATCCTGGAGTATTCTGCCTAAAAATCAGTGAGCAGGGAAATGTGGCCATGAGAGAGTCGAAACTGGAGGGATTTGGTTCCAAGAAGCAGCAGAAGGCTGGTTTTCCCTGGAGAAGTTGTTTGTGCTGGGTGCTCCTGGAGGCATTTTCAGCCTGATGGGCTGAAATAAAGGAAATAAGGGGTGTGGGGAAAAAACAGATAGAGGAGAACTGGTCTGGGTGGAAGTCCTGGCTCCTATTTGTGTGTAATTCTGATTTGTGCGACCCCAAATTCAGCCAGGTCTTTTCCTGGCATCCTCAGGGAGTTTTGCAGCTCCAGTCTCCTCTTTTTTGTTGCTTTGTCCTGACTCTTCCCCACCCAGTCCCGGGATGGGTCTGTACCTTCCCACCTGTCCGGGCACTCCCCTGCTCGTTCGGCTGGTTTTTGGCCACGGTTTCGGAAGGGCTGAGCCCTGCAGTGCCCCCAGAACGCCCCAGTCCTGTGCTGTGCCATGGTTTCACACTCTCCCCAATCTCCCCAGGGCGTCTCAACTGGTGGGTGACGGTGGATCCCAGCTGCCAGCGCCTCCTGCCCCTGGCCACCACTGGCGACGGGAATTGCTTGCTCCACGCTGCCTCCCTGGGTAAGGCTTGGCTCAGTCCCAGCCAGCCAGTCCTGGGCCCCCTCTGGGAGCAGACCCATTCTGGTGGGAAGGCAGGATGCTGCTGCTCCTCCCGGCTGGGCGAGAGCAGCCGCAGTGGGGGTGGGGTGGTTTGAAGGGAAGGGGCTGCCAGCAGCTTCTCAAATCCTTGTCCCCTGTCGTAAGTGTAGGTGAACTTGGTGGGAAGAAATGATGATGCTTGGCTTTAGTTCAGAAGGCTGAATGATTTCTTTATTATAGCTATGCTATAATACATTAATATACCATTTAAGGGAGATACTAAAACCACAAACCTACTTTTTCTAACTGCTATATCTAATTAACTCACAACTCGTCACCCTCTCTGGAGAGTCCAGCCACAGGTGGGTTGGGTTGGGTTGGATTGGGTTGGACTGGATTGGGTTGGACTGGATTGGATTGGACTGGATTGGATTGGACTGGATTGGACTGGATTGGGTTGGATTGGATTGGGTTGGATTGGATTGGGTTGGATTGGGTTGGACTGGATTGGATTGGACTGGATTGGATTGGACTGGATCGGATTGGACTGGATTGGACTGGATTGGATTGGGTTGGATTGGACTGGATTGGATTGGACTGGATTGGGTTGGATTGGACTGGATTGGATTGGACTGGATTGGACTGGATTGGATTGGACTGGATTGGGTTGGATTGGGTTGGACTGGATTGGACTGGATTGGACTGGATTGGATTGGACTGGATTGGATTGGATTGGGTTGGATTGGGTTGGACTGGATTGGACTGGATTGGACTGGATTGGATTGGACTGGATTGGGTTGGATTGGGTTGGACTGGATTGGACTGGATTGGACTGGATTGGATTGGACTGGATTGGATTGGGTTGGATTGGGTTGGACTGGATTGGACTGGATTGGGTTGGATTGGGTTGGACTGGATTGGACTGGATTGGACTGGATTGGATTGGACTGGATTGGATTGGATTGGGTTGGATTGGGTTGGACTGGATTGGACTGGATTGGACTGGATTGGATTGGACTGGATTGGGTTGGATTGGGTTGGACTGGATTGGACTGGATTGGACTGGATTGGATTGGACTGGATTGGATTGGGTTGGATTGGGTTGGACTGGATTGGACTGGATTGGGTTGGCCACCAGGCTCAAACCATCCTCACCAGGATCCAACCAAGCAATCACCCCAGGTGAACAATTCTCCAAACACATTCCACATGGGAAAAACGAGGAGCAGAAATAGAAATTGTTTTCTCTCTCATTCTTTTGTGTTCCTCAATGAAAAAGTCTTGAGAGAGAGAAGAACGTGCCTGCCACACTCCCCCTCTGTCTGGCAAGTTTCCCTGGATGCCTGAAGGAAATGTGGGATAATGGAGCAGCCCCTTCCCTTCCCTTCCCTGGCAGGCACCTCAGTGGCTCAGGGAGTCTCACTAGCCCCTCCTGACCTTGCAGTGTGTTCCTTCTCTCCCTGCAGGTATGTGGGGCTTCCACGACCGGGATCTCATGCTCAGGAAATCCCTGTACACCCTGATGGACAAGGGAGCGGAGCGGGAAGCGCTGAGGCGGAGATGGCGCTGGCAGCAGACGCAGCAGAACAAGGAGGTGGGAGCCAGCTGAGTGTTGGTTTGGGCCCTCTTGGCCAAGGGGAACATCCTGGGAAAACGTCCTGTGGGTTTGGGAGGTGCTGCCTGTCGGGTCTGGAATTTTGGGCAGCTCCCTGCTGTGCCACTGGACTGTGCTGTGGTAAGGGGTGTCCTGCAGTCAGAGCTGCAGCGAAACAAAAAGGTCTTGGGACAAGTGACAGGACAAAGGGAATGGATTTAAATCGAGAGGGGAAGTTTGGATGAATGCTGGGAAGCACTTTTGAGGACACGGTGCAGAATGTGTTGATTGTTTTTGCACAAACCCATAGAGAAAAGTTGTGCTGTGGGTATAAACCCGTGCTGGAGCAACTGGAAGAGCTCTGCTTGGAGGATTTTTGGGTTCTCTTTGCCATTTTGCAGTCTGGCCTGGTTTACACGGAGGAGGAGTGGCAGAAGGAGTGGAACGAGCTGATCAAGCTGGCGTCCAGCGAGCCCCGCGTGCACTACAGCACCAACGGCGGCGGCTGCGGCGGGTACGGAGCAGAGGACACATCCAGGTGTAGAACAGGGACTGAATTCCCTCAGGGCACAGCTCTCATGCTGCTCCAGGGCAGGGCAGCGGGTCTGTGTTGGTCCGCTTGGGGATTCAGGGGAAGGACAAGGATCCCGAGGAAGCACAAGGCACGTTGAGCATCCCAGGAAAGGATTTTGGTGCTGCACGGCCTCGTCTGTGGGGTAGCACTGGGATTGAGCAGGGAATAAATCTTTTCCTTGTGTTTCCTTGTGGTGTTTCCTTGTGTTGTTTCTTTGTGTTTCCTTGTGGTGTTTCCTTGTGTTGTTTCTTTGTGTTTCCTTGTGGTGTTTCCTTGTGTTTCCTCGTGTCTCCTTGTGTTCCCTTGTGGTGTCTCCTTGTGTTTCCTCGTGTTTCTTCGTATTTCCTCATGTTTCCTCGTGTTTCCTCGTGTTTCCTCGTGTTTCCTCGTGTTTCCTCGTGTTTCCTCGTGTTTCCTCGTGTTTCCTCGTGTCTCCTCGTGTTTCCTCGTGTTTCCTCACGTTTCCTCGTGTTTCCTCGTGTTTCCTCATGTTTCCTCATGTTTCCTCGTGTCTCCTTGTGTTTCCTCGTGTTTCCTCACGTTTCCTCGTGTTTCCTCATGTTTCCTCGTGTTTCCTCACGTCTCCTCGTGTTTCCTCATGTTTCCTCGTGTTTCCTCACGTTTCCTCGTGTTTCCTTGTGTTTCCTCATGTTTCCTCATGTTTCCTCGTGTCTCCTTGTGTTCCCTTGTGGTGTTTCCTTGTGTTTCCTCATGTTTCCTCGTGTCTCCTCGTACCTCCTTGTGTTACTCACTCTGAAATGAGAGAAAAACCCAGAGCTGAGAGGTTTTGCCATCTCACTTCTGTTTCACGGTTCAGCCCTGCCACAGCTGTCCAGCTCCTTAGGTAAGGGACTCCCAGCAGCGCCAGGCATCAGCTGGGCATTCCTTGGGCACAAACCCTTGTCTTGGAGCAGGACATTTTGGGAATCCACACCTAAACCCTCACGTTAACGCCGCGATCCGCCTTCGCTCTGTCCACCCACCTCTACGTGAAGCTTCCTCCTGGGTGTTACAAAGCAAATGATTGAATAGCCAAGGGATGACATTCAACCTCTCCTTTGCCCAAGGGTGGAGAGTTCAGAGGAGCCGGTGTACGAGAGCCTGGAGGAGTTCCACGTCTTTGTCCTGGCCCACGTGCTGAAGAGACCCATCGTGGTGGTGGCAGACACGATGCTGCGCGACTCGGGCGGCGAAGGTGAGACCTGCCTCTCTTCCCAAAGCCTCTCTGAGCTCTCCACCTTTCCTTTCTACCCTTTCTGGGGCCTCTTGGCTGTCAAGGCTGGACCTGGAGTTGGGAATGGTGCAGAGGGGAAAATGGACCTGCTGCAGGTGAGCCTACAGAGGGGCCAGGGCCAGGTTTGGCTCCCAAGCTGATTTCTGCTGCTTTGAGAGCATCCACACGAGGTTTTTTTTTTTTTTTTTTTACCTCTTTTGCCCCTACACACACATCTAGAGATGAGAAATTCCATTCCCTGGGTGGCAGATTTTCCACCATCAGCTTCAGTTTCCTGTCGGAGAAGGTTAATCAATTTCCCTCGTTCTGTGGGCAAAGTTTATCTTGTGGGGGAGTGAAGAGGAAGTATTTTTATAGAAAATACCAGTTCATTCTACATTTTAAATCCTCCTGAAGCAAAATAAGCATCTATTTTGGGTTGTGGTTTTGTTTCATGTCCCCTGAGATGACAGATAATTGCAGGTGAGCCCTCGACTGAGGCGAATGGCTCATTCTGGAGCACTTGCAGCACAAACAACTCTGAACTCTTGAACCTGTGATCAGAACTAACCGCTCTCATTTCTTCCCAGCGTTTGCCCCAATTCCCTTTGGAGGGATCTATCTTCCCCTGGAAGTCCCAGCCAGCAAATGCCACCGGTCTCCACTGGTTTTGGCTTATGACCAAGCCCATTTTTCTGCCCTGGTCTCCATGGAGCAGAAGGAAAACACAAAAGATCAAGGTGAGTGATGAGATTCAAACTGAGGAGGAGGATTTGGGAGTGCTGGGGGGGAAGAGCTGGCCAGGACCCATCAATGTGCACTGTCAGCCCAGAAAACCAACAGTGTCCTGACCTTGGAGCCCTTCCAGTGCCTAAAGGGGCTCCAGGAGCTGGAGGGAGACTTGGGACAAGGGCCTGGAGTGGCAAGACAAGGGGAATGGCTTCCCACCGACACAGGGCAGAGTTAGACGGGACAGTGTGAAGAAACTCTTCCCTGTGAGGGTCGTGAGGCATTCCATGGTGCTCTGACAGTTCCATGCTCCCAGGTACTGGCAGTCACTGGCATTTGCCATCAGAGGTGACAATAGCTCCTGCTGGGTGCTCAGAGTTGGCTCCAAGGGTGGAGTGTTTGTCCTTCTGGGCTGTAACCGTGACATTTGTGTCCCGGGGCAGCTGTGATCCCCCTGACAGACTCTGAGCACAAGCTGCTCCCCGTGCACTTCGCCGTGGATCCCGGGAAGGAGTGGCAGTGGGGGAAGGACGACAGTGACAATGTCAAGCTGGCCAGGTTGGTGACCTGCAGGTGATCCAGGGTGAGACTCCACTGAGGGTCTGGGTGATCTGCAGAGCAGAGAGGTGACGGGTGAAGGCTTCAGTCCTGACCCCAGCTGGGTTTTCTTGTGCTGGATAAAAGTTGTGCCCACAGGGAATGACACTGTTGGATGGGATGGAGCAGCTTTTCCTTAATTTTCCTTCATTTTGGTAGGATTTGGGTGGGGCTGTGACATCTCACAAGCTTCCTTCCCACATAGAAAGCAGATGATGCTCCAGATCCTGGAGCTCCGGGGCCGGGTGTAGCTCAAGCCACCAGCAGCAGTGGAGGATCTTCTGTCATAGCAGCACAAAAAAGGGGTATTTTAACATTTGCCACCAGATCCCTGTGTCGTGGGTCCCTGGAGCAGGGAGGGTGGTGGCCACCAGGCCATGCCTGGTCTGGGTGAGGCTTCGGGCAGGTCTCACCATGGTTTGGTCCCATGGTTCCTATGGCTGAGGCAGAAGCGTCTTGATTCCGACACTGAGGAATCTGATTTCTCCCTTTGGGTTTTCATTGAAAGGAAAGCTGCATAATTGTCCCTTTTGTGCCCTTGGACCTGCTGTAGGAAAACACCCGCTGGAATACATAACACAGGGAATAATGTAAATATGGGGGGAGATATTTCCAGGTGGGAAATGGCTCTAACCTGTGGCTTTACCCCCCTCCAACGCCAGCGTGACGCTGTCACTGGAAGCCAAACTGCACCTGCTGCACAGCTACATGAATGTCAGATGGATCACGTTGCCTTGTGACACGCAGGTAAAGGATCCAGGGGGATCTTCTTTGCCTATGAATTATTCAACCCTTCTCTCTACCACGAGGCTGTTGTAGGGCCTTACCTGGGGGCTCTGCCTCATGTAGGGTTCTGTGCCCACAGGAATTGTGGCTGACTCTGCTCAGGGAGCAGGGAAGTGACTCGGTTTTGCGGGTGGGCACCTTTTCCCTGGAGCTTTCCATGTCCATTTTCAGTCTTCACATGGCCCAGATGCCCCTCGGGGACGCCCCATGCTCCACACAAATGGGAGCTGTTGGTTTATGGCCACCTCGAGACTGGAACAAGTCTCACCCCCCTCTTCCCTGGCTTTGCACCTGAAACCTTGAGCAAGTGGAGGTATTACAGAATCACAGAATAGAGTCATAAGATCCTGGACTCGCTCAGGTTGAAAGGGGGATATTCAGAGACGTGCAGGATGCACTGGGGACGCGCTTCTCTGAGCGTGTCCGGACGCCGTCCCCTCCGTGTTCCACGCAACACCACCTCCTTTGCTTCACCTTCCGCCTGAAAATCTTCACCTGAGGAGTTTCTAGACTTTGATAATTTGTCTTTCCTTCCTCCCCAGGCGCCTCTGGCTCAGCCAGAATCCCCCACGGCCTCCGCGGGTGACGACGCTCGCTCGGCAGCGGAGTCGGGCGAGTCGGACAAGGAGTCAGTGTGCAGCAGCTCTGCCAGCAACGGGGGCACCAGGGCAGGCAAGGACAGGGAGAAACCAAAGAAAGAGCGGGAAAAGGAGAAGGAAAAGGATAAAAAACGGGCAGACTCGGTGGCCAACAAGCTGGGAAGCTTCGGGAAGACTCTGGGCAGCAAACTAAAAAAGAACATGGGGGGCCTGATGCACAGCAAAGCCGTGAAGGGCGGCGTGAGCAACGGGCAGGGAGACACCCTGGAGAAGAAGAAGAAAGGATCCCTGAAGGCACGGAAAGACAGCAAAGAGGAGTGTTCCCCGGGAGAACTAGCTCCTGCAGAGAAGTCGTGTGCAGGCAAAGCAGCCCTGGAGAAGCCGTCGGATCCCTACAAGTACAGCAGCGACGTGCGGCTGAGCCTGAGCATCCTGCGCGCCGCCATGCAGGGCGAGCGCAAGTTCATCTTCGCCAGCCACCTCAAGACCAGCACCCGGCACCAGTTCCAGGAGGAGATGATCCAGAGGTACCTCCTGGATGCTGAGGAGCGTTTCCTGGCGGAGCAGAGGCAGAAGGAGGCGGAGAAGAAGGCGCTGGGCAGCGCTGCCCCGGCCAAGAGGCCGGAAGGGGAGGTGGGCGCCCAGCGGAGCGAGGAGGCGATGCCAAGCCCCGTGTTCTGCCAGCCGCCCCCCACCTACCCCCCCCAGCCCCTGGAGCCGGCCGTGGGTGCTAAACTAGCAGCTTTTCCAGCTGGCTGTTCCGGCGTTTTCACCTTCCCCAGGCCCTCCATGGGCAGTGCTGAGGGGCTGCACCCGCCCGCGTGCCCCGAGGGCCGGCGGCAGCTGGCGGGGGGGCCCTGTGGGAGCCTCCCCCCCTACGCCACCCTGCCCCGGCACCACCAGGGCCGCCTCGGCCCCTGCCCCCCCGGCCCTGCCCACCTGGGCCGGTTCTCCCCCACGGACATGGACATCCAGCCTCCCTTCCCTTCGGAGTGCGAGGGCTCCGGCTGCCTCCCCCCGCACAGCAACGGCTGCCGGGAGCTCCTCGAGCAGGACAAGGGAGGAACAGCGGATAAAATGAGAAGCCAAGCCCTCTACAACATCCAGCAGACCAAGTGCAAACAGCCCAACTGCAGCTTTTATGGACACCCAGAGACTGGGAATTTCTGTTCCTGCTGTTACAAGGAAGAGCTGCGGCGCAGGGAGAGGGAGGCACTGGTGCACAGGTTCTGATGCTCGCCCTGTGTGGATCCGGACCCCTGGCACGTGGGGGATGCAATAACAGAGATCCATCTTGGTTTTACACCCACCCACGCCCTGCAGGAGGTGGGAGCAGGCGTTGGGCCTGCTGGGATGGGCTGGGAGTGGCATGGGGCTGGTGGCATTGACGGGGTGCAGGAGGGAGAGAGGGGGGGAAAGCAGCCCCTGCTTTCCTGGAGCCCCTGCAGGGGAGGAGAAGGATTCCCAGGGGTGCCTGGGGACAGTGGGGGCTGCTCGGGTCGGAGCACAGGGTGAGGGGAGAGAATTCCTCCAAAACTCAATAAACCAGACCAAAGCTTTGGGAGTGGGCAGGGGGAGCAGCTCCCACCAGGTCCTTCCCACTTCCTGACCACCTGGGACGGAGCAGAAATGCCCCATTTTGAGCATCACAAACCTTTTAATGGAGTTTTTTAACACTGGTTTTATTCTGTATTTCTTCTTGCTGGTACTGAGCGACACCGTGTTGGAGTTGGACTTCGATGAGGTGAGGTGGGTTGGACACCCCCCACCCAGTCCTGGATGACTCCGAGCACCAGGACAGGCTCAGGGCTCTGTCCCCTCCTCTCCTCCCTCTCAGAGCTGAACTCTGGTTTTAAAATGTTGCTTTTAAACTCTTTCTGAGGCGGGGCGGGGAGCCAGGGGGACTCCCAGAGCTCAAGGGGTTGGAGGTTTCTCTTCCTTGTGCAGAACCCCCAGCCCTCAGGAGAGCCGAGGCGAGATCCTGGGTCAGCATCTCCTGCCAGGAATTCCCAGTGGCCTGGGGCAAATCCCCCAGGAATACCCACTGGAAAGGGGTCCCAGAGCACCCCCAGTCCCGGGGTGGAGCCAGGGGGGGTCACAGCCCCATGTAACTCCTACTTGAGCACAGCTACTCTGTACTACCTCTGATCCTGATTAACTCGGCTCCGTTGTGCTGAGCCACCAACTGACCTTTAGGCTGCGGAATTAATCCATATTTTTGATAACAGGGCTAAAAAGCAGAACAATAAGGTAAAATCCTCCCGTGACTAACGTCCCGCGCCGTTCCTGACCCCATGCCGGCCCCCTGGCTCCCAGGGTGGGATTCACTTTAGCACTGCGATGTTTGCACAGAATTCCTTGGGGTTTTTTTGGTAACTGCGGCTCCCAAACCGGGCCTGATCCTGCACGGAGCGAGGTGCAGCATTTCCTATCACACGGAAATAAAGCAGGAGTTCTATCCTTCAGCCAGAGCTTTACAACATCCCCTCGTTTCTATTTTTGGGTTGATTTTCCAGAAGGCATCAAACTATGCAACCCCTTCCTGCCCATGGCCATTTCCAGGGGAAGGGATGAGGCAGAGGAGCTGAAGTGAGCTCGGGGCATCACCCGACGCCTTACACTTGGCCCAAAAAATGTTAGCTTAGACCTAAAACCCCCTGAGGTAAGGCCTTTCCTACACCTAAATGTCCCCAAATAAGGCCTTTCCTACTGGGATCCCAACACCTTGAGTCCAGCCAGCAATGCTCCTCGGCTGCAGATTTTCAAATCCAAATTTCAGGGACACCCCAGGGATGGTTTGGCTCCAGTGTAAACTGTTTTCCCTGGTTTTATAAAATCCCCGAGCGTGGCTGAAGCTGTGGGAAGGGGAGGGGGTGACACCCACTCCAGCTGGCTCCTCTTACCTCGGAACAAATTCCAGGTTTCTCCCTCAAACTGCGGGAATTCCAAAGGACTTTAACCCCGGGGCAGGGACATGCAGTGCTGGGTAAGCAGCACAGGCTCTGCCCCCACTTGGTTCACCCCAAAATTTAAGCTGAGATGCTTAAAACCCAACCCAATCCCTTCACTGGTTATGGGCACTCGGTTTAAATTCCACTTTCTGATGTTTATTTCCCCCCAAATCGGAGCAGCAGCTTTATTTTGGCGTTGGGAATATCCTCTGGCTGTGCCAGAAGCACCGGGAGCAGGGATGCCCCAGGGCACGGGAGGGCAGGGGGAGCTGATGCTTCATCATCCTCGGGTTTTGGGGGAATTTCTCTCCTGTTTGGTTACCTCCATCCCAGTGGATGCTGGGCTTGGGTGGGGATGGGAAGCCCCCAGACCTGCTCCTTGGCATTGTGGGAGGAGAGAGAGGGAGAAGGCAGAAAACCTGGAGGAAATGCACCAGTCCTGGAGGGAAAACTCCAAAACTGGAGGAGAAGCACCAAACCTGCCCCCAGGAGGGATTTTTCCACGGGGATGGGGACGGAGAGACTGTGGTGTGACCCCAAGGTCAAACTAAGTGCACTTACTGGTGTGGTCGGAATTCAAATTGCTGCCATCGGATCCTGGTGGAGGAAAACTTTGTCTCTCAGCGTGTGTAAAACCCGTTAACGAGATTTGATTGGATTTTATTAAATGAGATTCACCTTCGCCATTCCCCGGCCCCTCGGCGGAGGGGGCCGGGGCAGCTTTGGGTCTCACTAACGCGACGCCGAGTGACCTGAATTAATTCTGCAGTGGTTTATTCACGAAAAAACCTTTTTTTTTTTATTAATTCCAGATTAATCAGTGATATTTGGCCTCCTGGTGAACAGGGCCAGAGCGTTGCACTTGGGCTGTACCTGTGGCCTCGTTGTGGCACCACAGACTCATTGACAATAAAAACCTTCAGCTGATGCACCTGAGGCTCCTTTATCCCCTCACCCCGAGGGCTCTGGGCATCCCCAATTCCCTCCTGGGGCTGCTCCTCATCCCTTTCTCCATCCAATTACTGGGATTTTGGGGTTACCACTTATTATTTTTGGGGAGGGTTATTATTTATATCATTTATTGTGTGATTCCATTTTGGTACTAATTCTTGCCTTTCATTTAAAAAAGAACACCCTCAAACACCCTTCCCTCCCTCTTTCTGTCTATCCTTGCTGCTCTTGGAGCCTTTTCCCCAGCTGCATCCCTTTGGCTCCCTTTGTCCTGAGTCTCAGGACAGAATTAGGGATAAAATCCAGCATGGGCCATATGGATGCTGAAGCTTTAAATGAAAGAGGAAAAAGAGGTTTGGGGGTGGTTGGAGATGGATTGTGGAAGGTGGGACCCCGGGAGCAGTTTCCCATTGGATTTCTGGCTTTGGGATTTTCTCTCCCAGCTCCCTGCTTTTCCTTCCTCCTGGCGTTGTGGGTGGACACTCCATGCCCAGCGCCGTCTCTGTGCCGGATGATTTTTCCTCCAGGATCTTTCCTCCTGCCATGGCCCAAACTGACCCCGTCCTGGCTTGGAGCAGCTCCCGGCTCAAAGCCTCCAGGAAATTCCGCTCATCCGCTCATCTGCCAGCTGCCAGAGCCAAAAGCTTTCCCCAGCCCCGGGAACCTCTGCCCGGTGATCCTGCTGCAGGAGGAAAATTGGGGTGCACGAGCTGCAGCCTCCAAAGCTGGCACTGCCCCAAAAATCTGGGGGGGAAATACTGCAGGAATCCGAGTTGGAACTGGAGTTCTGTTTTCGTGTGCCTGGGTTGTGCCAGGATTTATCCTGCCCCGTGCTGGCACTGCTACCTCGGCTGCCTCGGGCCTTGGGGTGCCCGGAGGTCTCGTGGCACTGAGGGGTGACACAGGTAGCCCCGGGGCCACCATCCACCTGCCGCCCGGTGTGGGGTCGGTGGCTCGGCGAGGCAGAGGCCGGCGGGAGCGGGGCCAGCTTGGCTTGGGAGCCGGTGCTGGGCTGGGAGGAGAAGGCTCCGTGCTTCTGCCGTGAGTCACCGAGCAGCTTCTCCTGCCGTATGCCCGGGAGGGGCCCCGGGCCCCCATCCCGTACCGCTGCTGCCGGGTCTGGGGGTTCCCCTGCACTGGGCAGCGCTTGCGGGACCCCAGAACCGCCCGTCCCTGACGGGGTCGCTGGGTCTGTACCCCAACGCTGAACTTCTGGGGTGCCTGAGGCAGCCCCCCCCGCTCCCATCCGCTCGCGGAGCTCCCGGCCCCGGGCCCCCCTCCCCTTTCCCACCGCCGGTACCGGGCGCTGGGACGGCGGGGGGCGGAACGCCGGGATCCGAGGGGTCGGGATGGGTGGAATCCCGGGCCCCGAGGGGCGGGATGCCGGGGCAGGGATGCCAGGGGAGGGCGGGATGCCGGAGTGGAGGGCGGGATGCCGGAGCCGGGCCGGGCGCTCGGGGTTCTTTCCCGGGCCGCTCCGGCCCCGGCGCTCCGGGCCCGCCCGGCCAAAGTCCCTGCGCCATGAGCGGGGCCCCGGGCGGCCGCCGCCCGACCTTCCCCGGGCTCCCAGGTAGGGCCGGGGCCGGGGGCCGGGGGTTTTGGGGAGCCTCGGGGCGCTCGGAGCCCCGGACCCAGTGTCGGTCCCCGCAGGGGAGCGGGTGCTTGAGGAGGCGGCGGGCGCCCGGCAGCGCTGCGGGAACGGCGGCGGCTCCGTCCCGGGGACGCTGCTCTGCACCGACCGCCGCCTCGCCTTCCTGCCCGGCCAGGTGCGACGGGAACACCAGGAACACCGGGAATAGCGGGAGCGGGACCAGGAACGGGACCGCGGGGCCCCGCGCCGCCTGCCCAGGGGGACCCCTGCCCCGGCGCGACCCCATCCCAGCGCATCCCGGTCCCATTCCGAACCCATCCCACCGTACCCCGGCCCCCGGCTCAGCCCCACCCCACCGCACCCCCGACTCCCGTCCCAGCCCATCCCGGCTCCTTGACTGCGGGACCCGCCGTGCCCGCCCTGGGCACTCCTCACTGCAGGACATAGTGGGGGACAAGGCACATAGGGGCAGATCCGTCCCCACCACCCTCCTGGGACTGCTGCGGGGCAGCTTCCAGCCCTCCCCACTCTCCCACAGGCTCCTGGCTCCCGTGGCCTCCTCCACGCCGGGGACGAGGTGGCCCTGCCCTGCATCCACAAACTGGTGGCAGGTAATGGGGACACCTGGGGAGCTGGGCAGGTCTCGGGGCTCAGCGGGCCCTGACAGCCTCACCCCCCCCGACCCCAGCCAGCAGCTTCTCCAAGCCCAAGGTGCTGACGGCCGCCTCCACCCTCAAGTTCATCCCCGAGGAACTCGCCGTCTTCTGTCGGATTTCCGCCTGCTCCACTTCTACTTCCCCGAGAACGGCTTGGCTCCGCAGGCGTTCCGGGTACGCCCGGGAGGTGCAGAAGCGTTGTACCCTCGCTCTGGGGTACCCGCGGTTCCGAGGAAGCCTGGGGGGGCTCACACCCCACACCCCACCCCTGGCTGCCCTCGCAGGTGGCCAACGCCATCGCCCAGGCACGGGAGGCGGCTGCGTGGCTGGGGGACGCTGCCGAGGGACGCGATGGCTGGGCCAGCCCTGGCGAAGCCACCCCAGAGGCGGGGGAGGAGGAGGATGAGGAGGAGGAGGAGGAGGAGGAAGGCTCGTCCACCGTGCTGCTCTTCGAGAGCCTGCGGGACTGGGAGAAGGAGCTGCAGCGTCTCGGCGCTGCGGGCTGGAGGGTGAGCGCCGTCAACGAGCGCTTCGACATGGCCCCGAGGTACAGCCCCGGGGGTCCCCCAGCGCTGTCTGAGCCACTGGAAATGGCACCTGAGATTTGGGGGACCCCACCCCTTGTCCCACCTTCCCACAGCCTCCCCCAGTACCTCTGGGTGCCCAGTGGGCTTCTGGACCACGACCTCAAGCGAACCTTTGCCCACTTTCAGGAGCGACGGGTGCCTGTGAGTGCCTGGGCAGGGCCCGGCGGGGTGGGGGCACTGGGAGGGGGACGTGGGGGCGACACCCCGTTTCTCTTGCAGCGCCTGTGCTGGCACCAGCCGGGTGGGGGGGACCTGCTGAGAGGCGCCGGCTTTCACCCGGCCTCAGAGCCAGGCAGCGAGGACGTGAGGTGGGTGCCAGGGGGCCCGGGGCGGGGGCTGAGGGTGTGCCCCCGGCCCGGCCCCACCTGGGGCTCTCTGTGCCCCCGGCCCGGCCCCACCTGGGGCTCCCTGTGCCCCCGGCCCGGCCCCACCTGGGGCTCCCTGTGCCCCCGGCCCGGCCCCACCTGGGGCTCCCTGTGCCCCCCAGGTGCCTGGAGGCGCTGCTGCTGGGGGACCGCGGGCCCTGCGTGTTGGCCGACACGGCCGAGCTGCCCACGCTGGCCGACATCCAGCTCGCCCACCTGAGGCTGCGGGCGCTCTGCCTGCCTGGTAAGTGGCACCGGGCGGACCCTGAGGACCCGCGAACCCCCCTGGGGGGCTGGGTTTCCCCCCTTTGAAACCCCATCCCGTGGGGATCCCAGGCGCGGTGGCAGAGGAGAAGTGGCTCTCGGCCCTGGAGGGGACACGCTGGTTGGACCACGTCCGGTGAGCAGGGGGTCTTTGGGGTGCAGGGTGGTATTGTGGGCAAAATTCACCCTAAACCCACGGTGGAATGTCGCCCCCCGAGCCCACCTGGCACCGTGGGGTGATGGGGGCATTGTGGTGGGTGCGTGAGCCACCCGAGTGGGTGACTGTGACATTTTGGGGTGCCCTGAATCCCTGTTTTTTTCCCCCCAGCTCCTGCCTGAGAAAAGCAGTGGAGGTGGCGTCGCTGCTGGCAGGGAAGCGCTGCTCCGTGGTCCTGCAAGGTGGGGGGCTGGAAAAGGATGGGAGGGGGCTGGAAAGGGGGACAAGGGGACACCCCCTCACCACCTTGCTCCCCCCAGAACCCTCGGACCGGGACCTGAACTGCCTCCTGGCCTCTCTGGTGCAGCTCCTGGGCGACCCCCACGCCCGCTCCCTGCCCGGCTTCCAGAGCCTGGTGCAGCGGGAGTGGGTGGCAGCCGGGCACCCCTTCCCACGCCGGCTGGGCTGCTCTGCCGGGACAGCCCTCGGGAGGAGGTGAGACCCCATTCCTGTCCCAGCGGGGTGACAGGAGCTGGGGAGGAGCTGGGGAGGAGGTGAGACCCCCATTCCTGTCCCAGCGGGGGTGACAGGAGCTGGGGAGGAGGTGAGACCCCATTCCTGTCCCAGCGGGGTGACAGGAGCTGGGACAGGAGCTGGGGAGGAGGTGAGACCCCCATTCCTGTCCCAGCGGGGTGACAGGAGCTGGGGAGGAGGTGAGACCCCCATTCCTGCTCCAGCGGGGTGACAGGAGCTGGGACAGGAATGGGAGGAGGTGAGACCCCCATTCCTGCTCCAGCGGGGTGACAGGAGCTGGGACAGGAATGGGGAGGAGGTGAGACCCCCATTCCTGTCCTGGGGAGCTGGGGAGGAGGTGAGACCCCCATTCCTGCTCCAGCGGGGTGACAGGAGCTGGGACAGGAGCTGGGGAGGAGGTGAGACCCCCATTCCTGCTCCAGCGGGGTGACAGGAGCTGGGGAGGAGGTGAGACCCCCATTCCTGTCCCAGCAGGGTGACAGGAGCTGGGACAGGAGCTGGGGAGGAGGTGAGACCCCCATTCCTGTCCTGGGGAGCTGGGGAGGAGGTGAGACCCCCATTCCTGCTCCAGCGGGGTGACAGGAGCTGGGAGGAGGTGAGACCCCCCCATCTCGTGTTTCCCCCCAGGCCCCGTGTTCCTGCTGTTCCTGGACTGCACGTGGCAGCTCCTGCGGCAATTCCCGGCGGATTTTGGCTTCACGGAGGCTTTTCTCCTGGCGCTGCACGACAGCAGCTTCAGCCCCTACTTCAGCACCTTCCGCTTCAGCTGCCAGCGCCAGCGGGGCCGCAGCAGCATGGTGAGGGCCAGGGGCGCACTGCTGCGCCCCCAAACCCCCCCATTTCACCCCTTCTCCTCACCCTCACTTTCTCCATCCCCATTCCCAAACTGGGGACAGGCACCCCCAGGTCTCCCATCTTACCCCTTCTTTCCCCTCTGCGCTCCGTGCCTCAGTTTCCCCATCCCAAATAAGGCACTGAGTTCCCAACCACTTCCCCCCGCAGCCCCGGCTCCCCAGCCAGACCTACCGGCCCATGGGGGGCTGGCAGGAGCCCGGGGGGCGCAGGGGAGGCCCCCACCCCTGCGCCTTCCCCCCGGTCTGGCCTGGCGCCGGCGCTACACCCGGCAGCAGCGGGAGCAGTTCCGGAACCCCGCGGGCCCCCCGGGCCCCGCTGAGTCCCTGACCCCCGGCACGGTGAGTGTGGCTGCCCTTGGGGGCGGGGGCTGCACCCTTCCTTTGCCTCCCTTTTTCCCTTAATCCCTATTTTTCCCGCCCCGATTCCCTCTTTCTTTCAGCCCCTTTGATTCCTAACTCCCGTTTTCTCACCCCGCTTTTCCTCCCCCCGTTTCCCCCTCACCCCTTTTTTTTTTTGTTTCCCCTCCGATTTTCCCTAAAATCCCTGTTCCCCCTTTGCCAGCCCGCAGGCCCCTGCCCGCGGGCGGGTGCCAGGCTGGTGCTGACGCTGGCCAAGGGCTCCTTGTGCCCCCACGCCCTGCCCTGGTGGAGCCGCCCCGCCCCGCGCCCCCCAGTGCGGGTGTCCCCCACCCCAGACAGCCAGGGGACACACGGGGGCTCCTGGGGAGCTGCCGGCCCCAGCCGGGGCTGCTCCTGCCCTGCACGGCCGCGCCCTGCGTGCACCTCTGGCACCGCTGCTACCTCAGGGGGCTGCCCCAGGAACAGGTACGGGGAAACTGAGGCACGGGGGAGGGCTGGGGAATGGGGGTGGATGATGGGTGATGGATGGATGGATGATGGATGGATGGATGATGGATGATGGATGGATGATGGATGGATTGATGGATGGATGGATGGATGATGGATGGATGGATGATGGATGGATGACGGATGGATGATGGATGATGGATGGATGGATGGATGGATGGATGATGGATGATGGATGGATGGATGATGGATGGATGATGGATGGATGATGGATGATGGATGGATGATGGATGGATGATGGATGATGGATGGATGATGGATGGATGATGGATGGATGGATGATGGATGGATGATGGATGGATGATGGATGGATGATGGATGGATGGATGGATGGATGGATGGATGGATGGATGATGGATGGATGGATGATGGATGGATGACGGATGGATGATGGATGATGGATGGATGATGGATGGATGATGGATGGATGGATGGATGGATGGATGGATGATGGATGGATGCATGGGATGGATGGATGATGGATGGATGATGGATGGATGGATGATGGATGGATGATGGATGGGATGGATGATGGATGGATGGATGATGGATGGATGGATGATGGATGATATGGATGGATGGATGATGATGATGGATGGATGGATGATGGATGGATGATGGATGGATGATGGATGATGGATGGATGGATGATGGATGATGGATGATGGATGGATGATGGATGGATGATGGATGGATGGATGATGGATGGATGATGGATGGATGATGGATGGATGATGGATGGATGGATGATGGATGGATGATGGATGGATGATGGATGATGGATGGATGATGGATGGATGGATGGATGATGGATGGATGATGGATGATGGATGATGGATGGATGGATGATGGATGGATGATGGATGGATGATGGATGGATGGATGATGGACGATGGATGGATGATGGATGGATGATGGATGGATGATGGATGGATGGATGGATGGATGATGGACGATGGATGGATGATGGATGGATGATGGATGATGCATGAATGGATGATGGATGGATGATGGATGATGGATGGATGATGGACGATGGATGGATGGATGATGGATGGATGGATGGATGATGGATTATGGATGATGGATGGATGATGGACGATGGATGGATGGATGATGGATGGATGATGGATGGATGATGGATGGATGGATGATGGACGATGGATGGATGATGGATGGATGATGGATGGATGGATGATGGATGGATGGATGATGGATGGATGATGGATGGAGGGATGGATGGATGGATGGATGGATGATGGATGGATGGATGGATGGATGATGGATGGATGATGGATGGATGATGGATGGATGATGGATGGATGATGGATGATGCATGAATGGATGATGGATGGATGATGGATGGATGGATGGATGGATGATGGATGGATGATGGACGATGGATGGATGGATGATGGATGGATGGATGGATGATGGATTATGGATGATGGATGGATGATGGACGATGGATGGATGGATGGATGGACGATGGATGGATGGATGGATGGACAGACGGACCCCATGTCCATCCATCCTCCCCCGTCTGTTTTCCTCTCCTGTGGACCTTCTCCCCGTGTTACCATCCTTGTGTCCCTGTGCCATGACGAGCCCTCCACCTCTCCGTGTCCTGGTCCCTGTGCTCCTGTCCCGTTCCCGTCCCGTGTCCTGCGTCCCCACGCCGTGCCGGACGTGCTCTCTCTGCAGCGTGGCCGCTTGGCCCCATCCCTGGCCGGGCTGGCCGAGGAGCTGCAGCTGCTCCAGGACCGTCTCCGTGCCTGGAACCTGCGGAGACCCCACTGAGACCCCGAGGGCACCTGATCCTCCCCGGGACCGCTCGGGCCTTGGGGGCTCTGAACAGCCCGGTGCCTCCGGCTGCTCCCGACTGCCTCCGGGTGCTTGGCAGTGCCGGCAAGGGCGGAGCGGCGGCTCCCGAGGCCTCCCCGCTGCTGGACGGACGCTGCGGTGCGGGCTCTCGGTTTTCCATTAAATTTGTGCCGCCTCCATGAGGCTCCAGCAGGGCTCAGCGATGGGGATGGGATGGGGACGCTGCGGGAGCCCAGACCTGGGACACCTCCGCCGCTGGGATCATGGGGGCACTGAGGGCCCTCCTGGCCATGTCGCGACAGAAGGGCCCCGTCGCGACAGAAGGAAGGGCAGCGGCCCCCTGCCCTCACCCAAGATGGCGGCCGCGCCTTCCCCTCACGACGCCACTTCCGGCCGCCGTCCCGCCGACGCCAGGCTTGCGCCGTGACGTCGCTGGCGCCGCGCGCGCGGAGCGGCACAAGATGGCGGCGGGGCCGATCTCGGAGAGGAACCAGGGTGGGGGCGGCGGGAGCGGCCCGGCGGCACCGGGGGCACGGCGGGGCCCGGGGAGCGCCGGCGGGGACCTTGGGGCGCACCAGGGGCGTGCGGGCTGCTGGGGAGGGCTCTGTGGGGAGTCCTTGGGGGCGCTGTCGCGGCGGACGCGGGTTGGTGGCGGGTTTTGGCTGGAGTCTGAGCGCGGTTCCTCGCAGATGCCACGGTGTACGTGGGGGGCCTGGACGAGAAGGTCAGCGAGCCCCTGCTCTGGGAGCTCTTCCTGCAGGCCGGGCCGGTGGTCAACACGCACATGCCCAAGGACCGCGTCACGGGCCAGCACCAGGGTGAGGGAGCCCCGAAATGGCAGCGGGGGAGATGGGGAGTGGGAGATGGGGGTGGGATCGGGCTGTGGGATCTGGGTGTGGGAGATGGGAGTGGGATCGGGCTGTGGGATCGGGCTGTGGGATCTGGGTGTGGGATCTGGGTGTGGGAGATGGGGAGTGGGAGATGGGAGTGGGATCGGGCTGTGGGATCGGTGTGGGATCGGGCTGTGGGAGATGGGGAGTGGGAGATGGGGGTGGGAGATGGGAGTGGGATCGGGCTGTGGGATCGGTGTGGGATCGGGCTGTGGGAGATGGGGAGTGGGAGATGGGGGTGGGATCGGGCTGTGGGATCGGGCTGTAGGATCGGTGTGGGATCGGTGTGGGATCCGGGTGTGGGATCGGTGTGGGATCGGGCTGTGGGATCTGGGTGTGGGAGATGGGGAGTGGGATCTGGGTGTGGGATCTGGGGAGTGGGAGATGGGTGTGGGATCCGGCTGTGGGATCGGGCTCTGGGATCTGGCTGTGGGAGATGGGGAGTGGGGAGATGGGGAGTGGGATCAGGCTGTGGGATCGGTGTGGGATCGGACTCTGTGATCAGGTTGTGGGATCGGGCTTTGGGATCCGGGTGTGGGATCGGGCTGTGGGATTTGGGGTGTGGGATCTGGGTGTTGGAATCGGCTGTGGGATCGGACTCTGTGATCAGGTTGTGGGATCAGGCTCTGGGATCCGGGTGTGGGATTGGGCTGTGGGATCGGGCTGTGAGATCTGGGTGTGGGATCGGGCTGTGGGATCTGGGTGTGGGATCGGGCTGTGGGATTGGACTCTGTGATCAGGTTGTGGGATCAGGCTCTGGGATCCGGGTGTGGGGATTGGGCTGTGGGATCGGGCTGTGGGATCTGGGTGTGGGATCGGACTCTGTGATCAGGTTGTGGGATCGGACTCTGTGATCAGGCTGTGGGATCAGGCTGTGGATCGGGCTGTGGGATCTGGGGGGGATCATCCTCTGTCCCTCAGGAGGTGTTGGTTTAGATCAAGTGGGGATTGACTGGAGGCTCAGGCGGGTATAAAATAAAATCCGGGGGGGTTTCAGTCGATAATTAAATGGGGTTTTCAGTGAGCTGGGTGTTTTACATCAAAGCGGGGTGTGTGGGGGGTGTCTTTGTGTCCCGGAGTCGTTTTTGGGGTCTCTTGCCCCACCCCGAGCCCCTTTGGCGTCCCCCAGGCTACGGCTTCGTGGAGTTCCTGAGCGAGGAGGACGCCGACTACGCCATCAAGATCATGAACATGATCAAGCTCTACGGCAAACCCATCCGGGTGAACAAAGCCTCGGCCCACAACAAGAACCTGGACGTGGGCGCCAACATCTTCATCGGCAACCTGGACCGGAGATCGACGAGAAGCTGCTCTACGACACCTTCAGCGCCTTCGGCGTCATCCTGCAGACCCCCAAGATCATGAGGGACCCCCGACACGGGCAACTCCAAGGGCTACGCCTTCATCAACTTCGCCAGCTTCGACGCCTCGGACGCGGCCATCGAGGCCATGAACGGGCAGTACCTGTGCAACCGGCCCATCACCGTGTCCTACGCCTTCAAGAAGGACTCCAAGGGCGAGCGCACGGCTCGGCGGCCGAGCGGCTGCTGGCGGCCCAGAACCCCCTGTCGCAGGCCGACCGGCCCCACCAGCTGTTCGCCGACGCGCCGCCGCCCCCGTCGGTGCCCGCGCCCGTGGTCACCGCGCTGGGGCCCGGGGTGACGCCGCCAGGTGGGTGGCACGGCTGGCTGGGGCGGGGCGAGCGGCACTGGCGCGCAATTCCCGCCTCTGGGCCGGGTTTTTGGGGTTTTAGTTTTGCCTCCTGGCATACTTTGAGCACCTGCATGGGGAGGGGCTCTTTCCCAATTTTTTGGGGTTTTTTCCCCAAATTTTTTGGTTTTTTTTCCCAAATTTTTGGGGTTTTTTCCCAAATTTTTGGGGGTTTTTTCCCCATTTTTTTCGGATTTTTTCTCCAAATTTTTGGGTTGTTTTTCCAAATTTTTAGGGATTTTTTTCCCCGAATTTTTTGGGTTTTTTTTTCCCCAAATTTTTGGGGGTTTTTTTCCCCAAATTTTTGGGGTTTTTTTCCCAAATTTTTGGGGTTTTTTTCACTATTATTTTGGGGTTTTTCCCCCAATTTTTTGGGGTTTTTTTCACAATTTTTTGGGGTTTTTTTCCCAATTTTTTTGGGGTTTTTTCCCAAATTTTTGGGGTTTTTTTCCCAAATTTTTGAGGGTTTTCTCCCAAATTATGGTTTTTTTTCCCAATTTTTTTTTCCATATTTTTTGGGGTTTTTTTTCCCAAATTTTATGGGTTTTTTTTCCCAAATTTTTTGGGGTTTTTTTCCCCGAATTTTTTTGGGTTTTTTTCCCAAATTTTTGGGTTTTTTTTTCCTCCTTTTGGGGTTTTTTCCCCACATTTCTCCCAAAGGGAGACTCAGGGGTGACCTCGTCACCTCCACAGCTTCTTGGAGAAATGGTTGGAGTCAGGTGGGGTTGGGCTCTTTCTCCAGCAGCTGACAGAGCAAGAGGTCGCAGTCTCCAGCTGCGTCGAGGGCAATAGAGGTTGGATGTCAGGAAAAAGTTTTTTATGGAAAGGGTGATAAAGTTCTGGAGTGGCTGCCCGGGGAGGTGTGGTGGAGTCCCCATCCCTGGGTGTGTGTGGAAAAAACGCCGGGATGTGGCACTGGGTGCCAGGGTTGAGTTTGTCCTTGGGGCTGGGCTGGCCTCCATCATCTCCAAGGTTTCCTCCGCGCCGGCCCTTCTGTGAATTCCGTGATTCCCGTTGAATTCCGTGATTCCCGTTGCGTTCCAGGCCTGCCTCCCCCCGGCTCCTTCCCGCTGGGTGCCAGGGTTGAGTTTTTCCTTGGGGCTGGGCTCCAAGGTTTCCTCCACCCCGGCCCTTCTGTGAATTCCATGATTCCCGTTGCGTTCCAGGCCTGCCTCCCCCTGGCTCCTTCCCACTGGGTGCCAGGGTTGAGTTTGTCCTTGGGGCTGGGCTCCAAGGTTTCCTCCACCCCGGCCCTTCTGTGAATTCCGTGATTCCCGTTGAATTCCGTGATTCCCGTTGCGCTCCAGGCCTGCTTCCCCCTGGCTCCTTCCCACTGGGTGCCAGGGTTGAATTTGTCCTTGGGGCTGGGCTCCAAGGTTTCCTCCACCCCGGCCCTTCTGTGAATTCCATGATTCCCGTTGCGTTCCAGGCCTGCCTCCCCCCGGCTCCTTCCCACTGGGTGCCAGGGTTGAGTTTTTCCTTGGGGCTGGGCTCCAAGGTTTCCTCCATCCCGGCCCTTCTGTGAATTCCGTGATTCCCGTTGCGTTCCAGGCCTGCCTCCCCCCGGCTCCTTCCCACTGGGTGCCAGGGTTGAGTTTGTCCTTGGGGCTGGGCTGGCCTCCATCATCTCCAAGGTTTCCTCCACCCTGGCCCTTCTGTGAATTCCGTGATTCCCGTTGAATTCCGTGATTCCTGTTGCGTTCCAGGCCTGCCTGCCCCTGGCTCCTTCCCACTGGGTGCCAGGGTTGAGTTTGTCCTTGGGGTTGGGCTGGCCTCCATCATCTCTGAGCTCTGCTCCGCCCCGGCCCTTCTGTGAATTCCGTGATTCACGTTGAATTCCGTGATTCCCGTTGCGCTCCAGGCCTGCCTCCCCCCGGCTCCTTCCCACTGGGTGCCAGGGTTGAGTTTGTCCTTGGGGCTGGGCTCCAAGGTTTCCTCCACCCTGGCCCTTCTGTGAATTCCATGATTCCCGTTGAATTCCGTGATTCCCGTTGCGTTCCAGGCCTGCCTCCGCCCGGCTCCTTCCCACTGGGTGCCGGGGTTGAGTTTGTCCTTGGGGCTGGGCTCCAAGGTTTCCTCCATCCTGGCCCTTCTGTGAATTCCGTGATTCCCGTTGAATTCTGTGATTCCCGTTGCGTTCCAGGCCTGCCTCCCCCCGGCTCCTTCCCACTGGGTGCCAGGGTTGAGTTTGTCCTTGGGGTTGGGCTGGCCTCCATCATCTCTGAGCTCTCCTCCGCCCCGGCCCTTCTGTGAATTCCGTGATTCCCGTTCCGTTCCAGGCCTGCCTCCCCCCGGCTCCTTCCCACTGGGTGCCAGGGTTGAGTTTGTCCTTGGGGCTGCTGGGCTGGCCTCCATCATCTCCAAGGTTTCCTCCACGCCGGCCCTTCTGTGAATTCCGTGATTCCCGTTGAATTCCGTGATTCCCGTTGCGTTCCAGGCCTGCCTCCCCCCGGCTCCTTCCCGCTGGGTGCCAGGGTTGAGTTTGTCCTTGGGGCTGGGCTCCAAGGTTTCCTCCACCCTGGCCCTTCTGTGAATTCCGTGATTCCCGTTGAATTCTGTGATTCCCGTTGCGTTCCAGGCCTGCCTCCCCCTGGCTCCTTCCCACTGGGTGCCAGGGTTGAGTTTGTCCTTGGGGTTGGGCTGGCCTCCATCATCTCTGAGCTCTGCTCCGCCCCGGCCCTTCTGTGAATTCCATGATTCCCGTTGAATTCCGTGATTCCCTTTGCGTTCCAGGCCTGCCTCCCCCCAGCTCCTTCCCACTGGGTGCCAGGGTTGAGTTTGTCCTTGGGGCTGGGCTCCAAGGTTTCCTCCACCCCGGCCCTTCTGTGAATTCCATGATTCCCGTTGAATTCCGTGATTCCCGTTGCGTTCCAGGCCTGCCTCCCCCCGGCTCCTTCCCACTGGGTGCCAGGGTTGAGTTTGTCCTTGGGGCTGGGCTGGCCTTTATCATCTCCAAGGTTTCCTCCACCCTGGCCCTTCTGTGAATTCCGTGATTCCCGTTCCGTTCCAGGCCTGCCTCCCCCCGGCTCCTTCCCGCCGCCCGTGCCGCCGCCCGGAGCGCTGCCCCCGGGGATGCCCCCGGCCATGCCCCCGCCGCCGATGCCACCGGGCGCCGGAGCCCCGGGACCGCCGTCGGGAGCCGCCCCCGCCGGGGGACACCCCCCTCACCCACACCCCTTCCCTCCGGGAGGGATGCACCACCCAGGTACGGGGCTGGGAGGGGCGGGCATCGGCATCTCCTCCTCTTTTTGTCTTTCCTACCCTTTTCCTTCCCTCCCAATTCCTGCTGCACCCTTCAAACAATTCCAACGTGAGCGAATTACTGGATTTCTGAATTAGAACTGATCAGCTGGCTGGTCCCTTCAAGTGCGGCATCCAGTAATTTTTTTTTTATAATTACTGAAATAATGCTGAAATATAGTCTGAGTGGGGGGGTTGTGATTGCTGAAGGATCCGGGGAATTCAGAAGGTTGTCGCTGTCTGGGAGGCACCTGAGCAGGGAGAAGTGGTTTTGCCTTGAGTTGGGAAGGTGTGGGATGCAGGGACACAGGAAGGAAGGAAGGCAGGAGCTGATTTTGGCATTAATAATTCCATGAAACCACTTTTTTTTCCCCTGTTTCCCCACTCTTTTGGTGCTGTGGTCCTGGGAAGGAGCTGTGTCTGCATCTCAGCTCTGTGTTCAAAAGCACAAGTGTTGTGAAATGTGCAGTTTAATGATTCTCTGGGCTTTGTTTGATCCCGTGGCTCCAGAGCCACCCTAATTAGGGAGCTTTGTGTGATCCTGCTCTGGCCACGCCAGGAACAGATGCTGCAGGGCCTGAGCAGAGCCAATTACACCTGGCCAGGGAAAACCAGGCTCAGGAGGAAGGAATCACTGGTTTGTTTGGGTTTTTTTAATGGGATAACTGGGAGAAAGGAAGTTTAGGGGGACCCTGGCAGCCTCCCAGAGCTGTCCAGATTCTTCAGGGATGGGGATTCCTCGCAGTCCCAGGGCTGCACACACTCTCTAGCCCATCTCTCCTCCCACCCGCTTGCATCCGAGCCCTTTCCTCTTGCTGTGAGCTCCGTGTTCCCTTCTCTTTCACCCCCTTTCTGGCAGCAGAAGCCCCTCTGCACCCACGAATTCCAGACCCAGCTGGAATTTTGATTCCTGGGGGGTGGTTTCCTGCCACCCCTAACTCCATCATCCCCCTAGGAATGCCACCCATGCAGGTGCACCACGGGCCACCTGGCATGGGGCAGCACCACCCAGGACCACCCGGCTCTGGAGGGCAGCCACCCCCCCGGCCCCCCCCGGGAATGCCACACCCCGGACCCCCCCCCATGGGGCTCCCCCCACGGGGGCCACATTTTGGATCTCCAATGGGTGAGTGGGGTCTGTTTTTGGGGGGCTCTGCTGTGGGGGAGGAGGAGGGGATGAAGCAAGACCTGGGGGACTTAGCACCCCCCCCAACTCTGGGGTCTTCACAGGGCTTCCTCGCTGTGACCCTACAAACCCCCCCACGGGGGTATCCACAGCTTTGGGGTGTTTCTGGGGGCCCGTTGTGCCCACGGCGGGGGTCTCGGGAGCAATTCCTGGTTTTGGGGTGCGTTTGCCAAGCTGGGGGTGGGGTGGGCACCTCCAGGGAAGTTTGGGGGGTGGCTTTGGGCCGGTGGAACGTGTTCCTCCAGGGGGTTTGTGGGGGGGGGGGTCTCTGTCCTTTCCCCCTGGCACTGACCCCATCCCTGTCCCCCACAGGTCACCCCGGGCCGCTGCCGCACCACGGGCTCCGCGGGCCGCCCCCGCTGATGCCACCCCACGGCTACAACGGGCCCCCCCGGCCCCCTCCCTACGGCTACCAGAGGGTCCCGCTGCCCCCTCGGCCGGCGCAGAGACCCCCTGGCGTCCCCCCCCGCGGGCCCCTGCGGGGACCCCTGCCCTGAGAGGTGGGGGGCTCTCTGCTCCCCATCCTCCCACAGCCCCTGGCATCAACATTCCCATCCCTGCCAAGGGCTGGGGGCCATCCCCTACTCCTCCCTTCCCTCCCCGTTTTTCCCCCCCATTTCTTTTTATAGTGTTAATTTTCCTCCCTCTCCCCATCTCCTCCTGTTTCTCTTCCCCTGGAAGCTTTTCCAAGCTCCCTCTTACTGGATTTTTGTTGGTTTTGTATGGAAAGCAGTGGCCACCCACTTGCAAATAAAGGATTTGGGAACCAAAAGGGTTTCTGGATTTGGGATGAGGCTCTGCTGAGATCTCTTCCCTGCTTGGGCCATCGGGAAGAACCAGGCTGGAGGGATTTGGGGCAGAGCTGATCCACGGTCTGATCCCTGCTCTCTTCAGCTGCTCCAAGGAAATGTCTGGATTCCCATTCTTGACCTGCCCAAATCCAGGGAGCTGAGGGTTGACTGTGGAATATTTTGGTGTCAAAGTTTAGACAAAGTCTAAGGGAAAGCCCAGGGAAATCTTCAAAAGGCTTGGGGTCCACAAACCCCTTCTGCTGCCCCTGGGCAGTGCCAGAGCCTCCAGGAGCTGGGAGTTTGTGGGGGGACATGGAAGTGGGAATTTGCTGCTTGCTTCCTTCTGCATCCCAGTGTTGTCTTCCTGTGGCCAGGTGGGAAGCCCTAGGGTCTGGATGGAATAGGAAGGGAAGGTTGGAACCCCCTCCTGACCCTTCACATCCAGAAATGTGGGGACAACCCCACGTGGACTGGTCGAGGGAGTGGATTTAGGTGTATGGGGTGGGAACGGGGGTTCCCTGTGGTGCTGAAGAGATCTCCAGTATCCAAAGAATCCTGTGTGGATGCAGGGAGCCCCAGGGTGGCATTTCCCTGCTCCTCAGTCATGGAAGCCACCAGGATCCCTCCGGCGCAGCCAATCTCCCTGCGTGGACACAATCATCATCCCCTGGGGGTATCCACTGTCACCCCCAGTTTTATCCCGTCTTCCCTGGTGTTATCCTGTCATTCCCAGTTACATCCCATCTTCCCCCTGCTTGCAGTCCGTTGTCAGCCTGATTTTCTCCCCTTTCCTCCCATTTTTACCCCGTCATCCCCCTGTTTTTATCCCATTCCCCTCAGCTCTTTCCCACTCCCCGCGTTCCTCTGTCCCTGCTGCCAAGCCTGTTCCCTCTGATGATCCACAAAAAAAACCCCCCCGGGGCCAAGCAGGGCTCTGCGGTGGCAGTGGCACATGAGTCACCGGCTGCCTGGGGATGTGGCACTCCTTGTCCCCTCCCCGGGGCTGGGGCTCACCGAGCTCGTGATCCCAGGAGGGCACAGCCTGGATCCTGGTGCTGCCCATTTCCCAGGGATGCTCCTCCGCTGCCAGCCTCGTCCTGCACTTCCATCCCTCTTTTAGGGTTGTTTTGTTTTTTTTTTTTTTTTTTTCCCCACAATTGCTTTCTCAGCTCCTGGGTTTCTAACTGGGTTTCCTTCCCAGTGCAGACTGGTCCCCATCCCTGTTTTCCAGTCTGAGGGGCGAAGTGCTAATCTTGACGGATCCTGACAGATTGTGAGGCTTTGGGGTCGACAGCCTGGAAGCTGGGGCAGGGTCAGCTCATCGCAGGGGATGCAGGAGAAGGGGGTTCAGGAAGATTGGGGTCTGGGAACACCGGAATGCCAGTGCAGGGGGTCAGGGAAGATTGGGGCACTGGGAATGTTGGGATGATGCAGGATGAAGGGGGCTCTGGGAATGTTGGGATGCCAGTGAAGGGCTTCAGGGAAGATTTGGGCTCTGGGAATGTTGGGATGCCAATGAAGGGGTTCAGGGAAGATTTGAGCTTTGGGATTGTTGGGATGATGCAGGATGAAGGGGCTCTGGGAATGTTGGGATGCCAGTGAAGGGGTTCAGGAAGCTTGGGGCTCTGGGAATGTTGGGATGCCAATGAAGGGGTTCAGGGAAGCTTGGGGCTCTGGGAATGTTGGGATGCAGGATGAAGGGGCTCTGGAGTGTTGGGATGCCAATGAAGGGTTCAGGGAAGCTTGGGGCTCTGGGAATGTTGGGATGCCAATTAAGGGGTCCAGGGAAGATTTGGGGTCTGGGAACACCGGAATGCCAGTGCAGGGGGTCAGGGAAGATTGGGGCACTGGGAATGTTGGGATGCAATGAAGGGGTTCAGGGAAGATTTGGGCTCTGGGATTGTTGGGATGATGCAGGATGAAGGGGCTCTGGGAATGTTGGGATGCCAGTGAAGGGGTTCAGGGAAGCTTGGGGCTCTGGGAATGTTGGGATGCCAATTAAGGGGTTCAGGGAAGATTTGGGCTCTGGGAATGTTGGGATGATGCAGGATGAAGGGGCTCTGGGAATGTTGGAATGCCAGTGAAGGGGTTCAGGGAAGATTTGGGGTCTGGGAATGTTGGGATGCAGGATGAAGGGGCTCTGGGAGTGTTGGGATGCCAGTGAGGGGTTCAGGGAAGATTTGGGCTCTGGGAATGTTGGGATGCCAATTAAGGGGTCCAGGGAAGATTTGGGGTCTGGGAACACCAGAATGCCAGTGCAGGGGGTCAGGGAAGATTGGGGCACTGGGGAATGTTGGGATGCCAATGAAGGGGTTCAGGGAAGATTTGAGCTTTGGGATTGTTGGGATGATGCAGGATGAAGGGGCTCTGGGAACACTGGAATGCCAGTAAAGGGGGTCAGGGAAGATCTTGCTTGTGGGGGCACCCCAAATCCTGCTCACTGTGCAGGGCCCCCCCGGTCTGAGCTCAGCACCCCAGGAGCACCCAGCACCCCACAGCCCCGGGGATATGGGGCTGGAGAACGGCGGGTCCCAATTTCCCACCCTCGGGAAGCCACCCATGGGAAATGGGGGTGGGTTTGGACATCCCGTGCTGCAATGTGCATCTCCAGCTGTACCCCCCCCCAAAAAAAACAATTCATCGGGGGGCTTTTGTGTTGTGTTGTAGCCTAGGGGCTGAGTCTGACCAGCCCAGGCGGGGACGATTTGATCCCAAAAAATCCCAATCCAGCCCCGCGGAGGCCGTGACTCAGCCGTGACGGGGGCGGGCTGAGCTTCGCCGAGTGATCCGGGGGGGCCCCTGCCTCATGCCCCCCCATCCCACCCGCCTCTCCCCGCCATCCGCAGCCTCCGGAGCGGCTCCATCCCGGCGGCTCCATCACGGGAACCCCGATCCCGTGGGAGCTCCGCTGGCGCATCCCGGGAGATCCATCGCCCCCTCCTCGGTGGGCCGAGCCCCCCGCCCCCGCCGAGCCCCCCCGGTTCTCGGCGTGCCGTGGTTGATCCCTCCCTTCCCGGGGCTGCGCCGATGGACTCTCCCAGCGCTCCGGGTGTGCGGCGGAGGCTGCGGCGGTAGCGCTGGTACTCGGGAGCTGCTGTCGCGCCGTTTCGCTGCCGGAGCATCCTCTTTCATCTCCGTATCCCTTCCCGAGCATCCTTCCTCGCCGGAGCTCCCCCTCGCCGGCGCCGGGAAGGAGCTGGAGCGGGGCGAGGGCTGAGCCAGGTAAGGGGGAACAAAACGGGTTTATAGCCCGCATCCCCCCCTCCCCGCGGCGTTAATCGGCGTCCTCGGAGCCGCTGACGGATTCGGGTTCGGCTTCCCCTTCCCACTTGCTGTGGCCATTTTGTCCTGGAAAACCTTCTCTGGAGCCCGGCTCTGCCTTTGGACGTGCGTTTTTGAGGGGCTCCTCTCATCCCCACCGCAGAGCAGCCGGAGGGGATCGGGAATTCGCCGCAGGGATGGGAGGGGGGAACCGGGGGGGGTTTTGGGGAAGGGGGTGGCAGGGGGGGGATGTTGGGGGGGTGACCTTGGACACGAGCGATTCCCAACTCTTCCCCCTTGTCGCCATGTTCCTGGCGTTCCGCAGGGAGGCTGGGGGCTGCGGGGGGGTGGGGGGGGGGGGGAATGCAGCCCCCCAGCGTGGCACTCCCGGGGCTTTTGGGGTGCACGGTTGCATCCATCCTCGGCTCCGCTTGGATGCGTGGCAGGAGGAGACAGATCCAGACCCGATAACCTTGTCCAGAGCTGTCCAACGCCACGACAGGGCTGCAGGGCCAGCGGCGTGGTTCAGCCCCCACACGGGCATTTTTGGGGACCTCCCCGGCTCCCGCATTTCAGGCACCGTGCTCTGTGGGATTTCTGACTCTCCTGTGGGATCAAACCCCTGATCTCAGCCAGCTCTGGCTCCTGGCGTCGGCTCGGCCGCTCCAGGCTCCCCGGTTTGTACGGCCGCTCTCTGTCACGGAGCCAGCCGTGACCTTGCTCCCCGGCCCATCCTCTTCCTCACCGTGCACCCAGCCTCCCCCTGCTCCCCCCTTCCTCCTCCCGGCCCCCAATACCTCCCCGCTCTGTGGAATGCCGGCCCCACATGGGGAGCTTCCAAAGGGAACCGCGAGCCTGGCTGGAGCAAAATGACCTTGGTGATGGATCGGCCCCTTCCAGGAGCCTCACGGGACCCCCAGGGAGGGGACTTGGGGTCTCCCCGCAGCCAGAGGGGAGGACCCGAAGGGAATTTGCCATTTAATCCTGTAAAACCTGCCTCTGCTCGGGAATGGGGGCCCGTGCTGTGCCGCAGCCCCCCTCCCTGCAGGGTTTCCGAAGGGCTAAATTTAGCGTCCCTGCGTGCCCTGTCCCCTCGCCTGGGCAGGGGGGGGACACGTCGCCGGCTGCGTCCCTCTGCCCGCAGCTCCTTCCCGCCTCGCCAGGGATAAAAATAGCACTTTTGGGGTGGGGGGGGGAGGTCATGACGGCCCCTGAGGGTGGAGCAGCAGCATCGGGCTGGGGGGCTGCGGGGTCCGTCCCTGTCACGAGCCGAGCCGGGCTCTGTGCAGTGGGTGTGGGGACGCTGGGCTGGGGAAGAGGAGGCGGGATGCTGGGATGTGAGGGGACAAGGGGATGCCACCCCCAGGGACCTGGATGCCCCTCTCCTCCCGCCGGGGGGACTCGTGGTACCCCCAGCCCCTTTTGGCCGGCTCGGTGCTGGTGTCGCCCGCAGTAAATCCTGCCTGGCAGCTCCTGCAGCGAGCGTGGCCTGGCACACACGGGTCACTGTCACTCGAGGGACCCCCCCGAGGGATCCTCTGAGGGGCTCCTGTACCTTGAGCCACCCAGCCAGGGTCTGGGGACCTCCATGCCCTCGGGGGCTGACCCCCTCATCCTCCCTGTGGTGCCCAAGGGAATGGGGAGCTTCGATCCAGCCCTGCTGATGGCCTTGTTTTTTGGGGTGACTCGCAGTCCTGGGGATGCTCAGGGGCAGCCGTGTCCCTGATGTCCCCGCAGCTCCCCCTGTGCTTTGGGGGTGGATCCAGGGGGACTGGGGGGTCCCAGGGAGCTGTGGCAGCTGGAATCCCCCAGGTGAGGGGAAAGGAGCTGGCATGGAGCCTGTCCCCACTCCAGCCCTCGCCTGCCGCTTCACCGGGGGCAGGGGGGGGGTCCCCAAATCCTGTTTCCATCCCAGATGGAGAAAAAGTGCAAGGTGGAACACAGGGCCGCTGGCACCCAACCTCAGCCTGGTTTTGTCTGGGCTTCCCAGGTCCGGGCTGGCATCCAGGGTCCTCCCACACCCCGTTCCACGGATGGGTAGCTCCATCACCCCTCTCCCCGCACCCCGGGGCCTGAGGGCGCAGCCCCCCCCCGACGCAGAGACACCCCGTCCACCCCCAGCGCCCCGCGCCAGCCCAAGGGCACCATGGACGAGTCGTTCCGAGACCGGACCGCGTTCATCCGCGGCGCCAAGGACATCGCCAAGGAGGTGAAGAAGCACGCGGCCAAGAAGGTGAGCCGGGGCATGGACCGAGTGCAGGACGAGTACACCCGGCGCTCCTACTCGCGCTTCGAGGAGGAGGAGGATGATGAAGACTACGCGCCCCAGGACGGCTACTACCGGGGGGGCGAGGGGGCCAACGAGGAGGAGGGGGTGTCCAGCGACGCCACGGAGGGCCACGACGAGGAGGATGAGATCTACGAGGGCGAGTACCAAGGGATCCCCCGGCAGGAGTCGCTGAAGGGGGGGGAGCGCCTGGGGGCCGCGGCGGCCGTGGGCGCTTTCGACGACAGCGAGGGGCAGCGGAGGAAGGACAGAGAGGAGCTGGCGCAGCAGTACGAGCTCATCCTGCAGGAATGTGGCCACGGCCGATTCCAGTGGACCCTCTACTTTGTCCTGGGCCTGGCCCTCATGGCTGACGGCGTCGAGGTCTTTGTGGTGGGCTTCGTCCTGCCCAGCGCCGAGAAGGACATGTGCCTCTCCGACTCCAACAAGGGCATGCTGGGTGAGGAGAGGGGCACGGGGGGCAGGAGGGTCAGGGTGGCGCGGAGGGGCACTGGGAGGTGTGGGGACACGGAGAGACGTGTGGAATGTAGGGGGACATGAGGACATGTTTGGGGGGGCAGAGGAGCACGGGGAGGGTGGGGACACAGGGAGCTGGGGATGGGGAAGGACATGGGGGGCTCAGGGAGATGTGGGGGGGTCATAGGGGCTATGGAGGAACACAGGAAGAATTGGGAGCCCATGAGGACATGGGAAGTGGGGTCCAGGAAGGGATGTGGGGGCAAGGAGGGATGCAGGACCCCCCGGTGAGGGCTCCCACCATCCTCCTCCCAGTCCCACACTGGTCCCCACACAAGCAATGGCGAGGGGCAGCTGTGGGGAGCGAGCTCAGAAATTTGGGCTGACTAGTGGATGCTGAGACTGGTTTTGGGGGGCCCTGGGGGGCTTTGTTCGATTGCTTCCCCGTTCTCTGTGATCCCAGAGCCTGACAACCCCCCCAAATCCCAGGGGACACCAGTGCCCCCCATCCCTGAGATCTGGCAATCCTGGGATGGGGAGGGGCTGGGTGTGGGGGGTCCTGGGGGTACCTCTGCCCCCCATGTCCCGCAGTCCCTGAGCAGAGCAGGGGGACAACACGGGATTCTGTCCCCTCCCTTCAAGGGCACGCAGCATTTCGGGGAGAGGGTCCCTGCCCGCTGCCCTCCCCCAGTGCCGAGGATGCTCTCCCTCCTCCGGGTGACTCGGGCTGCAGGTCCTTGCGTCCCCCAGGACTGACCTCGCTGCGTGTCCCCCTCCCCAGGCCTCATCGTGTACCTGGGCATGATGGTGGGCGCGTTCGTGTGGGGCGGGCTGGCCGACCGGCTGGGCCGAAGGCAGTGCCTCCTCATCTCCCTCTCCGTCAACAGCGTCTTCGCCTTCTTCTCCTCCTTCGTCCAGGGCTACGGCACCTTCCTCTTCTGCCGCCTGCTCTCGGGCGTGGGGGTAAGGGGGGCCCAGCCGCGCAGGGACCCCCAGAGCAGGGGCTGACCTCCCCCGCGCGCGAGGTGGGGCGTGGGGCGGGGGGGTGATGCCGCTCCCTCCCTCCGTCCCCAGCATCGGCGGCTCCATCCCCATCGTCTTCTCCTACTTCTCGGAGTTCCTGGCGCAGGAGAAGCGCGGGGAGCACCTGAGCTGGCTCTGCATGTTCTGGATGATCGGGGGCATCTACGCTTCCGCTATGGCCTGGGCCATCATCCCCCACTACGGTAGGAGCCCTGGGCTGGTGGCACGCGGGGGGGTGCGCCGGGGCTCGGCCCCACCCGCCGTGTCCTGTCCCTGTCCAGGCTGGAGCTTCCAGATGGGCTCCGCGTACCAATTCCACAGCTGGAGGGTTTTTGTCCTCGTCTGCGCCTTCCCCTCGGTCTTTGCCATCGGGGCGCTCACCACCATGCCGGAGAGCCCGCGCTTCTACCTTGAGGTGAGGTCTGGGGGAGGAATCTGGGGTGCATCAGGGACCTGGAGTGGGGGGTCCCCTCAAGGAAGGGACGCCCAGGTAGGGGTGGAGATGGGGCGACCCAGACAGGGGGTGGTGAGGTCTGGAGAGGAAGCCCAAGATGGGTTTTGGAGAGGGGTGGAAGTGGGCAGGAACCCCCAAGTGGGTGATGGGACCCCCCCAGAGGGATGGGGGGACCCTGAGGAGGTGGGTGAAGATGGTGCAGGGATGAAGATGGTGGAGGGATCCCCAGCTGGGTGGCAGAACCCAGGGGGGGTGGTGGAACCCAGGCCGCTGATGGGGGGTCAGGGTCCGGTTCCGGGGTGTCCCAGGGTGACCTGTCCCTGCCCTCGCAGAACGGGAAGCACGACGAGGCCTGGATGGTGCTGAAGCAGGTCCATGACACCAACATGAGGGCCAAGGGCCACCCTGAGAGGGTCTTCTCGGTAAGGACCCCCCGGGGCTCAGCCCTGGGGGTCCCCAGCACCCCAAGCAAGGGTGGGGCATCCTCCAGGAGCAGGGGTGCCATTCCCACCTCCGGGAAAAGCACCACCCGGGGAATGCGGTGTGCCGCTGTAACAGGCGGGGAAACTGAGGCACAAGGCGGTGCTTCCTGGTGTCTCCAGACTGTCCTGCCCACAGGTCACCCACATCAAGACCATCAAGCGGAGAGGACGAGCTCATCGAGATCCAGTCGGACACGGGGACGTAGGTACCGGCGCTGGCTGGTCCGATGCCTCAACCTGTCCCAGCAGGTGAGGCCGGGGCCACCCAGGGGTCCCTGTGCCCCCTGTCGCCTGCCATGTCCTTGCCACCTCCCATGTCCCTCCGCAGGTCTGGAGCAACTTCCAGCAGTGCTTCGTGCCCGAGTACCGGCGGGTGACGCTGATGATGATGGCGGTGTGGTTCACCATGTCCTTCAGGTGCTGCGGGGTGGGGATGGGGTGGGGTGGGATCCATGGGATGGGATCAGTGGGATGGGATGGGATCAGTGGGATGAGATGGGATCAGTGGGATGGGATCAATGGGATGAGATGGGATCAGTGGGATGGGATTGATGGGATGGGATAGAATCAATGGGATGGGATCCATGGGATAAGATGGGATCAGTGGGATGGGATTGATGGGATGGGATCAGTGGGATGGGATCAATGGGATGGGATAGGATCCATGGATGGGATGGGATGGGATGGGATGGGATGGGATCCATGGGATGGGATGGGATCCATGGGATGGGATAGGATGGGATGGGATCCATGGGATGGGATGGGGTCAATGGAATGAGATGGGATGGGATGGGATCCATGGGATGGGATGGGATGGGATCCATGGGATGGGATCAATGGGATGGGATGGGGATGGGATGGGATGGGATGGGATCAGTGGGATGGGACGGGATCAATGGGGTGGGATGGGATCCATGGGATGGGATGGGATGGGATCAGTGGGATGGGATGGGATCAATGGGGTGGGATGGGATCCATGGGATGGGATGGGATCCATGGGATGGGATGGGATCAGTGGGATGGGATGGGATCAGTGGGATGGGATCCATGGGATGGGATGGGATCCATGGGATGGGACGGGGCAGCACCGGGCGGGATGGGATGGAACCAGCATCACTGGGCTAGCACTGGGAGCTCAGGGCTGGCCCCGGGAGCCCCGGGGCAGCTCTGGCACGCCCAGGTGTGTGTGGGTGCCCGCTCACCCCTGTCTCCGCAGCTACTACGGGCTCACCGTGTGGTTCCCGGACATGATCAAGCACCTGCAGAGCATTGAGTACGCGTCGCGCACGAAGCTCTTCACGCGCGAGAAGGTCCGGCACTTCACCTTCAACTTCACCCTGGAGAACCAAGTGCACCGTGGTGGGGAGTATTTCAACGACAAGTGAGTGAGGGGAGGCTGAGCTGCGGTTGCTCAGCTTGGGGCTGCTCATCTGGGGCTCTCCCTCCCGTCCCCCCCCCGTGCAGGTTCATCGGGCTGAAGATGAAGTCGGTGACGTTCGAGGACTCGCTCTTTGAGGAGTGTTACTTCGAGGACATCACTTCCAGCAACACCTTCTTCAAGAACTGCACCTTCATCTCCACCGTCTTCTACAACACAGGTGGGGCAATGGGATCCCCGGGTGCACGGAGCAGGGTGGCCCCCAGGGTTTTGGTGGAGATGGGGGTGAGCCACCAGCTTGGAGGAAGGTCAGGAAAGCCCCCAGTGGCACGATGGAGTTGGGGTGGTAGAGGTGATGTGCCCCACCAGGGTGCTCCTCAAGGGGGGTGGTGGTGGAGGTGCGGCTGACCCACCAGGTGGGGCACGGAGATGGGGTGACGCCGTGGCCCCGCTGTGCCCCCCAGATCTCTTCGAGTACAAGTTCATCAACAGCCGGGTGCTGAACAGCACGTTCCTGCACAACAAGGAGGGCTGCCAGCTGGACTTCAGCGACGACAACAACGCCTACATGATCTACTTTGTCAGCTTCCTGGGCACCCTGGCTGTGCTCCCCGGAAACATCGTCTCGGCCCTGCTCATGGACAAGATCGGCCGCCTGCGCATGCTGGGTGGGCAACGGGACGGGCTCGGGGCAGCCTGGTGGGGCTGGCGGGTGCTGGAGGTGCCTTCCAGCCCAAGCCAAGCTCACGATCTTCTTGACCCACCTGCTGGGTCACCTCATCGCCATCACCTTCACCCCACCTCCATCACCCCTCTGGGGACTTTCCTGATCCTCCTCCCACCCGCCGGTCACCCCCATCTCTGGTGACCTCTGGGGACCTCCTGGTGGGTCACCCCCATCTCCCTCTCCCCTTTGGGACTGTCATCCCCCGCCCAGTCCCACCTGGTGCCTCGGTTTTCCCTGAGCTCTGACGTGTCCACGTGTCCCCCCAGCCGGCTCCAGCGTCATGTCCTGCATCAGCTGCTTCTTCCTGTCCTTCGGGAACAGCGAGTCTGCCATGATCGCGCTGCTCTGCCTCTTTGGGGGGGTCAGCATCGCCTCCTGGAACGCGCTCGACGTGCTCACCGTGGAGCTGTACCCCTCCGACAAGAGGTGGGGGCCTGGGACGGAGGTTTTGGGTGCAAGGAGTAAACTTTTGGGTGCTGGATAGAGGGTTTTGGGTGCAAGGAGTGAAATTTTGGGTGCAAGGAGCAAGGTTTTGGGTGCTGGATGAGAGGTTTTGGGTGCAAGGAGTGAAGTTTTGGGTGTTGGGTGGAGGTTTTGGGTGTTGGGTGGAGGTTTTGGGTGCAAGGAGTGAAGTTTTGGGTGCTGGATAGAGGTTTTGGGTGCAAGAAGTGAACTTTTGGGTGCAAGGAGCAAGGTTTTGGGTGCTGGATGGGAGGTTTTGGGTGCAAGGAGCGAGGTTTGGGGTGCTGGGTGGAGGTTCTGTGTGCAAGGAGTGAAGTTTTGGGTGCTGGAAGGAGGTTTTGTGCCCATTTAAGGGTTTGGACCTCCCATTTTGGGGTGCTGGGTTTAGAGTTCCCATTTGGCGTGCTGGGTGCCCATTGAAGGGTTTGGACCTCCCATTTTGGGGTGCTGGGTGCCCATTTTGGGGTTTGGACCTCCCATTTTGGGGTTTGGACCTCCCATTTTGGGGTGCTGGGTGCCCATTTTGGGGTTTGGACCTCCCATTTTGGGGTGCTGGTTTTAGAGTTCCCATTTTGGGGTGCTGGGTGCCCATTTAAGGGTTTGGACCTCCCATTTTGGGGTGCTGGGGTGCCCATTTTGAGGTTTGGACCTCCCATTTTGGGGTTTGGACCTCCCATTTTGGGGTGCTGGGTGCCCATTTTGAGGTTTGGACCTCCCATTTGGCAGTGCCAGGCGCCATTTTCACCCTTCCAGGCGCCACTTTTCGTGGTGCCACCTGCCTTTCCGCAGGTGCCCCCGCACGAGGCTGGGCACCCACCCCTTCCTCCGGGGGTTGCCCCCCGCCAACCCCACCCCTCCTCATCCTCCCCAGGACGACGGCCTTTGGCTTCCTGAACGCTCTGTGCAAGCTGGCAGCCGTGCTGGGCATCAGCATCTTCACGTCCTTCGTGGGCATCACCAAGGGCCGTGCCCATCCTCTTCGCCTCGGCCGCGCTGGCCCTCGGCAGCTCCCTGGCGCTCAAACTGCCCGAGACACGGGGGCAGGTCCTGCAGTGATGGGGGGGCTGGGGGAGAGGGGGACCCCCCCCCACCCCACCCTCCGTTGCTGGGGGACCCCCCAAAATCCAGCGTTTCCCGTCCCCCCAGCCCTCTTCTTCTTCTTCCTCCTCCTCCTCCTCGTGCCCCTGGGGTTAGTCGCGTTAGACACTGTGAAACGTCCTCTCGGAGCATTTGGGATCTTCTTCATTTGCACTTGGACCCCCCCACCCCCCCCAAAAAAAAAAAAAAAAATCCCCCCCCTGTACCTCCAAAACCTCCAGCTCCCCCCCCCCCAAAATTCCCCCTCGAGCTCCTCAGCCCCTCCCTCCCCTCCCCCCCCCCAAATTTCTTTTCTTGGTGTCACCCCCACCCCCCCCCTCCCCACCCCTTTGTGAGTTGCTGCTCATTCCTGGGGGGCTGTGGGACAGGATTTTTTTTTTTTGGGGGGGGGGTGGGGTCCTGGCATCGACGGGGGAGGGGGATGACACAGCCCCTCTGAACCCCCACATCCCCCAAATCCCTGCTGAGCCAAGGAGCAGGAGGATGAAGGCCCCCGTGCCTCAGTTTCCCCATCCCTGTGGAGGGTACCAGGCAGGGGTCCCCCAAACCCCCAGGGATTTTTTTTTTTCGGGGGGGGGGGGTGGGGGACATCTGGGGGTGGAAAGAGACCTTGGGGTGCCTCGGGGTGGGAGGGGGGGGCACAGGATATTGGGGTGCAGGTCCCTTTGTGGGGGTGCGGAATCCCTTTGGGGCTGACAATTTTAGGGTGCCCCCCCCCCCCTTAAAGCACATCCCCCCTCACCCCCCCCAGGGTGCCCCAATTTTTGGGTGCCCAACTTTCAGGGGTGCAAAGCACAGCCCCCCCCCGCCCCCTCCCTGAGCCACGACCCTTGGTCTCATTTGGGGTGCGGCAGCAGGGGGGGGACCCCAAAAACTGCCAGTTAGTGATTTTTAACTGATTTTTAAAGGATTTTCCCCATTAGGGGGAGGCTGGGGTGGGTGAGGGGGGGCTCCCTGCACCCTCTTTTCCTCCCCCCAGCCCCCCCCACATCCCCTATTAACCCCTTCACCACCACAGTCCCCTGCCCGCCCCCCTCCCTTTTACCTTGCCCCACACCCCAAAACCACCAGCGGTTTGCAAAGCACAAACAGCCCCTAAACCCCCCCCCCCCCAAAAAAAATCGGGGGTACAAGGGGGTCCCCAGTGCTCAAAAGAAATCAAGGTTCAGGCGGGGGGTCCCAGTGCTGTGCCCCTTCAAAACCTGGGGGGTTTGAGGGGGTCCCCCATGCTCTGCCCCCTTCCCACAGGGTTGGTCAGAGCCTGGGAGCCCCCCCAGCCCCAGGGCAGCCCCCTCCCATTCCAAGCAGCCCCCACCGTGTGCTTTTGTCCCCTCCTTGGTGTAGCTGGTCCTTGGGGGGCCCTCCCCCCGGCCCCCCCCCCCCACCCACCCCGTAGCTCTGTCGTGCCGTGCTGTAGTTTCAGGTGTTTGTAAATTAATTAAAATGGAAAAAAAAAAAAATCCCAAAAAAAAAAAAAAGCACAAAAGTTACCCCAAACCTTCCCCCCCCCCCCCCAAAAAAAACCAACAAACCCTCAGCTGCCCACAGAACACGTTTATTTAAATCGATTCAATGGGAGGGACACCCCCAAAAATCCCCCGCAGGGTGGGGGGGGGTGCTATGGGGTGGGGGGAGTCACCCCCATTATTTTGGACCCCTCCCAGCACTGAAAACCAGGTGGGGGGTCCCAAGACCCCCGGGGTGTGGGGGTCCCAAGAGCCTCAGGTTGCTCCTGGGGAGGGGTCCTGGGAGCCACACGTTGTTCCAGGGGGGGGTCCTAGGAACCCCACGCTGCTCCTGGGGGGGGGGTCCCCAAGGGCCCCATGCTGTTCCTGGGGGGGGTCCTGGGATCCCCACGTTGTCCCTGGGGGGGTCCCAGGAACCCCATGCTGCTCCTTGGGGGTGTCCTGGCAGCCCCACGCTGTTCCTGGGGGGGTCCTGGGATCCCCACGTTGTTCCTGGGGGGGTCCCAGCAGCTCCACGCTGTTTGTGGGGGAGGTCCTGGGATCCCCACGCTGCTCCTTGGGGTGTCCTGGCAGCCCCACGCTGATCCTGGGGGGGTCCTGGGATCCCCACGTTGTCCCCTGGGGGGGTCCCGGGATCCCCACGTTGTCCCTCAGGGGGTCCTGGGATCCCCACGTTGTCCCTGGGGGGGTCCTGGGATCCCCACGTTGTCCCTGGGGGGGTCCCAGGAACCCCACGCTGCTCCTTGGGGTGTCCTGGCAGCCCCATACTGTTCCTGTGGGGGTCCTGGGAGCCACACGTTGTTCCAGGGGGGGGTCCCAGGAACCCCACGCTGTTCCTGGGGGGGTGTCCTGGGATCCCCATGCTGTTCCTGGGGGGGTTCCTGGCTCCCCACATTATTCCTGGGGGGGTCCCGGCAGCTCCACGCTGTTCCTGCGCGTCTCCCAGAGCCATCACTGCTTCCCCGTCTCCTCCTCCTCCTCCTCCTCCTCCTCCTTCCCGGCGCCGCGGCGCTTCTCCCGCTTGGAGCCGCCCAGGCAAGGGGGGCGCGGGGGGGTTTTGGGGGTCACTCTGCCACTTGCTCGGGGGTGCGGGCGACCACCTGCAGGCGTGCAGGGGCCCGGCCAGCTCCGCCCGCAGCGCCTCGTGCACCAGGCGGTTGCCGCTGCAGCAGCGGCAGCCCCGCAAAGCGGCACCGCTCACCACCAGCACCCCGAAATGAGTCTCGGCTCCGGGGGGGCCCCCGTGGCGGGGGGAGTCGTCCCGCACCTCCAGGTGGGTGGGCTGCAGGGCCGCCGTCAGCTTGGCGCGGATGGTGCGGGCCAGGGGACCCCCCGCGCCCCCCCATGGCCCCCGCCAGCAGGGCACCCCGCATCGGAGAAGGGCTGCAAGGGAGAGGGGGATTTAGGGGGTGCAAGGTGGGTGACACCCCCCAGTCCCAGAGAGAACCCCCATCGGAGAAGGGCTGCAAGGGAGAGGGGGATTTAGGGGGTGCAAGGTGGGTGACACCCCCCAATCCCAGAGAGGACCCCCCCATCGGAGAAGGGCTGCAAGGGAGGGGGGGGATTTAGGGGGTGCAAGGTGGGTGACCCCCCCAGTCCCAGAGAGACCCCGCATCGGAGAAGGGCTGCAAGGGAGGGGGGGGATTTGGGGGTGCAAGGATAGACCCCCCCCCGGTCCCCACCTGGCACTGGAGAAGGGCTGCAAGACAGGGGGATTTAGGGGGTGCAGGGTGGGTGACCCCCCCAATCCCAGAGAGACCCCCCATCGGAGAAGGGCTGCAAGGGAGGGGGGGATTTAGGGGGGTGCAAGGTGGGTGACACCCCCCAATCCCAGAGAGAACCCCGCATCGGAGAAGGGCTGCAAGGGAGGGGGGGGGATTTAGGGGGTGCAGGGTGGGTGACCCCCCCAGTCCCAGAGAGACCCCGCATTGGAGAAGGGCTGCAAGGGAGGGGGGGGATTTGGGGGTGCAAGGATAGACCCCCCCCGGTCCCCACCTGGCACTGGCCGAACGGGGAATAACGGGGTGCTGGGGGGGCAGAACAGGGAATAACGGGGTGCTGGGGGGGGCAGAAACGGGAATAACGGGGTGCTGGGGGGCAGAACGGGGAATAACGGGGTGCTGGGTGGGGGGTAGAACGGGGAATAACGGGGTGCTGGGGGGGGTAGAAACGGGAATAACGGGGTGCTGGGGGGCGGAACGGGGAATTACGGGGTGCTGGGGGGCGGAACGGGGAATAACGGGGTGCTGGGGGAGCAGAATGGGGAATAACGGGGTGCTGGGGGGGCCGAAGGGGGAATAACGGGGTGCGGGGGGGCCGAACGGGGGAATAACGGGATGCTGGGGGGCGGAACGGGGAATAACGGGGGTGCTGGGGGGCAGAAGGGGGAATAACGGGGTGCGGGGGGGTTAGAACGGGGAATAACGGGGTGCTGGGGGGCGGAACGGGGAATAACGGGGTGCTGGGGGGGGCAGAACGGGGAATTACGAGGTGCTGGGGGGCAGAAGGGGGAATAACGGGGTGCTGGGGGGGCAGAACGGGGAATAACGGGGTGCTGGGGGGCAGAACGGGGAATAACGGGGTGCTGGGGGGGGCAGAAACGGGAATAACGGGGTGCTGGGGGGGGCAGAAACGGGAATAACGGGATGCTGGGGGGCGGAACGGGGAATAACGGGGTGCTGGGGGCAGAACGGTGAATAACGGGGTGCTGGGGGGCGGAACGGGGAATAACGGGGTGCTGGGGGGGTAGAACGGGAATTACGGGGTGCTGGGGGCAGAACGGGGAATAACGGGTGCTGGGGGCAGAACGGGGAATTACGGGGGTGCTGGGGGCAGCGAGTCTAGGGGAGCCCTGCAGGACCAGCCCCGGGAACGGCGGAGGCGGCACACGGGGCTGTCCCGGGGAGCTCTCGGGCCCGGCGCTGGGGAAGGGCCGCAGGGCAGGAGGGACGGGCCCGACTCCCCTCAGCCCCCGCTGTCCCCCGCGGGTACCCCCCGATCCTCCCACAGGGCACCCCCCGGGACCAGCAGACGCTGCCCGAGTCCCCAGTGCCGCTCGGGCCCCTCCCGGGCCCCTCCGGTCCCTCCCGGTGCCCCCGGGCCCGTCCCGGCCCTCACCGCCCGCTCCGCGCCCGCCGCCGGGGATCGCCTCACGTGACCCCGCCCCGGCCAATCACCGCCGCGAAACCCGCAGGCGCGTAGGCTCCGCCCCCACGCGCAGACCACGCCCTCTTTATCCTTATATGGAGTGAGTGGGCGGGGATTGCGGTGTGGGGGCGGGGCCATGTGTGCGCTGGGGACACCGGGGGTGACACCGGGTGACACCGGGGGGACACGGGGGACACCCGGGGGGGGACACCGGGGGTGACACAGGGGGGACACGGGGGACACCGGGGGTGACACGGGGGGACACGGGGGACACCGGGGGTGACACGGGGGGGACACGGGGGACACCGGGGGGGACACCGGGGGTGACACCGGGGGGACACGGGGGACACCGGGGGTGACACCGGGGGGACACCGGGGGGGACACGGGGGGGGACACCGGGGGGACACCGGGGGACACCGGGGGTGACACCGGGTGACACCGGGGGGACACCGGGAGGGTGACACCGGGGGGACACGGGGGACACCGGGGGGGGACACCGGGGGTGACACGGGGGGGACACGGGGGGACACCGGGGGTGACACGGGGGGGACACGGGGGACACCGGGGGGGGGACACCGGGGGGTGACACCGGGGGGACACGGGGGACACCGGGGGTGACACCGGGGGGACACCGGGGGGGGACACGGGGGGGGACACCGGGGGACACCGGGGGTGACACAGGGGGGACACCGGGGGTGACACCGGGGGATGACACCGGGGGGACACCGGGGGTGACACCGGGGGTGACACAGGGGGACACCGGGGGTGACACCGGGGGTGACACCGGGGTGACAGGGGGGGGGACACCGGGGGTGACACCGTGGAGACACCGGGGGTGACACCGGGGGTGACACCGGGGGTGACAGGGGGGGGGACACCGGGAGGGTGACACCGGGAGACACCGGGGGTGACACCGGGGGTGACACAGGGGGTGACACAGGGGGGACACCGGGGGTGATACCGGGGGACACCGGGGGTGACACCGGGGGTGACACCGGGGGGTGACACCGGGGGGACACCGGAGGTGGCACGGGTGGGTTTTTTTTGTGGTTTTTGTGTGTTTTGGGGGGTTTTTTGTTTGTTTTTTGGGATTTTTTTTGTGTTTTTTGGGGTTTTTTGGTATTTTTTGGGGTTTTTTTTTTGGGGGGGGGGGCTTTTTTGTGGTTTTTGTGGTTTTTTTGGGGGTTTTTTGTGTGGGGTTTTTTTTGTGGTATTTTTTTATATTTTTTTTGGTTTTTGGGGTTTTTTTTTGGGTTTTTTTTTTGGGGGGGGTGTGGTTTTTTTGTGGTTTTTGGGGAGTTTTTTTTGGGGTTTTTTTGTTTTTTTGGGGTTTTTCTGGGGTTTTTTCGGGGTTTTTTGGGTTTTTTTGTGGTTTTTGGGGGTATTTTTTGGTTTTTTGTTTTTTGTTGTTGTTTTTTTGGGTTTTTTGTTTTGTTTTTTTTCGGGGTTTTTTGGTTTTTTTTTTCTTGTACTCGGAAAGAGGGGGTCCTGCCAGTCCTGCTGCCACTTCCGAGGTGCCGCTGTCACCTCGCGGTGTCGCATCCCCGCTGTCCCCCGCTGCTCCATCCTCGGAATCCTCCCGGATCTCTCTCAGAGCTCAGGATTTTCCTGCTCCACCTGCTCCCCGGATTTTTTATTTTTTTAGCCCCCAGCTGCCCCAGCAGGGTGTTTGGAGAATGGGATTTATCCACGTGCCCCATGCTGGATTTATCCCATTTATCCCCATTTATCCCCATTTATCCCCAGCAATAAATTGGATTTTTGAGCCAGCTGGTTCCTTCCCCACCCCTCTCGATGTTTTCCAGGTACAGGAATAAAATTTCCACTTCTCCCAATATCTGTCCCTCTCCTGGAGCTCTCCAAGGTGAGGGAGAGGGAAAGTTCTGGATGGATGAATCCAGAGAACCACTCTCATCTCCAGTGGGATGAGAGCCAGGTGAATTGCTCCCTGAGCAGGCAGCTGCAGCTTCCTCTATCTAATTCTTAATTATCTCATCATTTCTCTAATTTTCTCTTATTCTAATATTCAATATACTATTTTTCCCACTTTTTCCTCTTTTATCTATTCTCTTTTTCTCTTTTTTTCATCTTATTAACTCTTATTTTCTCTTTTTTTCTCTTATTTTACTCTTATTTTCTCTTATTTTCTTTCATATTTCTCTTATTATCTCTTTCTTATTTTCTCTTTCTTATTTTCTCTCTTTTCTCTTTCTCTCTTTCTCTTATTTTTCTCTTTCTTTTTTTCTTTCTTACCTTCTCTTATTTTCTCTCTCATATTTTCTGTTATTCTCTTTCTTTCTTTCTTTCTTTCTTTCTTTCTTTCTTTCTTTCTTCTTTCTCTTATTTTCTCTTTCTTATTTTCTCTTATTATATCTTTCTTTCTTATTTTCTCTTATTTTCTCTCTCATATTTTCCCTTATTCTTTTTCTTTCTTTCTTTTTTTTCTCTTATTTTCTCTTATTTCATTTTTCTCTCATATTTTCTCTTATTCTTTCTCTTTCTTTCTCTCTTTCTTTCTTATTTTTCTTATTTTCTCTTATTTATTTTCTCTTATTTTCTCCTTTTCTCTTTCTTTCATTTTTCTCTTTCTTTTTTTCTTTCTTATTTTCTCTTATTTTCTCTCTCCTATTTTCTCTTATTCTTTCTCTTTCTTTCTTTCTTTCTTTCTCTTTCTTTCTGTCTTTCTTTCTTTCTCTTATTTTCTCTTATCTCCTTTTTCTTCTTATTTCTCTTTCTTATTTCTTATTATCTCTTTCTTTCTTATTTTCTCTTATTTTCTCTTTTTTCTTTCTCTTTCTTTTTTTCCTCTTTATTTTTTCTCTTTCTTTTTTTCTTTCTTATTTTCTCTTATTTCTCTTTCTTATTTTTCTCTTTCTTTCTAATTTTCTCTTATTTTCTCTTCCTTCCTTCCTTCCTTCCTTCCTTCCTTCCTTCCTTCCTTCCTTCCTTCCTTCCTTCCTTCCTTCCTTCCTTCCTTCCTTCCTTCCTTCCTTCCTTCCTTCCTTCCTTCCTTCCTTCCTTCCTTCCTTCCTTCCTTCCCTTCCTTCCTTCCTTCCTTCCTTCCTTCCTTCCTTCCTTCCTTCCTTCCTTCCTTCCTTCCTTCCTTCCTTCCTTCCTTCCTTCCTTCCTTCCTTCCTTTTTTCTCTTATTTTCTCTTTCCCTTCTTATT